>NW_026912071.1:0-300000 GCF_963662255.1 Cinclus cinclus
TACCCTGCTGTGGAAAACATTGTCCTTTGCCCTTCTGCTCCGAGAGGCACAGAGCACCTCGGCAGACGCAGTGCAGAGGGAAAGGACACAGTATCCGAGGGAGCGTGGCGCCGCTTAGGCGGGCAAAGCAGAAAGGTGCCGCCCGGCACTGGCTTTGACTCCCTGAGCTTCCTTGCTAGGACAGCAGCTGCCGAAAGCTGGCAACTAGGCTGCCAGAGTGCAGAATGTCAGCGGTCTGGCACGCCTGCTTGCCGAAAGCCAGGATCAGCGAGACAGCGTGCTAGGCTCTGTTTCACAGCACCTTGGAGAACACGCCCTTGAAGAATGCCGTCTCTGTTCCGCAAAAGCTCTGCCACAGTGAAGGTGGAAGAAGCAGCCTGTGGCCACGGGCAGAGCTGGTCAACAGCTGCGCCTAACTTTCCCAAGCTGCGAGAGCATTCTCAGCCGAGTTCTGCTTTGACAGAGCTATTGCTGAACTTTTGCAGTCCCGGAGGCTGCTGAAACCAAGGCTGTGTTCTGCCTCTTCGTTCTTGCCTTCCTGTGCTCCAGCGAGAAGTGAAGCTCTGGCACGGCATTCAGCTTTGCCGCCTCTCTGCACGGAAAGCACTAGACAGAACTAGTGTGCTTCGTGCATGCTCTCTCCTCGCTTTTATGGTCACTGCTCTGCTTTTTGCTTGGCAGCGTTCCAAGGGTCCACGGCATACCTCTTGCACAGCGAGAGGTGGCCGGCGAGGAATACTTGCTGGCTTAAGTCGTTCCATGCTCAAGGCATTCATCAGAGCAACACCATGCGGGAAAAGAGGGGGGAACATTGCAGGACAAATTTCTATGCTGGAACATGATTGTCTGCGAGACAGCTCTCCGCAGCGCTAGTATTTGGCCAGGCTGAAATCAGCGCCACGGGAAGCCAATCTGACAAGCGGAGTGCAACGAGCGCGGCGATATGGGGCCACTTGGCAGGTGGCCGAAGAAAGACGGCTGCCCCGCGAATGTGGTGCCAGAAGGCAAGTTTCAGCAGGGCGTTCCGGGCGAGCTTAATGTGTAGCCGCACTTGTTCTAGGCGAGATTGTAGCCGAGAAGCTTTCCGTCTCCATTCACGAGGCAAGAAAAGCAGAACGCAATGGTCTAGAGGGTTGAGAAGAAAAGTGCTCGTAGCGAGCTCGTTGCGGCAGAAGCGAAAGCCAGGAGCAGCGTGCTCGGTGCGAGAAGTAGACGGCGCTTCGCCTCCTTGGGAAGGAAATCGCGTCTGGGCACGAACGGCAGCCAGCGAAGCTTCAGAACAGCAGGCTGTTCTGCTCAGCGTACGAGCCTGAAGTGAGTGGCAAGGGCTAAGGGGACAGTTCCAAGGCATCTAGCTTTCCTGCTAGCAATGCCATTTCTACCCTGCTGTGGAAAACATTGTCCTTTGCCCTTCTGCTCCGAGAGGCACAGAGCACCTCGGCAGACGCAGTGCAGAGGGAAAGGACACAGTATCCGAGGGAGCGTGGCGCCGCTTAGGCGGGCAAAGCAGAAAGGTGCCGCCCGGCACTGGCTTTGACTCCCTGAGCTTCCTTGCTAGGACAGCAGCTGCCGAAAGCTGGCAACTAGGCTGCCAGAGTGCAGAATGTCAGCGGTCTGGCACGCCTGCTTGCCGAAAGCCAGGATCAGCGAGACAGCGTGCTAGGCTCTGTTTCACAGCACCTTGGAGAACACGCCCTTGAAGAATGCCGTCTCTGTTCCGCAAAAGCTCTGCCACAGTGAAGGTGGAAGAAGCAGCCTGTGGCCACGGGCAGAGCTGGTCAACAGCTGCGCCTAACTTTCCCAAGCTGCGAGAGCATTCTCAGCCGAGTTCTGCTTTGACAGAGCTATTGCTGAACTTTTGCAGTCCCGGAGGCTGCTGAAACCAAGGCTGTGTTCTGCCTCTTCGTTCTTGCCTTCCTGTGCTCCAGCGAGAAGTGAAGCTCTGGCACGGCATTCAGCTTTGCCGCCTCTCTGCACGGAAAGCACTAGACAGAACTAGTGTGCTTCGTGCATGCTCTCTCCTCGCTTTTATGGTCACTGCTCTGCTTTTTGCTTGGCAGCGTTCCAAGGGTCCACGGCATACCTCTTGCACAGCGAGAGGTGGCCGGCGAGGAATACTTGCTGGCTTAAGTCGTTCCATGCTCAAGGCATTCATCAGAGCAACACCATGCGGGAAAAGAGGGGGGAACATTGCAGGACAAATTTCTATGCTGGAACATGATTGTCTGCGAGACAGCTCTCCGCAGCGCTAGTATTTGGCCAGGCTGAAATCAGCGCCACGGGAAGCCAATCTGACAAGCGGAGTGCAACGAGCGCGGCGATATGGGGCCACTTGGCAGGTGGCCGAAGAAAGACGGCTGCCCCGCGAATGTGGTGCCAGAAGGCAAGTTTCAGCAGGGCGTTCCGGGCGAGCTTAATGTGTAGCCGCACTTGTTCTAGGCGAGATTGTAGCCGAGAAGCTTTCCGTCTCCATTCACGAGGCAAGAAAAGCAGAACGCAATGGTCTAGAGGGTTGAGAAGAAAAGTGCTCGTAGCGAGCTCGTTGCGGCAGAAGCGAAAGCCAGGAGCAGCGTGCTCGGTGCGAGAAGTAGACGGCGCTTCGCCTCCTTGGGAAGGAAATCGCGTCTGGGCACGAACGGCAGCCAGCGAAGCTTCAGAACAGCAGGCTGTTCTGCTCAGCGTACGAGCCTGAAGTGAGTGGCAAGGGCTAAGGGGACAGTTCCAAGGCATCTAGCTTTCCTGCTAGCAATGCCATTTCTACCCTGCTGTGGAAAACATTGTCCTTTGCCCTTCTGCTCCGAGAGGCACAGAGCACCTCGGCAGACGCAGTGCAGAGGGAAAGGACACAGTATCCGAGGGAGCGTGGCGCCGCTTAGGCGGGCAAAGCAGAAAGGTGCCGCCCGGCACTGGCTTTGACTCCCTGAGCTTCCTTGCTAGGACAGCAGCTGCCGAAAGCTGGCAACTAGGCTGCCAGAGTGCAGAATGTCAGCGGTCTGGCACGCCTGCTTGCCGAAAGCCAGGATCAGCGAGACAGCGTGCTAGGCTCTGTTTCACAGCACCTTGGAGAACACGCCCTTGAAGAATGCCGTCTCTGTTCCGCAAAAGCTCTGCCACAGTGAAGGTGGAAGAAGCAGCCTGTGGCCACGGGCAGAGCTGGTCAACAGCTGCGCCTAACTTTCCCAAGCTGCGAGAGCATTCTCAGCCGAGTTCTGCTTTGACAGAGCTATTGCTGAACTTTTGCAGTCCCGGAGGCTGCTGAAACCAAGGCTGTGTTCTGCCTCTTCGTTCTTGCCTTCCTGTGCTCCAGCGAGAAGTGAAGCTCTGGCACGGCATTCAGCTTTGCCGCCTCTCTGCACGGAAAGCACTAGACAGAACTAGTGTGCTTCGTGCATGCTCTCTCCTCGCTTTTATGGTCACTGCTCTGCTTTTTGCTTGGCAGCGTTCCAAGGGTCCACGGCATACCTCTTGCACAGCGAGAGGTGGCCGGCGAGGAATACTTGCTGGCTTAAGTCGTTCCATGCTCAAGGCATTCATCAGAGCAACACCATGCGGGAAAAGAGGGGGGAACATTGCAGGACAAATTTCTATGCTGGAACATGATTGTCTGCGAGACAGCTCTCCGCAGCGCTAGTATTTGGCCAGGCTGAAATCAGCGCCACGGGAAGCCAATCTGACAAGCGGAGTGCAACGAGCGCGGCGATATGGGGCCACTTGGCAGGTGGCCGAAGAAAGACGGCTGCCCCGCGAATGTGGTGCCAGAAGGCAAGTTTCAGCAGGGCGTTCCGGGCGAGCTTAATGTGTAGCCGCACTTGTTCTAGGCGAGATTGTAGCCGAGAAGCTTTCCGTCTCCATTCACGAGGCAAGAAAAGCAGAACGCAATGGTCTAGAGGGTTGAGAAGAAAAGTGCTCGTAGCGAGCTCGTTGCGGCAGAAGCGAAAGCCAGGAGCAGCGTGCTCGGTGCGAGAAGTAGACGGCGCTTCGCCTCCTTGGGAAGGAAATCGCGTCTGGGCACGAACGGCAGCCAGCGAAGCTTCAGAACAGCAGGCTGTTCTGCTCAGCGTACGAGCCTGAAGTGAGTGGCAAGGGCTAAGGGGACAGTTCCAAGGCATCTAGCTTTCCTGCTAGCAATGCCATTTCTACCCTGCTGTGGAAAACATTGTCCTTTGCCCTTCTGCTCCGAGAGGCACAGAGCACCTCGGCAGACGCAGTGCAGAGGGAAAGGACACAGTATCCGAGGGAGCGTGGCGCCGCTTAGGCGGGCAAAGCAGAAAGGTGCCGCCCGGCACTGGCTTTGACTCCCTGAGCTTCCTTGCTAGGACAGCAGCTGCCGAAAGCTGGCAACTAGGCTGCCAGAGTGCAGAATGTCAGCGGTCTGGCACGCCTGCTTGCCGAAAGCCAGGATCAGCGAGACAGCGTGCTAGGCTCTGTTTCACAGCACCTTGGAGAACACGCCCTTGAAGAATGCCGTCTCTGTTCCGCAAAAGCTCTGCCACAGTGAAGGTGGAAGAAGCAGCCTGTGGCCACGGGCAGAGCTGGTCAACAGCTGCGCCTAACTTTCCCAAGCTGCGAGAGCATTCTCAGCCGAGTTCTGCTTTGACAGAGCTATTGCTGAACTTTTGCAGTCCCGGAGGCTGCTGAAACCAAGGCTGTGTTCTGCCTCTTCGTTCTTGCCTTCCTGTGCTCCAGCGAGAAGTGAAGCTCTGGCACGGCATTCAGCTTTGCCGCCTCTCTGCACGGAAAGCACTAGACAGAACTAGTGTGCTTCGTGCATGCTCTCTCCTCGCTTTTATGGTCACTGCTCTGCTTTTTGCTTGGCAGCGTTCCAAGGGTCCACGGCATACCTCTTGCACAGCGAGAGGTGGCCGGCGAGGAATACTTGCTGGCTTAAGTCGTTCCATGCTCAAGGCATTCATCAGAGCAACACCATGCGGGAAAAGAGGGGGGAACATTGCAGGACAAATTTCTATGCTGGAACATGATTGTCTGCGAGACAGCTCTCCGCAGCGCTAGTATTTGGCCAGGCTGAAATCAGCGCCACGGGAAGCCAATCTGACAAGCGGAGTGCAACGAGCGCGGCGATATGGGGCCACTTGGCAGGTGGCCGAAGAAAGACGGCTGCCCCGCGAATGTGGTGCCAGAAGGCAAGTTTCAGCAGGGCGTTCCGGGCGAGCTTAATGTGTAGCCGCACTTGTTCTAGGCGAGATTGTAGCCGAGAAGCTTTCCGTCTCCATTCACGAGGCAAGAAAAGCAGAACGCAATGGTCTAGAGGGTTGAGAAGAAAAGTGCTCGTAGCGAGCTCGTTGCGGCAGAAGCGAAAGCCAGGAGCAGCGTGCTCGGTGCGAGAAGTAGACGGCGCTTCGCCTCCTTGGGAAGGAAATCGCGTCTGGGCACGAACGGCAGCCAGCGAAGCTTCAGAACAGCAGGCTGTTCTGCTCAGCGTACGAGCCTGAAGTGAGTGGCAAGGGCTAAGGGGACAGTTCCAAGGCATCTAGCTTTCCTGCTAGCAATGCCATTTCTACCCTGCTGTGGAAAACATTGTCCTTTGCCCTTCTGCTCCGAGAGGCACAGAGCACCTCGGCAGACGCAGTGCAGAGGGAAAGGACACAGTATCCGAGGGAGCGTGGCGCCGCTTAGGCGGGCAAAGCAGAAAGGTGCCGCCCGGCACTGGCTTTGACTCCCTGAGCTTCCTTGCTAGGACAGCAGCTGCCGAAAGCTGGCAACTAGGCTGCCAGAGTGCAGAATGTCAGCGGTCTGGCACGCCTGCTTGCCGAAAGCCAGGATCAGCGAGACAGCGTGCTAGGCTCTGTTTCACAGCACCTTGGAGAACACGCCCTTGAAGAATGCCGTCTCTGTTCCGCAAAAGCTCTGCCACAGTGAAGGTGGAAGAAGCAGCCTGTGGCCACGGGCAGAGCTGGTCAACAGCTGCGCCTAACTTTCCCAAGCTGCGAGAGCATTCTCAGCCGAGTTCTGCTTTGACAGAGCTATTGCTGAACTTTTGCAGTCCCGGAGGCTGCTGAAACCAAGGCTGTGTTCTGCCTCTTCGTTCTTGCCTTCCTGTGCTCCAGCGAGAAGTGAAGCTCTGGCACGGCATTCAGCTTTGCCGCCTCTCTGCACGGAAAGCACTAGACAGAACTAGTGTGCTTCGTGCATGCTCTCTCCTCGCTTTTATGGTCACTGCTCTGCTTTTTGCTTGGCAGCGTTCCAAGGGTCCACGGCATACCTCTTGCACAGCGAGAGGTGGCCGGCGAGGAATACTTGCTGGCTTAAGTCGTTCCATGCTCAAGGCATTCATCAGAGCAACACCATGCGGGAAAAGAGGGGGGAACATTGCAGGACAAATTTCTATGCTGGAACATGATTGTCTGCGAGACAGCTCTCCGCAGCGCTAGTATTTGGCCAGGCTGAAATCAGCGCCACGGGAAGCCAATCTGACAAGCGGAGTGCAACGAGCGCGGCGATATGGGGCCACTTGGCAGGTGGCCGAAGAAAGACGGCTGCCCCGCGAATGTGGTGCCAGAAGGCAAGTTTCAGCAGGGCGTTCCGGGCGAGCTTAATGTGTAGCCGCACTTGTTCTAGGCGAGATTGTAGCCGAGAAGCTTTCCGTCTCCATTCACGAGGCAAGAAAAGCAGAACGCAATGGTCTAGAGGGTTGAGAAGAAAAGTGCTCGTAGCGAGCTCGTTGCGGCAGAAGCGAAAGCCAGGAGCAGCGTGCTCGGTGCGAGAAGTAGACGGCGCTTCGCCTCCTTGGGAAGGAAATCGCGTCTGGGCACGAACGGCAGCCAGCGAAGCTTCAGAACAGCAGGCTGTTCTGCTCAGCGTACGAGCCTGAAGTGAGTGGCAAGGGCTAAGGGGACAGTTCCAAGGCATCTAGCTTTCCTGCTAGCAATGCCATTTCTACCCTGCTGTGGAAAACATTGTCCTTTGCCCTTCTGCTCCGAGAGGCACAGAGCACCTCGGCAGACGCAGTGCAGAGGGAAAGGACACAGTATCCGAGGGAGCGTGGCGCCGCTTAGGCGGGCAAAGCAGAAAGGTGCCGCCCGGCACTGGCTTTGACTCCCTGAGCTTCCTTGCTAGGACAGCAGCTGCCGAAAGCTGGCAACTAGGCTGCCAGAGTGCAGAATGTCAGCGGTCTGGCACGCCTGCTTGCCGAAAGCCAGGATCAGCGAGACAGCGTGCTAGGCTCTGTTTCACAGCACCTTGGAGAACACGCCCTTGAAGAATGCCGTCTCTGTTCCGCAAAAGCTCTGCCACAGTGAAGGTGGAAGAAGCAGCCTGTGGCCACGGGCAGAGCTGGTCAACAGCTGCGCCTAACTTTCCCAAGCTGCGAGAGCATTCTCAGCCGAGTTCTGCTTTGACAGAGCTATTGCTGAACTTTTGCAGTCCCGGAGGCTGCTGAAACCAAGGCTGTGTTCTGCCTCTTCATTCTTGCCTTCCTGTGCTCCAGCGAGAAGTGAAGCTCTGGCACGGCATTCAGCTTTGCCGCCTCTCTGCACGGAAAGCACTAGACAGAACTAGTGTGCTTCGTGCATGCTCTCTCCTCGCTTTTATGGTCACTGCTCTGCTTTTTGCTTGGCAGCGTTCCAAGGGTCCACGGCATACCTCTTGCACAGCGAGAGGTGGCCGGCGAGGAATACTTGCTGGCTTAAGTCGTTCCATGCTCAAGGCATTCATCAGAGCAACACCATGCGGGAAAAGAGGGGGGAACATTGCAGGACAAATTTCTATGCTGGAACATGATTGTCTGCGAGACAGCTCTCCGCAGCGCTAGTATTTGGCCAGGCTGAAATCAGCGCCACGGGAAGCCAATCTGACAAGCGGAGTGCAACGAGCGCGGCGATATGGGGCCACTTGGCAGGTGGCCGAAGAAAGACGGCTGCCCCGCGAATGTGGTGCCAGAAGGCAAGTTTCAGCAGGGCGTTCCGGGCGAGCTTAATGTGTAGCCGCACTTGTTCTAGGCGAGATTGTAGCCGAGAAGCTTTCCGTCTCCATTCACGAGGCAAGAAAAGCAGAACGCAATGGTCTAGAGGGTTGAGAAGAAAAGTGCTCGTAGCGAGCTCGTTGCGGCAGAAGCGAAAGCCAGGAGCAGCGTGCTCGGTGCGAGAAGTAGACGGCGCTTCGCCTCCTTGGGAAGGAAATCGCGTCTGGGCACGAACGGCAGCCAGCGAAGCTTCAGAACAGCAGGCTGTTCTGCTCAGCGTACGAGCCTGAAGTGAGTGGCAAGGGCTAAGGGGACAGTTCCAAGGCATCTAGCTTTCCTGCTAGCAATGCCATTTCTACCCTGCTGTGGAAAACATTGTCCTTTGCCCTTCTGCTCCGAGAGGCACAGAGCACCTCGGCAGACGCAGTGCAGAGGGAAAGGACACAGTATCCGAGGGAGCGTGGCGCCGCTTAGGCGGGCAAAGCAGAAAGGTGCCGCCCGGCACTGGCTTTGACTCCCTGAGCTTCCTTGCTAGGACAGCAGCTGCCGAAAGCTGGCAACTAGGCTGCCAGAGTGCAGAATGTCAGCGGTCTGGCACGCCTGCTTGCCGAAAGCCAGGATCAGCGAGACAGCGTGCTAGGCTCTGTTTCACAGCACCTTGGAGAACACGCCCTTGAAGAATGCCGTCTCTGTTCCGCAAAAGCTCTGCCACAGTGAAGGTGGAAGAAGCAGCCTGTGGCCACGGGCAGAGCTGGTCAACAGCTGCGCCTAACTTTCCCAAGCTGCGAGAGCATTCTCAGCCGAGTTCTGCTTTGACAGAGCTATTGCTGAACTTTTGCAGTCCCGGAGGCTGCTGAAACCAAGGCTGTGTTCTGCCTCTTCATTCTTGCCTTCCTGTGCTCCAGCGAGAAGTGAAGCTCTGGCACGGCATTCAGCTTTGCCGCCTCTCTGCACGGAAAGCACTAGACAGAACTAGTGTGCTTCGTGCATGCTCTCTCCTCGCTTTTATGGTCACTGCTCTGCTTTTTGCTTGGCAGCGTTCCAAGGGTCCACGGCATACCTCTTGCACAGCGAGAGGTGGCCGGCGAGGAATACTTGCTGGCTTAAGTCGTTCCATGCTCAAGGCATTCATCAGAGCAACACCATGCGGGAAAAGAGGGGGGAACATTGCAGGACAAATTTCTATGCTGGAACATGATTGTCTGCGAGACAGCTCTCCGCAGCGCTAGTATTTGGCCAGGCTGAAATCAGCGCCACGGGAAGCCAATCTGACAAGCGGAGTGCAACGAGCGCGGCGATATGGGGCCACTTGGCAGGTGGCCGAAGAAAGACGGCTGCCCCGCGAATGTGGTGCCAGAAGGCAAGTTTCAGCAGGGCGTTCCGGGCGAGCTTAATGTGTAGCCGCACTTGTTCTAGGCGAGATTGTAGCCGAGAAGCTTTCCGTCTCCATGCACGAGACAAGAAAAGCAGAACGCAATGGTCTAGAGGGTTGAGAAGAAAAGTGCTCGTAGCGAGCTCGTTGCGGCAGAAGCGAAAGCCAGGAGCAGCGTGCTCGGTGCGAGAAGTAGACGGCGCTTCGCCTCCTTGGGAAGGAAATCGCGTCTGGGCACGAACGGCAGCCAGCGAAGCTTCAGAACAGCAGGCTGTTCTGCTCAGCGTACGAGCCTGAAGTGAGTGGCAAGGGCTAAGGGGACAGTTCCAAGGCATCTAGCTTTCCTGCTAGCAATGCCATTTCTACCCTGCTGTGGATAACATTGTCCTATGCCCTTATGCTCCGAGAGACACAGAGCACCTCGGCAGACGCAGTGCAGAGGGAAAGGACACAGTATCCGAGGGAGCGTGGCGCCGCTTAGGCGGGCAAAGCAGAAAGGTGCCGCCCGGCACTGGCTTTGACTCCCTGAGCTTCCTTGCTAGGACAGCAGCTGCCGAAAGCTGGCAACTAGGCTGCCAGAGTGCAGAATGTCGGCGGTCTGGCACGCCTGCTTGCCGAAAGCCAGGATCAGCGAGACAGCGTGCTAGGCTCTGTTTCACAGCACCTTGGAGAACACGCCCTTGAAGAATGCCGTCTCTGTTCCGCAAAAGCTCTGCCACAGTGAAGGTGGAAGAAGCAGCCTGTGGCCACGGGCAGAGCTGGTCAACAGCTGCGCCTAACTTTGCCAAGCTGCGAGAGCATTCTCAGCCGAGTTCTGCTTTGACAGAGCTATTGCTGAACTTTTGCAGTCCCGGAGGCTGCTGAAACCAAGGCTGTGTTCTGCCTCTTCATTCTTGCCTTCCTGTGCTCCAGCGAGAAGTGAAGCTCTGGCACGGCATTCAGCTTTGCCGCCTCTCTGCACGGAAAGCACTAGACAGAACTAGTGTGCTTCGTGCATGCTCTCTCCTCGCTTTTATGGTCACTGCTCTGCTTTTTGCTTGGCAGCGTTCCAAGGGTCCACGGCATACCTCTTGCACAGCGAGAGGTGGCCGGCGAGGAATACTTGCTGGCTTAAGTCGTTCCATGCTCAAGGCATTCATCAGAGCAACACCATGCGGGAAAAGAGGGGGGAACATTGCAGGACAAATTTCTATGCTGGAACATGATTGTCTGCGAGACAGCTCTCCGCAGCGCTAGTATTTGGCCAGGCTGAAATCAGCGCCACGGGAAGCCAATCTGACAAGCGGAGTGCAACGAGCGCGGCGATATGGGGCCACTTGGCAGGTGGCCGAAGAAAGACGGCTGCCCCGCGAATGTGGTGCCAGAAGGCAAGTTTCAGCAGGGCGTTCCGGGCGAGCTTAATGTGTAGCCGCACTTGTTCTAGGCGAGATTGTAGCCGAGAAGCTTTCCGTCTCCATTCACGAGGCAAGAAAAGCAGAACGCAATGGTCTAGAGGGTTGAGAAGAAAAGTGCTCGTAGCGAGCTCGTTGCGGCAGAAGCGAAAGCCAGGAGCAGCGTGCTCGGTGCGAGAAGTAGACGGCGCTTCGCCTCCTTGGGAAGGAAATCGCGTCTGGGCACGAACGGCAGCCAGCGAAGCTTCAGAACAGCAGGCTGTTCTGCTCAGCGTACGAGCCTGAAGTGAGTGGCAAGGGCTAAGGGGACAGTTCCAAGGCATCTAGCTTTCCTGCTAGCAATGCCATTTCTACCCTGCTGTGGAAAACATTGTCCTTTGCCCTTCTGCTCCGAGAGGCACAGAGCACCTCGGCAGACGCAGTGCAGAGGGAAAGGACACAGTATCCGAGGGAGCGTGGCGCCGCTTAGGCGGGCAAAGCAGAAAGGTGCCGCCCGGCACTGGCTTTGACTCCCTGAGCTTCCTTGCTAGGACAGCAGCTGCCGAAAGCTGGCAACTAGGCTGCCAGAGTGCAGAATGTCAGCGGTCTGGCACGCCTGCTTGCCGAAAGCCAGGATCAGCGAGACAGCGTGCTAGGCTCTGTTTCACAGCACCTTGGAGAACACGCCCTTGAAGAATGCCGTCTCTGTTCCGCAAAAGCTCTGCCACAGTGAAGGTGGAAGAAGCAGCCTGTGGCCACGGGCAGAGCTGGTCAACAGCTGCGCCTAACTTTGCCAAGCTGCGAGAGCATTCTCAGCCGAGTTCTGCTTTGACAGAGCTATTGCTGAACTTTTGCAGTCCCGGAGGCTGCTGAAACCAAGGCTGTGTTCTGCCTCTTCATTCTTGCCTTCCTGTGCTCCAGCGAGAAGTGAAGCTCTGGCACGGCATTCAGCTTTGCCGCCTCTCTGCACGGAAAGCACTAGACAGAACTAGTGTGCTTCGTGCATGCTCTCTCCTCGCTTTTATGGTCACTGCTCTGCTTTTTGCTTGGCAGCGTTCCAAGGGTCCACGGCATACCTCTTGCACAGCGAGAGGTGGCCGGCGAGGAATACTTGCTGGCTTAAGTCGTTCCATGCTCAAGGCATTCATCAGAGCAACACCATGCGGGAAAAGAGGGGGGAACATTGCAGGACAAATTTCTATGCTGGAACATGATTGTCTGCGAGACAGCTCTCCGCAGCGCTAGTATTTGGCCAGGCTGAAATCAGCGCCACGGGAAGCCAATCTGACAAGCGGAGTGCAACGAGCGCGGCGATATGGGGCCACTTGGCAGGTGGCCGAAGAAAGACGGCTGCCCCGCGAATGTGGTGCCAGAAGGCAAGTTTCAGCAGGGCGTTCCGGGCGAGCTTAATGTGTAGCCGCACTTGTTCTAGGCGAGATTGTAGCCGAGAAGCTTTCCGTCTCCATGCACGAGACAAGAAAAGCAGAACGCAATGGTCTAGAGGGTTGAGAAGAAAAGTGCTCGTAGCGAGCTCGTTGCGGCAGAAGCGAAAGCCAGGAGCAGCGTGCTCGGTGCGAGAAGTAGACGGCGCTTCGCCTCCTTGGGAAGGAAATCGCGTCTGGGCACGAACGGCAGCCAGCGAAGCTTCAGAACAGCAGGCTGTTCTGCTCAGCGTACGAGCCTGAAGTGAGTGGCAAGGGCTAAGGGGACAGTTCCAAGGCATCTAGCTTTCCTGCTAGCAATGCCATTTCTACCCTGCTGTGGAAAACATTGTCCTTTGCCCTTCTGCTCCGAGAGGCACAGAGCACCTCGGCAGACGCAGTGCAGAGGGAAAGGACACAGTATCCGAGGGAGCGTGGCGCCGCTTAGGCGGGCAAAGCAGAAAGGTGCCGCCCGGCACTGGCTTTGACTCCCTGAGCTTCCTTGCTAGGACAGCAGCTGCCGAAAGCTGGCAACTAGGCTGCCAGAGTGCAGAATGTCAGCGGTCTGGCACGCCTGCTTGCCGAAAGCCAGGATCAGCGAGACAGCGTGCTAGGCTCTGTTTCACAGCACCTTGGAGAACACGCCCTTGAAGAATGCCGTCTCTGTTCCGCAAAAGCTCTGCCACAGTGAAGGTGGAAGAAGCAGCCTGTGGCCACGGGCAGAGCTGGTCAACAGCTGCGCCTAACTTTCCCAAGCTGCGAGAGCATTCTCAGCCGAGTTCTGCTTTGACAGAGCTATTGCTGAACTTTTGCAGTCCCGGAGGCTGCTGAAACCAAGGCTGTGTTCTGCCTCTTCATTCTTGCCTTCCTGTGCTCCAGCGAGAAGTGAAGCTCTGGCACGGCATTCAGCTTTGCCGCCTCTCTGCACGGAAAGCACTAGACAGAACTAGTGTGCTTCGTGCATGCTCTCTCCTCGCTTTTATGGTCACTGCTCTGCTTTTTGCTTGGCAGCGTTCCAAGGGTCCACGGCATACCTCTTGCACAGCGAGAGGTGGCCGGCGAGGAATACTTGCTGGCTTAAGTCGTTCCATGCTCAAGGCATTCATCAGAGCAACACCATGCGGGAAAAGAGGGGGGAACATTGCAGGACAAATTTCTATGCTGGAACATGATTGTCTGCGAGACAGCTCTCCGCAGCGCTAGTATTTGGCCAGGCTGAAATCAGCGCCACGGGAAGCCAATCTGACAAGCGGAGTGCAACGAGCGCGGCGATATGGGGCCACTTGGCAGGTGGCCGAAGAAAGACGGCTGCCCCGCGAATGTGGTGCCAGAAGGCAAGTTTCAGCAGGGCGTTCCGGGCGAGCTTAATGTGTAGCCGCACTTGTTCTAGGCGAGATTGTAGCCGAGAAGCTTTCCGTCTCCATGCACGAGACAAGAAAAGCAGAACGCAATGGTCTAGAGGGTTGAGAAGAAAAGTGCTCGTAGCGAGCTCGTTGCGGCAGAAGCGAAAGCCAGGAGCAGCGTGCTCGGTGCGAGAAGTAGACGGCGCTTCGCCTCCTTGGGAAGGAAATCGCGTCTGGGCACGAACGGCAGCCAGCGAAGCTTCAGAACAGCAGGCTGTTCTGCTCAGCGTACGAGCCTGAAGTGAGTGGCAAGGGCTAAGGGGACAGTTCCAAGGCATCTAGCTTTCCTGCTAGCAATGCCATTTCTACCCTGCTGTGGAAAACATTGTCCTTTGCCCTTCTGCTCCGAGAGGCACAGAGCACCTCGGCAGACGCAGTGCAGAGGGAAAGGACACAGTATCCGAGGGAGCGTGGCGCCGCTTAGGCGGGCAAAGCAGAAAGGTGCCGCCCGGCACTGGCTTTGACTCCCTGAGCTTCCTTGCTAGGACAGCAGCTGCCGAAAGCTGGCAACTAGGCTGCCAGAGTGCAGAATGTCAGCGGTCTGGCACGCCTGCTTGCCGAAAGCCAGGATCAGCGAGACAGCGTGCTAGGCTCTGTTTCACAGCACCTTGGAGAACACGCCCTTGAAGAATGCCGTCTCTGTTCCGCAAAAGCTCTGCCACAGTGAAGGTGGAAGAAGCAGCCTGTGGCCACGGGCAGAGCTGGTCAACAGCTGCGCCTAACTTTCCCAAGCTGCGAGAGCATTCTCAGCCGAGTTCTGCTTTGACAGAGCTATTGCTGAACTTTTGCAGTCCCGGAGGCTGCTGAAACCAAGGCTGTGTTCTGCCTCTTCATTCTTGCCTTCCTGTGCTCCAGCGAGAAGTGAAGCTCTGGCACGGCATTCAGCTTTGCCGCCTCTCTGCACGGAAAGCACTAGACAGAACTAGTGTGCTTCGTGCATGCTCTCTCCTCGCTTTTATGGTCACTGCTCTGCTTTTTGCTTGGCAGCGTTCCAAGGGTCCACGGCATACCTCTTGCACAGCGAGAGGTGGCCGGCGAGGAATACTTGCTGGCTTAAGTCGTTCCATGCTCAAGGCATTCATCAGAGCAACACCATGCGGGAAAAGAGGGGGGAACATTGCAGGACAAATTTCTATGCTGGAACATGATTGTCTGCGAGACAGCTCTCCGCAGCGCTAGTATTTGGCCAGGCTGAAATCAGCGCCACGGGAAGCCAATCTGACAAGCGGAGTGCAACGAGCGCGGCGATATGGGGCCACTTGGCAGGTGGCCGAAGAAAGACGGCTGCCCCGCGAATGTGGTGCCAGAAGGCAAGTTTCAGCAGGGCGTTCCGGGCGAGCTTAATGTGTAGCCGCACTTGTTCTAGGCGAGATTGTAGCCGAGAAGCTTTCCGTCTCCATTCACGAGGCAAGAAAAGCAGAACGCAATGGTCTAGAGGGTTGAGAAGAAAAGTGCTCGTAGCGAGCTCGTTGCGGCAGAAGCGAAAGCCAGGAGCAGCGTGCTCGGTGCGAGAAGTAGACGGCGCTTCGCCTCCTTGGGAAGGAAATCGCGTCTGGGCACGAACGGCAGCCAGCGAAGCTTCAGAACAGCAGGCTGTTCTGCTCAGCGTACGAGCCTGAAGTGAGTGGCAAGGGCTAAGGGGACAGTTCCAAGGCATCTAGCTTTCCTGCTAGCAATGCCATTTCTACCCTGCTGTGGAAAACATTGTCCTTTGCCCTTCTGCTCCGAGAGGCACAGAGCACCTCGGCAGACGCAGTGCAGAGGGAAAGGACACAGTATCCGAGGGAGCGTGGCGCCGCTTAGGCGGGCAAAGCAGAAAGGTGCCGCCCGGCACTGGCTTTGACTCCCTGAGCTTCCTTGCTAGGACAGCAGCTGCCGAAAGCTGGCAACTAGGCTGCCAGAGTGCAGAATGTCAGCGGTCTGGCACGCCTGCTTGCCGAAAGCCAGGATCAGCGAGACAGCGTGCTAGGCTCTGTTTCACAGCACCTTGGAGAACACGCCCTTGAAGAATGCCGTCTCTGTTCCGCAAAAGCTCTGCCACAGTGAAGGTGGAAGAAGCAGCCTGTGGCCACGGGCAGAGCTGGTCAACAGCTGCGCCTAACTTTCCCAAGCTGCGAGAGCATTCTCAGCCGAGTTCTGCTTTGACAGAGCTATTGCTGAACTTTTGCAGTCCCGGAGGCTGCTGAAACCAAGGCTGTGTTCTGCCTCTTCATTCTTGCCTTCCTGTGCTCCAGCGAGAAGTGAAGCTCTGGCACGGCATTCAGCTTTGCCGCCTCTCTGCACGGAAAGCACTAGACAGAACTAGTGTGCTTCGTGCATGCTCTCTCCTCGCTTTTATGGTCACTGCTCTGCTTTTTGCTTGGCAGCGTTCCAAGGGTCCACGGCATACCTCTTGCACAGCGAGAGGTGGCCGGCGAGGAATACTTGCTGGCTTAAGTCGTTCCATGCTCAAGGCATTCATCAGAGCAACACCATGCGGGAAAAGAGGGGGGAACATTGCAGGACAAATTTCTATGCTGGAACATGATTGTCTGCGAGACAGCTCTCCGCAGCGCTAGTATTTGGCCAGGCTGAAATCAGCGCCACGGGAAGCCAATCTGACAAGCGGAGTGCAACGAGCGCGGCGATATGGGGCCACTTGGCAGGTGGCCGAAGAAAGACGGCTGCCCCGCGAATGTGGTGCCAGAAGGCAAGTTTCAGCAGGGCGTTCCGGGCGAGCTTAATGTGTAGCCGCACTTGTTCTAGGCGAGATTGTAGCCGAGAAGCTTTCCGTCTCCATTCACGAGGCAAGAAAAGCAGAACGCAATGGTCTAGAGGGTTGAGAAGAAAAGTGCTCGTAGCGAGCTCGTTGCGGCAGAAGCGAAAGCCAGGAGCAGCGTGCTCGGTGCGAGAAGTAGACGGCGCTTCGCCTCCTTGGGAAGGAAATCGCGTCTGGGCACGAACGGCAGCCAGCGAAGCTTCAGAACAGCAGGCTGTTCTGCTCAGCGTACGAGCCTGAAGTGAGTGGCAAGGGCTAAGGGGACAGTTCCAAGGCATCTAGCTTTCCTGCTAGCAATGCCATTTCTACCCTGCTGTGGAAAACATTGTCCTTTGCCCTTCTGCTCCGAGAGGCACAGAGCACCTCGGCAGACGCAGTGCAGAGGGAAAGGACACAGTATCCGAGGGAGCGTGGCGCCGCTTAGGCGGGCAAAGCAGAAAGGTGCCGCCCGGCACTGGCTTTGACTCCCTGAGCTTCCTTGCTAGGACAGCAGCTGCCGAAAGCTGGCAACTAGGCTGCCAGAGTGCAGAATGTCAGCGGTCTGGCACGCCTGCTTGCCGAAAGCCAGGATCAGCGAGACAGCGTGCTAGGCTCTGTTTCACAGCACCTTGGAGAACACGCCCTTGAAGAATGCCGTCTCTGTTCCGCAAAAGCTCTGCCACAGTGAAGGTGGAAGAAGCAGCCTGTGGCCACGGGCAGAGCTGGTCAACAGCTGCGCCTAACTTTCCCAAGCTGCGAGAGCATTCTCAGCCGAGTTCTGCTTTGACAGAGCTATTGCTGAACTTTTGCAGTCCCGGAGGCTGCTGAAACCAAGGCTGTGTTCTGCCTCTTCATTCTTGCCTTCCTGTGCTCCAGCGAGAAGTGAAGCTCTGGCACGGCATTCAGCTTTGCCGCCTCTCTGCACGGAAAGCACTAGACAGAACTAGTGTGCTTCGTGCATGCTCTCTCCTCGCTTTTATGGTCACTGCTCTGCTTTTTGCTTGGCAGCGTTCCAAGGGTCCACGGCATACCTCTTGCACAGCGAGAGGTGGCCGGCGAGGAATACTTGCTGGCTTAAGTCGTTCCATGCTCAAGGCATTCATCAGAGCAACACCATGCGGGAAAAGAGGGGGGAACATTGCAGGACAAATTTCTATGCTGGAACATGATTGTCTGCGAGACAGCTCTCCGCAGCGCTAGTATTTGGCCAGGCTGAAATCAGCGCCACGGGAAGCCAATCTGACAAGCGGAGTGCAACGAGCGCGGCGATATGGGGCCACTTGGCAGGTGGCCGAAGAAAGACGGCTGCCCCGCGAATGTGGTGCCAGAAGGCAAGTTTCAGCAGGGCGTTCCGGGCGAGCTTAATGTGTAGCCGCACTTGTTCTAGGCGAGATTGTAGCCGAGAAGCTTTCCGTCTCCATGCACGAGACAAGAAAAGCAGAACGCAATGGTCTAGAGGGTTGAGAAGAAAAGTGCTCGTAGCGAGCTCGTTGCGGCAGAAGCGAAAGCCAGGAGCAGCGTGCTCGGTGCGAGAAGTAGACGGCGCTTCGCCTCCTTGGGAAGGAAATCGCGTCTGGGCACGAACGGCAGCCAGCGAAGCTTCAGAACAGCAGGCTGTTCTGCTCAGCGTACGAGCCTGAAGTGAGTGGCAAGGGCTAAGGGGACAGTTCCAAGGCATCTAGCTTTCCTGCTAGCAATGCCATTTCTACCCTGCTGTGGATAACATTGTCCTATGCCCTTATGCTCCGAGAGACACAGAGCACCTCGGCAGACGCAGTGCAGAGGGAAAGGACACAGTATCCGAGGGAGCGTGGCGCCGCTTAGGCGGGCAAAGCAGAAAGGTGCCGCCCGGCACTGGCTTTGACTCCCTGAGCTTCCTTGCTAGGACAGCAGCTGCCGAAAGCTGGCAACTAGGCTGCCAGAGTGCAGAATGTCGGCGGTCTGGCACGCCTGCTTGCCGAAAGCCAGGATCAGCGAGACAGCGTGCTAGGCTCTGTTTCACAGCACCTTGGAGAACACGCCCTTGAAGAATGCCGTCTCTGTTCCGCAAAAGCTCTGCCACAGTGAAGGTGGAAGAAGCAGCCTGTGGCCACGGGCAGAGCTGGTCAACAGCTGCGCCTAACTTTGCCAAGCTGCGAGAGCATTCTCAGCCGAGTTCTGCTTTGACAGAGCTATTGCTGAACTTTTGCAGTCCCGGAGGCTGCTGAAACCAAGGCTGTGTTCTGCCTCTTCATTCTTGCCTTCCTGTGCTCCAGCGAGAAGTGAAGCTCTGGCACGGCATTCAGCTTTGCCGCCTCTCTGCACGGAAAGCACTAGACAGAACTAGTGTGCTTCGTGCATGCTCTCTCCTCGCTTTTATGGTCACTGCTCTGCTTTTTGCTTGGCAGCGTTCCAAGGGTCCACGGCATACCTCTTGCACAGCGAGAGGTGGCCGGCGAGGAATACTTGCTGGCTTAAGTCGTTCCATGCTCAAGGCATTCATCAGAGCAACACCATGCGGGAAAAGAGGGGGGAACATTGCAGGACAAATTTCTATGCTGGAACATGATTGTCTGCGAGACAGCTCTCCGCAGCGCTAGTATTTGGCCAGGCTGAAATCAGCGCCACGGGAAGCCAATCTGACAAGCGGAGTGCAACGAGCGCGGCGATATGGGGCCACTTGGCAGGTGGCCGAAGAAAGACGGCTGCCCCGCGAATGTGGTGCCAGAAGGCAAGTTTCAGCAGGGCGTTCCGGGCGAGCTTAATGTGTAGCCGCACTTGTTCTAGGCGAGATTGTAGCCGAGAAGCTTTCCGTCTCCATTCACGAGGCAAGAAAAGCAGAACGCAATGGTCTAGAGGGTTGAGAAGAAAAGTGCTCGTAGCGAGCTCGTTGCGGCAGAAGCGAAAGCCAGGAGCAGCGTGCTCGGTGCGAGAAGTAGACGGCGCTTCGCCTCCTTGGGAAGGAAATCGCGTCTGGGCACGAACGGCAGCCAGCGAAGCTTCAGAACAGCAGGCTGTTCTGCTCAGCGTACGAGCCTGAAGTGAGTGGCAAGGGCTAAGGGGACAGTTCCAAGGCATCTAGCTTTCCTGCTAGCAATGCCATTTCTACCCTGCTGTGGAAAACATTGTCCTTTGCCCTTCTGCTCCGAGAGGCACAGAGCACCTCGGCAGACGCAGTGCAGAGGGAAAGGACACAGTATCCGAGGGAGCGTGGCGCCGCTTAGGCGGGCAAAGCAGAAAGGTGCCGCCCGGCACTGGCTTTGACTCCCTGAGCTTCCTTGCTAGGACAGCAGCTGCCGAAAGCTGGCAACTAGGCTGCCAGAGTGCAGAATGTCAGCGGTCTGGCACGCCTGCTTGCCGAAAGCCAGGATCAGCGAGACAGCGTGCTAGGCTCTGTTTCACAGCACCTTGGAGAACACGCCCTTGAAGAATGCCGTCTCTGTTCCGCAAAAGCTCTGCCACAGTGAAGGTGGAAGAAGCAGCCTGTGGCCACGGGCAGAGCTGGTCAACAGCTGCGCCTAACTTTGCCAAGCTGCGAGAGCATTCTCAGCCGAGTTCTGCTTTGACAGAGCTATTGCTGAACTTTTGCAGTCCCGGAGGCTGCTGAAACCAAGGCTGTGTTCTGCCTCTTCATTCTTGCCTTCCTGTGCTCCAGCGAGAAGTGAAGCTCTGGCACGGCATTCAGCTTTGCCGCCTCTCTGCACGGAAAGCACTAGACAGAACTAGTGTGCTTCGTGCATGCTCTCTCCTCGCTTTTATGGTCACTGCTCTGCTTTTTGCTTGGCAGCGTTCCAAGGGTCCACGGCATACCTCTTGCACAGCGAGAGGTGGCCGGCGAGGAATACTTGCTGGCTTAAGTCGTTCCATGCTCAAGGCATTCATCAGAGCAACACCATGCGGGAAAAGAGGGGGGAACATTGCAGGACAAATTTCTATGCTGGAACATGATTGTCTGCGAGACAGCTCTCCGCAGCGCTAGTATTTGGCCAGGCTGAAATCAGCGCCACGGGAAGCCAATCTGACAAGCGGAGTGCAACGAGCGCGGCGATATGGGGCCACTTGGCAGGTGGCCGAAGAAAGACGGCTGCCCCGCGAATGTGGTGCCAGAAGGCAAGTTTCAGCAGGGCGTTCCGGGCGAGCTTAATGTGTAGCCGCACTTGTTCTAGGCGAGATTGTAGCCGAGAAGCTTTCCGTCTCCATGCACGAGACAAGAAAAGCAGAACGCAATGGTCTAGAGGGTTGAGAAGAAAAGTGCTCGTAGCGAGCTCGTTGCGGCAGAAGCGAAAGCCAGGAGCAGCGTGCTCGGTGCGAGAAGTAGACGGCGCTTCGCCTCCTTGGGAAGGAAATCGCGTCTGGGCACGAACGGCAGCCAGCGAAGCTTCAGAACAGCAGGCTGTTCTGCTCAGCGTACGAGCCTGAAGTGAGTGGCAAGGGCTAAGGGGACAGTTCCAAGGCATCTAGCTTTCCTGCTAGCAATGCCATTTCTACCCTGCTGTGGATAACATTGTCCTATGCCCTTATGCTCCGAGAGACACAGAGCACCTCGGCAGACGCAGTGCAGAGGGAAAGGACACAGTATCCGAGGGAGCGTGGCGCCGCTTAGGCGGGCAAAGCAGAAAGGTGCCGCCCGGCACTGGCTTTGACTCCCTGAGCTTCCTTGCTAGGACAGCAGCTGCCGAAAGCTGGCAACTAGGCTGCCAGAGTGCAGAATGTCGGCGGTCTGGCACGCCTGCTTGCCGAAAGCCAGGATCAGCGAGACAGCGTGCTAGGCTCTGTTTCACAGCACCTTGGAGAACACGCCCTTGAAGAATGCCGTCTCTGTTCCGCAAAAGCTCTGCCACAGTGAAGGTGGAAGAAGCAGCCTGTGGCCACGGGCAGAGCTGGTCAACAGCTGCGCCTAACTTTGCCAAGCTGCGAGAGCATTCTCAGCCGAGTTCTGCTTTGACAGAGCTATTGCTGAACTTTTGCAGTCCCGGAGGCTGCTGAAACCAAGGCTGTGTTCTGCCTCTTCATTCTTGCCTTCCTGTGCTCCAGCGAGAAGTGAAGCTCTGGCACGGCATTCAGCTTTGCCGCCTCTCTGCACGGAAAGCACTAGACAGAACTAGTGTGCTTCGTGCATGCTCTCTCCTCGCTTTTATGGTCACTGCTCTGCTTTTTGCTTGGCAGCGTTCCAAGGGTCCACGGCATACCTCTTGCACAGCGAGAGGTGGCCGGCGAGGAATACTTGCTGGCTTAAGTCGTTCCATGCTCAAGGCATTCATCAGAGCAACACCATGCGGGAAAAGAGGGGGGAACATTGCAGGACAAATTTCTATGCTGGAACATGATTGTCTGCGAGACAGCTCTCCGCAGCGCTAGTATTTGGCCAGGCTGAAATCAGCGCCACGGGAAGCCAATCTGACAAGCGGAGTGCAACGAGCGCGGCGATATGGGGCCACTTGGCAGGTGGCCGAAGAAAGACGGCTGCCCCGCGAATGTGGTGCCAGAAGGCAAGTTTCAGCAGGGCGTTCCGGGCGAGCTTAATGTGTAGCCGCACTTGTTCTAGGCGAGATTGTAGCCGAGAAGCTTTCCGTCTCCATTCACGAGGCAAGAAAAGCAGAACGCAATGGTCTAGAGGGTTGAGAAGAAAAGTGCTCGTAGCGAGCTCGTTGCGGCAGAAGCGAAAGCCAGGAGCAGCGTGCTCGGTGCGAGAAGTAGACGGCGCTTCGCCTCCTTGGGAAGGAAATCGCGTCTGGGCACGAACGGCAGCCAGCGAAGCTTCAGAACAGCAGGCTGTTCTGCTCAGCGTACGAGCCTGAAGTGAGTGGCAAGGGCTAAGGGGACAGTTCCAAGGCATCTAGCTTTCCTGCTAGCAATGCCATTTCTACCCTGCTGTGGAAAACATTGTCCTTTGCCCTTCTGCTCCGAGAGGCACAGAGCACCTCGGCAGACGCAGTGCAGAGGGAAAGGACACAGTATCCGAGGGAGCGTGGCGCCGCTTAGGCGGGCAAAGCAGAAAGGTGCCGCCCGGCACTGGCTTTGACTCCCTGAGCTTCCTTGCTAGGACAGCAGCTGCCGAAAGCTGGCAACTAGGCTGCCAGAGTGCAGAATGTCAGCGGTCTGGCACGCCTGCTTGCCGAAAGCCAGGATCAGCGAGACAGCGTGCTAGGCTCTGTTTCACAGCACCTTGGAGAACACGCCCTTGAAGAATGCCGTCTCTGTTCCGCAAAAGCTCTGCCACAGTGAAGGTGGAAGAAGCAGCCTGTGGCCACGGGCAGAGCTGGTCAACAGCTGCGCCTAACTTTGCCAAGCTGCGAGAGCATTCTCAGCCGAGTTCTGCTTTGACAGAGCTATTGCTGAACTTTTGCAGTCCCGGAGGCTGCTGAAACCAAGGCTGTGTTCTGCCTCTTCATTCTTGCCTTCCTGTGCTCCAGCGAGAAGTGAAGCTCTGGCACGGCATTCAGCTTTGCCGCCTCTCTGCACGGAAAGCACTAGACAGAACTAGTGTGCTTCGTGCATGCTCTCTCCTCGCTTTTATGGTCACTGCTCTGCTTTTTGCTTGGCAGCGTTCCAAGGGTCCACGGCATACCTCTTGCACAGCGAGAGGTGGCCGGCGAGGAATACTTGCTGGCTTAAGTCGTTCCATGCTCAAGGCATTCATCAGAGCAACACCATGCGGGAAAAGAGGGGGGAACATTGCAGGACAAATTTCTATGCTGGAACATGATTGTCTGCGAGACAGCTCTCCGCAGCGCTAGTATTTGGCCAGGCTGAAATCAGCGCCACGGGAAGCCAATCTGACAAGCGGAGTGCAACGAGCGCGGCGATATGGGGCCACTTGGCAGGTGGCCGAAGAAAGACGGCTGCCCCGCGAATGTGGTGCCAGAAGGCAAGTTTCAGCAGGGCGTTCCGGGCGAGCTTAATGTGTAGCCGCACTTGTTCTAGGCGAGATTGTAGCCGAGAAGCTTTCCGTCTCCATGCACGAGACAAGAAAAGCAGAACGCAATGGTCTAGAGGGTTGAGAAGAAAAGTGCTCGTAGCGAGCTCGTTGCGGCAGAAGCGAAAGCCAGGAGCAGCGTGCTCGGTGCGAGAAGTAGACGGCGCTTCGCCTCCTTGGGAAGGAAATCGCGTCTGGGCACGAACGGCAGCCAGCGAAGCTTCAGAACAGCAGGCTGTTCTGCTCAGCGTACGAGCCTGAAGTGAGTGGCAAGGGCTAAGGGGACAGTTCCAAGGCATCTAGCTTTCCTGCTAGCAATGCCATTTCTACCCTGCTGTGGATAACATTGTCCTATGCCCTTATGCTCCGAGAGACACAGAGCACCTCGGCAGACGCAGTGCAGAGGGAAAGGACACAGTATCCGAGGGAGCGTGGCGCCGCTTAGGCGGGCAAAGCAGAAAGGTGCCGCCCGGCACTGGCTTTGACTCCCTGAGCTTCCTTGCTAGGACAGCAGCTGCCGAAAGCTGGCAACTAGGCTGCCAGAGTGCAGAATGTCGGCGGTCTGGCACGCCTGCTTGCCGAAAGCCAGGATCAGCGAGACAGCGTGCTAGGCTCTGTTTCACAGCACCTTGGAGAACACGCCCTTGAAGAATGCCGTCTCTGTTCCGCAAAAGCTCTGCCACAGTGAAGGTGGAAGAAGCAGCCTGTGGCCACGGGCAGAGCTGGTCAACAGCTGCGCCTAACTTTGCCAAGCTGCGAGAGCATTCTCAGCCGAGTTCTGCTTTGACAGAGCTATTGCTGAACTTTTGCAGTCCCGGAGGCTGCTGAAACCAAGGCTGTGTTCTGCCTCTTCATTCTTGCCTTCCTGTGCTCCAGCGAGAAGTGAAGCTCTGGCACGGCATTCAGCTTTGCCGCCTCTCTGCACGGAAAGCACTAGACAGAACTAGTGTGCTTCGTGCATGCTCTCTCCTCGCTTTTATGGTCACTGCTCTGCTTTTTGCTTGGCAGCGTTCCAAGGGTCCACGGCATACCTCTTGCACAGCGAGAGGTGGCCGGCGAGGAATACTTGCTGGCTTAAGTCGTTCCATGCTCAAGGCATTCATCAGAGCAACACCATGCGGGAAAAGAGGGGGGAACATTGCAGGACAAATTTCTATGCTGGAACATGATTGTCTGCGAGACAGCTCTCCGCAGCGCTAGTATTTGGCCAGGCTGAAATCAGCGCCACGGGAAGCCAATCTGACAAGCGGAGTGCAACGAGCGCGGCGATATGGGGCCACTTGGCAGGTGGCCGAAGAAAGACGGCTGCCCCGCGAATGTGGTGCCAGAAGGCAAGTTTCAGCAGGGCGTTCCGGGCGAGCTTAATGTGTAGCCGCACTTGTTCTAGGCGAGATTGTAGCCGAGAAGCTTTCCGTCTCCATTCACGAGGCAAGAAAAGCAGAACGCAATGGTCTAGAGGGTTGAGAAGAAAAGTGCTCGTAGCGAGCTCGTTGCGGCAGAAGCGAAAGCCAGGAGCAGCGTGCTCGGTGCGAGAAGTAGACGGCGCTTCGCCTCCTTGGGAAGGAAATCGCGTCTGGGCACGAACGGCAGCCAGCGAAGCTTCAGAACAGCAGGCTGTTCTGCTCAGCGTACGAGCCTGAAGTGAGTGGCAAGGGCTAAGGGGACAGTTCCAAGGCATCTAGCTTTCCTGCTAGCAATGCCATTTCTACCCTGCTGTGGAAAACATTGTCCTTTGCCCTTCTGCTCCGAGAGGCACAGAGCACCTCGGCAGACGCAGTGCAGAGGGAAAGGACACAGTATCCGAGGGAGCGTGGCGCCGCTTAGGCGGGCAAAGCAGAAAGGTGCCGCCCGGCACTGGCTTTGACTCCCTGAGCTTCCTTGCTAGGACAGCAGCTGCCGAAAGCTGGCAACTAGGCTGCCAGAGTGCAGAATGTCAGCGGTCTGGCACGCCTGCTTGCCGAAAGCCAGGATCAGCGAGACAGCGTGCTAGGCTCTGTTTCACAGCACCTTGGAGAACACGCCCTTGAAGAATGCCGTCTCTGTTCCGCAAAAGCTCTGCCACAGTGAAGGTGGAAGAAGCAGCCTGTGGCCACGGGCAGAGCTGGTCAACAGCTGCGCCTAACTTTGCCAAGCTGCGAGAGCATTCTCAGCCGAGTTCTGCTTTGACAGAGCTATTGCTGAACTTTTGCAGCCCCGGAGGCTGCTGAAACCAAGGCTGTGTTCTGCCTCTTCGTTCTTGCCTTCCTGTGCTCCAGCGAGAAGTGAAGCTCTGGCACGGCATTCAGCTTTGCCGCCTCTCTGCACGGAAAGCACTAGACAGAACTAGTGTGCTTCGTGCATGCTCTCTCCTCGCTTTTATGGTCACTGCTCTGCTTTTTGCTTGGCAGCGTTCCAAGGGTCCACGGCATACCTCTTGCACAGCGAGAGGTGGCCGGCGAGGAATACTTGCTGGCTTAAGTCGTTCCATGCTCAAGGCATTCATCAGAGCAACACCATGCGGGAAAAGAGGGGGGAACATTGCAGGACAAATTTCTATGCTGGAACATGATTGTCTGCGAGACAGCTCTCCGCAGCGCTAGTATTTGGCCAGGCTGAAATCAGCGCCACGGGAAGCCAATCTGACAAGCGGAGTGCAACGAGCGCGGCGATATGGGGCCACTTGGCAGGTGGCCGAAGAAAGACGGCTGCCCCGCGAATGTGGTGCCAGAAGGCAAGTTTCAGCAGGGCGTTCCGGGCGAGCTTAATGTGTAGCCGCACTTGTTCTAGGCGAGATTGTAGCCGAGAAGCTTTCCGTCTCCATGCACGAGACAAGAAAAGCAGAACGCAATGGTCTAGAGGGTTGAGAAGAAAAGTGCTCGTAGCGAGCTCGTTGCGGCAGAAGCGAAAGCCAGGAGCAGCGTGCTCGGTGCGAGAAGTAGACGGCGCTTCGCCTCCTTGGGAAGGAAATCGCGTCTGGGCACGAACGGCAGCCAGCGAAGCTTCAGAACAGCAGGCTGTTCTGCTCAGCGTACGAGCCTGAAGTGAGTGGCAAGGGCTAAGGGGACAGTTCCAAGGCATCTAGCTTTCCTGCTAGCAATGCCATTTCTACCCTGCTGTGGATAACATTGTCCTATGCCCTTATGCTCCGAGAGACACAGAGCACCTCGGCAGACGCAGTGCAGAGGGAAAGGACACAGTATCCGAGGGAGCGTGGCGCCGCTTAGGCGGGCAAAGCAGAAAGGTGCCGCCCGGCACTGGCTTTGACTCCCTGAGCTTCCTTGCTAGGACAGCAGCTGCCGAAAGCTGGCAACTAGGCTGCCAGAGTGCAGAATGTCGGCGGTCTGGCACGCCTGCTTGCCGAAAGCCAGGATCAGCGAGACAGCGTGCTAGGCTCTGTTTCACAGCACCTTGGAGAACACGCCCTTGAAGAATGCCGTCTCTGTTCCGCAAAAGCTCTGCCACAGTGAAGGTGGAAGAAGCAGCCTGTGGCCACGGGCAGAGCTGGTCAACAGCTGCGCCTAACTTTGCCAAGCTGCGAGAGCATTCTCAGCCGAGTTCTGCTTTGACAGAGCTATTGCTGAACTTTTGCAGTCCCGGAGGCTGCTGAAACCAAGGCTGTGTTCTGCCTCTTCATTCTTGCCTTCCTGTGCTCCAGCGAGAAGTGAAGCTCTGGCACGGCATTCAGCTTTGCCGCCTCTCTGCACGGAAAGCACTAGACAGAACTAGTGTGCTTCGTGCATGCTCTCTCCTCGCTTTTATGGTCACTGCTCTGCTTTTTGCTTGGCAGCGTTCCAAGGGTCCACGGCATACCTCTTGCACAGCGAGAGGTGGCCGGCGAGGAATACTTGCTGGCTTAAGTCGTTCCATGCTCAAGGCATTCATCAGAGCAACACCATGCGGGAAAAGAGGGGGGAACATTGCAGGACAAATTTCTATGCTGGAACATGATTGTCTGCGAGACAGCTCTCCGCAGCGCTAGTATTTGGCCAGGCTGAAATCAGCGCCACGGGAAGCCAATCTGACAAGCGGAGTGCAACGAGCGCGGCGATATGGGGCCACTTGGCAGGTGGCCGAAGAAAGACGGCTGCCCCGCGAATGTGGTGCCAGAAGGCAAGTTTCAGCAGGGCGTTCCGGGCGAGCTTAATGTGTAGCCGCACTTGTTCTAGGCGAGATTGTAGCCGAGAAGCTTTCCGTCTCCATTCACGAGGCAAGAAAAGCAGAACGCAATGGTCTAGAGGGTTGAGAAGAAAAGTGCTCGTAGCGAGCTCGTTGCGGCAGAAGCGAAAGCCAGGAGCAGCGTGCTCGGTGCGAGAAGTAGACGGCGCTTCGCCTCCTTGGGAAGGAAATCGCGTCTGGGCACGAACGGCAGCCAGCGAAGCTTCAGAACAGCAGGCTGTTCTGCTCAGCGTACGAGCCTGAAGTGAGTGGCAAGGGCTAAGGGGACAGTTCCAAGGCATCTAGCTTTCCTGCTAGCAATGCCATTTCTACCCTGCTGTGGAAAACATTGTCCTTTGCCCTTCTGCTCCGAGAGGCACAGAGCACCTCGGCAGACGCAGTGCAGAGGGAAAGGACACAGTATCCGAGGGAGCGTGGCGCCGCTTAGGCGGGCAAAGCAGAAAGGTGCCGCCCGGCACTGGCTTTGACTCCCTGAGCTTCCTTGCTAGGACAGCAGCTGCCGAAAGCTGGCAACTAGGCTGCCAGAGTGCAGAATGTCAGCGGTCTGGCACGCCTGCTTGCCGAAAGCCAGGATCAGCGAGACAGCGTGCTAGGCTCTGTTTCACAGCACCTTGGAGAACACGCCCTTGAAGAATGCCGTCTCTGTTCCGCAAAAGCTCTGCCACAGTGAAGGTGGAAGAAGCAGCCTGTGGCCACGGGCAGAGCTGGTCAACAGCTGCGCCTAACTTTCCCAAGCTGCGAGAGCATTCTCAGCCGAGTTCTGCTTTGACAGAGCTATTGCTGAACTTTTGCAGTCCCGGAGGCTGCTGAAACCAAGGCTGTGTTCTGCCTCTTCATTCTTGCCTTCCTGTGCTCCAGCGAGAAGTGAAGCTCTGGCACGGCATTCAGCTTTGCCGCCTCTCTGCACGGAAAGCACTAGACAGAACTAGTGTGCTTCGTGCATGCTCTCTCCTCGCTTTTATGGTCACTGCTCTGCTTTTTGCTTGGCAGCGTTCCAAGGGTCCACGGCATACCTCTTGCACAGCGAGAGGTGGCCGGCGAGGAATACTTGCTGGCTTAAGTCGTTCCATGCTCAAGGCATTCATCAGAGCAACACCATGCGGGAAAAGAGGGGGGAACATTGCAGGACAAATTTCTATGCTGGAACATGATTGTCTGCGAGACAGCTCTCCGCAGCGCTAGTATTTGGCCAGGCTGAAATCAGCGCCACGGGAAGCCAATCTGACAAGCGGAGTGCAACGAGCGCGGCGATATGGGGCCACTTGGCAGGTGGCCGAAGAAAGACGGCTGCCCCGCGAATGTGGTGCCAGAAGGCAAGTTTCAGCAGGGCGTTCCGGGCGAGCTTAATGTGTAGCCGCACTTGTTCTAGGCGAGATTGTAGCCGAGAAGCTTTCCGTCTCCATTCACGAGGCAAGAAAAGCAGAACGCAATGGTCTAGAGGGTTGAGAAGAAAAGTGCTCGTAGCGAGCTCGTTGCGGCAGAAGCGAAAGCCAGGAGCAGCGTGCTCGGTGCGAGAAGTAGACGGCGCTTCGCCTCCTTGGGAAGGAAATCGCGTCTGGGCACGAACGGCAGCCAGCGAAGCTTCAGAACAGCAGGCTGTTCTGCTCAGCGTACGAGCCTGAAGTGAGTGGCAAGGGCTAAGGGGACAGTTCCAAGGCATCTAGCTTTCCTGCTAGCAATGCCATTTCTACCCTGCTGTGGAAAACATTGTCCTTTGCCCTTCTGCTCCGAGAGGCACAGAGCACCTCGGCAGACGCAGTGCAGAGGGAAAGGACACAGTATCCGAGGGAGCGTGGCGCCGCTTAGGCGGGCAAAGCAGAAAGGTGCCGCCCGGCACTGGCTTTGACTCCCTGAGCTTCCTTGCTAGGACAGCAGCTGCCGAAAGCTGGCAACTAGGCTGCCAGAGTGCAGAATGTCAGCGGTCTGGCACGCCTGCTTGCCGAAAGCCAGGATCAGCGAGACAGCGTGCTAGGCTCTGTTTCACAGCACCTTGGAGAACACGCCCTTGAAGAATGCCGTCTCTGTTCCGCAAAAGCTCTGCCACAGTGAAGGTGGAAGAAGCAGCCTGTGGCCACGGGCAGAGCTGGTCAACAGCTGCGCCTAACTTTCCCAAGCTGCGAGAGCATTCTCAGCCGAGTTCTGCTTTGACAGAGCTATTGCTGAACTTTTGCAGTCCCGGAGGCTGCTGAAACCAAGGCTGTGTTCTGCCTCTTCATTCTTGCCTTCCTGTGCTCCAGCGAGAAGTGAAGCTCTGGCACGGCATTCAGCTTTGCCGCCTCTCTGCACGGAAAGCACTAGACAGAACTAGTGTGCTTCGTGCATGCTCTCTCCTCGCTTTTATGGTCACTGCTCTGCTTTTTGCTTGGCAGCGTTCCAAGGGTCCACGGCATACCTCTTGCACAGCGAGAGGTGGCCGGCGAGGAATACTTGCTGGCTTAAGTCGTTCCATGCTCAAGGCATTCATCAGAGCAACACCATGCGGGAAAAGAGGGGGGAACATTGCAGGACAAATTTCTATGCTGGAACATGATTGTCTGCGAGACAGCTCTCCGCAGCGCTAGTATTTGGCCAGGCTGAAATCAGCGCCACGGGAAGCCAATCTGACAAGCGGAGTGCAACGAGCGCGGCGATATGGGGCCACTTGGCAGGTGGCCGAAGAAAGACGGCTGCCCCGCGAATGTGGTGCCAGAAGGCAAGTTTCAGCAGGGCGTTCCGGGCGAGCTTAATGTGTAGCCGCACTTGTTCTAGGCGAGATTGTAGCCGAGAAGCTTTCCGTCTCCATTCACGAGGCAAGAAAAGCAGAACGCAATGGTCTAGAGGGTTGAGAAGAAAAGTGCTCGTAGCGAGCTCGTTGCGGCAGAAGCGAAAGCCAGGAGCAGCGTGCTCGGTGCGAGAAGTAGACGGCGCTTCGCCTCCTTGGGAAGGAAATCGCGTCTGGGCACGAACGGCAGCCAGCGAAGCTTCAGAACAGCAGGCTGTTCTGCTCAGCGTACGAGCCTGAAGTGAGTGGCAAGGGCTAAGGGGACAGTTCCAAGGCATCTAGCTTTCCTGCTAGCAATGCCATTTCTACCCTGCTGTGGAAAACATTGTCCTTTGCCCTTCTGCTCCGAGAGGCACAGAGCACCTCGGCAGACGCAGTGCAGAGGGAAAGGACACAGTATCCGAGGGAGCGTGGCGCCGCTTAGGCGGGCAAAGCAGAAAGGTGCCGCCCGGCACTGGCTTTGACTCCCTGAGCTTCCTTGCTAGGACAGCAGCTGCCGAAAGCTGGCAACTAGGCTGCCAGAGTGCAGAATGTCAGCGGTCTGGCACGCCTGCTTGCCGAAAGCCAGGATCAGCGAGACAGCGTGCTAGGCTCTGTTGCACAGCACCTTGGAGAACACGCCCTTGAAGAATGCCGTCTCTGTTCCGCAAAAGCTCTGCCACAGTGAAGGTGGAAGAAGCAGCCTGTGGCCACGGGCAGAGCTGGTCAACAGCTGCGCCTAACTTTCCCAAGCTGCGAGAGCATTCTCAGCCGAGTTCTGCTTTGACAGAGCTATTGCTGAACTTTTGCAGTCCCGGAGGCTGCTGAAACCAAGGCTGTGTTCTGCCTCTTCGTTCTTGCCTTCCTGTGCTCCAGCGAGAAGTGAAGCTCTGGCACGGCATTCAGCTTTGCCGCCTCTCTGCACGGAAAGCACTAGACAGAACTAGTGTGCTTCGTGCATGCTCTCTCCTCGCTTTTATGGTCACTGCTCTGCTTTTTGCTTGGCAGCGTTCCAAGGGTCCACGGCATACCTCTTGCACAGCGAGAGGTGGCCGGCGAGGAATACTTGCTGGCTTAAGTCGTTCCATGCTCAAGGCATTCATCAGAGCAACACCATGCGGGAAAAGAGGGGGGAACATTGCAGGACAAATTTCTATGCTGGAACATGATTGTCTGCGAGACAGCTCTCCGCAGCGCTAGTATTTGGCCAGGCTGAAATCAGCGCCACGGGAAGCCAATCTGACAAGCGGAGTGCAACGAGCGCGGCGATATGGGGCCACTTGGCAGGTGGCCGAAGAAAGACGGCTGCCCCGCGAATGTGGTGCCAGAAGGCAAGTTTCAGCAGGGCGTTCCGGGCGAGCTTAATGTGTAGCCGCACTTGTTCTAGGCGAGATTGTAGCCGAGAAGCTTTCCGTCTCCATTCACGAGGCAAGAAAAGCAGAACGCAATGGTCTAGAGGGTTGAGAAGAAAAGTGCTCGTAGCGAGCTCGTTGCGGCAGAAGCGAAAGCCAGGAGCAGCGTGCTCGGTGCGAGAAGTAGACGGCGCTTCGCCTCCTTGGGAAGGAAATCGCGTCTGGGCACGAACGGCAGCCAGCGAAGCTTCAGAACAGCAGGCTGTTCTGCTCAGCGTACGAGCCTGAAGTGAGTGGCAAGGGCTAAGGGGACAGTTCCAAGGCATCTAGCTTTCCTGCTAGCAATGCCATTTCTACCCTGCTGTGGAAAACATTGTCCTTTGCCCTTCTGCTCCGAGAGGCACAGAGCACCTCGGCAGACGCAGTGCAGAGGGAAAGGACACAGTATCCGAGGGAGCGTGGCGCCGCTTAGGCGGGCAAAGCAGAAAGGTGCCGCCCGGCACTGGCTTTGACTCCCTGAGCTTCCTTGCTAGGACAGCAGCTGCCGAAAGCTGGCAACTAGGCTGCCAGAGTGCAGAATGTCAGCGGTCTGGCACGCCTGCTTGCCGAAAGCCAGGATCAGCGAGACAGCGTGCTAGGCTCTGTTTCACAGCACCTTGGAGAACACGCCCTTGAAGAATGCCGTCTCTGTTCCGCAAAAGCTCTGCCACAGTGAAGGTGGAAGAAGCAGCCTGTGGCCACGGGCAGAGCTGGTCAACAGCTGCGCCTAACTTTCCCAAGCTGCGAGAGCATTCTCAGCCGAGTTCTGCTTTGACAGAGCTATTGCTGAACTTTTGCAGTCCCGGAGGCTGCTGAAACCAAGGCTGTGTTCTGCCTCTTCGTTCTTGCCTTCCTGTGCTCCAGCGAGAAGTGAAGCTCTGGCACGGCATTCAGCTTTGCCGCCTCTCTGCACGGAAAGCACTAGACAGAACTAGTGTGCTTCGTGCATGCTCTCTCCTCGCTTTTATGGTCACTGCTCTGCTTTTTGCTTGGCAGCGTTCCAAGGGTCCACGGCATACCTCTTGCACAGCGAGAGGTGGCCGGCGAGGAATACTTGCTGGCTTAAGTCGTTCCATGCTCAAGGCATTCATCAGAGCAACACCATGCGGGAAAAGAGGGGGGAACATTGCAGGACAAATTTCTATGCTGGAACATGATTGTCTGCGAGACAGCTCTCCGCAGCGCTAGTATTTGGCCAGGCTGAAATCAGCGCCACGGGAAGCCAATCTGACAAGCGGAGTGCAACGAGCGCGGCGATATGGGGCCACTTGGCAGGTGGCCGAAGAAAGACGGCTGCCCCGCGAATGTGGTGCCAGAAGGCAAGTTTCAGCAGGGCGTTCCGGGCGAGCTTAATGTGTAGCCGCACTTGTTCTAGGCGAGATTGTAGCCGAGAAGCTTTCCGTCTCCATTCACGAGGCAAGAAAAGCAGAACGCAATGGTCTAGAGGGTTGAGAAGAAAAGTGCTCGTAGCGAGCTCGTTGCGGCAGAAGCGAAAGCCAGGAGCAGCGTGCTCGGTGCGAGAAGTAGACGGCGCTTCGCCTCCTTGGGAAGGAAATCGCGTCTGGGCACGAACGGCAGCCAGCGAAGCTTCAGAACAGCAGGCTGTTCTGCTCAGCGTACGAGCCTGAAGTGAGTGGCAAGGGCTAAGGGGACAGTTCCAAGGCATCTAGCTTTCCTGCTAGCAATGCCATTTCTACCCTGCTGTGGAAAACATTGTCCTTTGCCCTTCTGCTCCGAGAGGCACAGAGCACCTCGGCAGACGCAGTGCAGAGGGAAAGGACACAGTATCCGAGGGAGCGTGGCGCCGCTTAGGCGGGCAAAGCAGAAAGGTGCCGCCCGGCACTGGCTTTGACTCCCTGAGCTTCCTTGCTAGGACAGCAGCTGCCGAAAGCTGGCAACTAGGCTGCCAGAGTGCAGAATGTCAGCGGTCTGGCACGCCTGCTTGCCGAAAGCCAGGATCAGCGAGACAGCGTGCTAGGCTCTGTTTCACAGCACCTTGGAGAACACGCCCTTGAAGAATGCCGTCTCTGTTCCGCAAAAGCTCTGCCACAGTGAAGGTGGAAGAAGCAGCCTGTGGCCACGGGCAGAGCTGGTCAACAGCTGCGCCTAACTTTCCCAAGCTGCGAGAGCATTCTCAGCCGAGTTCTGCTTTGACAGAGCTATTGCTGAACTTTTGCAGCCCCGGAGGCTGCTGAAACCAAGGCTGTGTTCTGCCTCTTCATTCTTGCCTTCCTGTGCTCCAGCGAGAAGTGAAGCTCTGGCACGGCATTCAGCTTTGCCGCCTCTCTGCACGGAAAGCACTAGACAGAACTAGTGTGCTTCGTGCATGCTCTCTCCTCGCTTTTATGGTCACTGCTCTGCTTTTTGCTTGGCAGCGTTCCAAGGGTCCACGGCATACCTCTTGCACAGCGAGAGGTGGCCGGCGAGGAATACTTGCTGGCTTAAGTCGTTCCATGCTCAAGGCATTCATCAGAGCAACACCATGCGGGAAAAGAGGGGGGAACATTGCAGGACAAATTTCTATGCTGGAACATGATTGTCTGCGAGACAGCTCTCCGCAGCGCTAGTATTTGGCCAGGCTGAAATCAGCGCCACGGGAAGCCAATCTGACAAGCGGAGTGCAACGAGCGCGGCGATATGGGGCCACTTGGCAGGTGGCCGAAGAAAGACGGCTGCCCCGCGAATGTGGTGCCAGAAGGCAAGTTTCAGCAGGGCGTTCCGGGCGAGCTTAATGTGTAGCCGCACTTGTTCTAGGCGAGATTGTAGCCGAGAAGCTTTCCGTCTCCATTCACGAGACAAGAAAAGCAGAACGCAATGGTCTAGAGGGTTGAGAAGAAAAGTGCTCGTAGCGAGCTCGTTGCGGCAGAAGCGAAAGCCAGGAGCAGCGTGCTCGGTGCGAGAAGTAGACGGCGCTTCGCCTCCTTGGGAAGGAAATCGCGTCTGGGCACGAACGGCAGCCAGCGAAGCTTCAGAACAGCAGGCTGTTCTGCTCAGCGTACGAGCCTGAAGTGAGTGGCAAGGGCTAAGGGGACAGTTCCAAGGCATCTAGCTTTCCTGCTAGCAATGCCATTTCTACCCTGCTGTGGAAAACATTGTCCTTTGCCCTTCTGCTCCGAGAGGCACAGAGCACCTCGGCAGACGCAGTGCAGAGGGAAAGGACACAGTATCCGAGGGAGCGTGGCGCCGCTTAGGCGGGCAAAGCAGAAAGGTGCCGCCCGGCACTGGCTTTGACTCCCTGAGCTTCCTTGCTAGGACAGCAGCTGCCGAAAGCTGGCAACTAGGCTGCCAGAGTGCAGAATGTCAGCGGTCTGGCACGCCTGCTTGCCGAAAGCCAGGATCAGCGAGACAGCGTGCTAGGCTCTGTTTCACAGCACCTTGGAGAACACGCCCTTGAAGAATGCCGTCTCTGTTCCGCAAAAGCTCTGCCACAGTGAAGGTGGAAGAAGCAGCCTGTGGCCACGGGCAGAGCTGGTCAACAGCTGCGCCTAACTTTCCCAAGCTGCGAGAGCATTCTCAGCCGAGTTCTGCTTTGACAGAGCTATTGCTGAACTTTTGCAGTCCCGGAGGCTGCTGAAACCAAGGCTGTGTTCTGCCTCTTCGTTCTTGCCTTCCTGTGCTCCAGCGAGAAGTGAAGCTCTGGCACGGCATTCAGCTTTGCCGCCTCTCTGCACGGAAAGCACTAGACAGAACTAGTGTGCTTCGTGCATGCTCTCTCCTCGCTTTTATGGTCACTGCTCTGCTTTTTGCTTGGCAGCGTTCCAAGGGTCCACGGCATACCTCTTGCACAGCGAGAGGTGGCCGGCGAGGAATACTTGCTGGCTTAAGTCGTTCCATGCTCAAGGCATTCATCAGAGCAACACCATGCGGGAAAAGAGGGGGGAACATTGCAGGACAAATTTCTATGCTGGAACATGATTGTCTGCGAGACAGCTCTCCGCAGCGCTAGTATTTGGCCAGGCTGAAATCAGCGCCACGGGAAGCCAATCTGACAAGCGGAGTGCAACGAGCGCGGCGATATGGGGCCACTTGGCAGGTGGCCGAAGAAAGACGGCTGCCCCGCGAATGTGGTGCCAGAAGGCAAGTTTCAGCAGGGCGTTCCGGGCGAGCTTAATGTGTAGCCGCACTTGTTCTAGGCGAGATTGTAGCCGAGAAGCTTTCCGTCTCCATTCACGAGGCAAGAAAAGCAGAACGCAATGGTCTAGAGGGTTGAGAAGAAAAGTGCTCGTAGCGAGCTCGTTGCGGCAGAAGCGAAAGCCAGGAGCAGCGTGCTCGGTGCGAGAAGTAGACGGCGCTTCGCCTCCTTGGGAAGGAAATCGCGTCTGGGCACGAACGGCAGCCAGCGAAGCTTCAGAACAGCAGGCTGTTCTGCTCAGCGTACGAGCCTGAAGTGAGTGGCAAGGGCTAAGGGGACAGTTCCAAGGCATCTAGCTTTCCTGCTAGCAATGCCATTTCTACCCTGCTGTGGAAAACATTGTCCTTTGCCCTTCTGCTCCGAGAGGCACAGAGCACCTCGGCAGACGCAGTGCAGAGGGAAAGGACACAGTATCCGAGGGAGCGTGGCGCCGCTTAGGCGGGCAAAGCAGAAAGGTGCCGCCCGGCACTGGCTTTGACTCCCTGAGCTTCCTTGCTAGGACAGCAGCTGCCGAAAGCTGGCAACTAGGCTGCCAGAGTGCAGAATGTCAGCGGTCTGGCACGCCTGCTTGCCGAAAGCCAGGATCAGCGAGACAGCGTGCTAGGCTCTGTTTCACAGCACCTTGGAGAACACGCCCTTGAAGAATGCCGTCTCTGTTCCGCAAAAGCTCTGCCACAGTGAAGGTGGAAGAAGCAGCCTGTGGCCACGGGCAGAGCTGGTCAACAGCTGCGCCTAACTTTCCCAAGCTGCGAGAGCATTCTCAGCCGAGTTCTGCTTTGACAGAGCTATTGCTGAACTTTTGCAGTCCCGGAGGCTGCTGAAACCAAGGCTGTGTTCTGCCTCTTCGTTCTTGCCTTCCTGTGCTCCAGCGAGAAGTGAAGCTCTGGCACGGCATTCAGCTTTGCCGCCTCTCTGCACGGAAAGCACTAGACAGAACTAGTGTGCTTCGTGCATGCTCTCTCCTCGCTTTTATGGTCACTGCTCTGCTTTTTGCTTGGCAGCGTTCCAAGGGTCCACGGCATACCTCTTGCACAGCGAGAGGTGGCCGGCGAGGAATACTTGCTGGCTTAAGTCGTTCCATGCTCAAGGCATTCATCAGAGCAACACCATGCGGGAAAAGAGGGGGGAACATTGCAGGACAAATTTCTATGCTGGAACATGATTGTCTGCGAGACAGCTCTCCGCAGCGCTAGTATTTGGCCAGGCTGAAATCAGCGCCACGGGAAGCCAATCTGACAAGCGGAGTGCAACGAGCGCGGCGATATGGGGCCACTTGGCAGGTGGCCGAAGAAAGACGGCTGCCCCGCGAATGTGGTGCCAGAAGGCAAGTTTCAGCAGGGCGTTCCGGGCGAGCTTAATGTGTAGCCGCACTTGTTCTAGGCGAGATTGTAGCCGAGAAGCTTTCCGTCTCCATTCACGAGGCAAGAAAAGCAGAACGCAATGGTCTAGAGGGTTGAGAAGAAAAGTGCTCGTAGCGAGCTCGTTGCGGCAGAAGCGAAAGCCAGGAGCAGCGTGCTCGGTGCGAGAAGTAGACGGCGCTTCGCCTCCTTGGGAAGGAAATCGCGTCTGGGCACGAACGGCAGCCAGCGAAGCTTCAGAACAGCAGGCTGTTCTGCTCAGCGTACGAGCCTGAAGTGAGTGGCAAGGGCTAAGGGGACAGTTCCAAGGCATCTAGCTTTCCTGCTAGCAATGCCATTTCTACCCTGCTGTGGAAAACATTGTCCTTTGCCCTTCTGCTCCGAGAGGCACAGAGCACCTCGGCAGACGCAGTGCAGAGGGAAAGGACACAGTATCCGAGGGAGCGTGGCGCCGCTTAGGCGGGCAAAGCAGAAAGGTGCCGCCCGGCACTGGCTTTGACTCCCTGAGCTTCCTTGCTAGGACAGCAGCTGCCGAAAGCTGGCAACTAGGCTGCCAGAGTGCAGAATGTCAGCGGTCTGGCACGCCTGCTTGCCGAAAGCCAGGATCAGCGAGACAGCGTGCTAGGCTCTGTTTCACAGCACCTTGGAGAACACGCCCTTGAAGAATGCCGTCTCTGTTCCGCAAAAGCTCTGCCACAGTGAAGGTGGAAGAAGCAGCCTGTGGCCACGGGCAGAGCTGGTCAACAGCTGCGCCTAACTTTCCCAAGCTGCGAGAGCATTCTCAGCCGAGTTCTGCTTTGACAGAGCTATTGCTGAACTTTTGCAGTCCCGGAGGCTGCTGAAACCAAGGCTGTGTTCTGCCTCTTCGTTCTTGCCTTCCTGTGCTCCAGCGAGAAGTGAAGCTTTGGCACGGCATTCAGCTTTGCCGCCTCTCTGCACGGAAAGCACTAGACAGAACTAGTGTGCTTCGTGCATGCTCTCTCCTCGCTTTTATGGTCACTGCTCTGCTTTTTGCTTGGCAGCGTTCCAAGGGTCCACGGCATACCTCTTGCACAGCGAGAGGTGGCCGGCGAGGAATACTTGCTGGCTTAAGTCGTTCCATGCTCAAGGCATTCATCAGAGCAACACCATGCGGGAAAAGAGGGGGGAACATTGCAGGACAAATTTCTATGCTGGAACATGATTGTCTGCGAGACAGCTCTCCGCAGCGCTAGTATTTGGCCAGGCTGAAATCAGCGCCACGGGAAGCCAATCTGACAAGCGGAGTGCAACGAGCGCGGCGATATGGGGCCACTTGGCAGGTGGCCGAAGAAAGACGGCTGCCCCGCGAATGTGGTGCCAGAAGGCAAGTTTCAGCAGGGCGTTCCGGGCGAGCTTAATGTGTAGCCGCACTTGTTCTAGGCGAGATTGTAGCCGAGAAGCTTTCCGTCTCCATTCACGAGGCAAGAAAAGCAGAACGCAATGGTCTAGAGGGTTGAGAAGAAAAGTGCTCGTAGCGAGCTCGTTGCGGCAGAAGCGAAAGCCAGGAGCAGCGTGCTCGGTGCGAGAAGTAGACGGCGCTTCGCCTCCTTGGGAAGGAAATCGCGTCTGGGCACGAACGGCAGCCAGCGAAGCTTCAGAACAGCAGGCTGTTCTGCTCAGCGTACGAGCCTGAAGTGAGTGGCAAGGGCTAAGGGGACAGTTCCAAGGCATCTAGCTTTCCTGCTAGCAATGCCATTTCTACCCTGCTGTGGAAAACATTGTCCTTTGCCCTTCTGCTCCGAGAGGCACAGAGCACCTCGGCAGACGCAGTGCAGAGGGAAAGGACACAGTATCCGAGGGAGCGTGGCGCCGCTTAGGCGGGCAAAGCAGAAAGGTGCCGCCCGGCACTGGCTTTGACTCCCTGAGCTTCCTTGCTAGGACAGCAGCTGCCGAAAGCTGGCAACTAGGCTGCCAGAGTGCAGAATGTCAGCGGTCTGGCACGCCTGCTTGCCGAAAGCCAGGATCAGCGAGACAGCGTGCTAGGCTCTGTTTCACAGCACCTTGGAGAACACGCCCTTGAAGAATGCCGTCTCTGTTCCGCAAAAGCTCTGCCACAGTGAAGGTGGAAGAAGCAGCCTGTGGCCACGGGCAGAGCTGGTCAACAGCTGCGCCTAACTTTCCCAAGCTGCGAGAGCATTCTCAGCCGAGTTCTGCTTTGACAGAGCTATTGCTGAACTTTTGCAGTCCCGGAGGCTGCTGAAACCAAGGCTGTGTTCTGCCTCTTCGTTCTTGCCTTCCTGTGCTCCAGCGAGAAGTGAAGCTCTGGCACGGCATTCAGCTTTGCCGCCTCTCTGCACGGAAAGCACTAGACAGAACTAGTGTGCTTCGTGCATGCTCTCTCCTCGCTTTTATGGTCACTGCTCTGCTTTTTGCTTGGCAGCGTTCCAAGGGTCCACGGCATACCTCTTGCACAGCGAGAGGTGGCCGGCGAGGAATACTTGCTGGCTTAAGTCGTTCCATGCTCAAGGCATTCATCAGAGCAACACCATGCGGGAAAAGAGGGGGGAACATTGCAGGACAAATTTCTATGCTGGAACATGATTGTCTGCGAGACAGCTCTCCGCAGCGCTAGTATTTGGCCAGGCTGAAATCAGCGCCACGGGAAGCCAATCTGACAAGCGGAGTGCAACGAGCGCGGCGATATGGGGCCACTTGGCAGGTGGCCGAAGAAAGACGGCTGCCCCGCGAATGTGGTGCCAGAAGGCAAGTTTCAGCAGGGCGTTCCGGGCGAGCTTAATGTGTAGCCGCACTTGTTCTAGGCGAGATTGTAGCCGAGAAGCTTTCCGTCTCCATTCACGAGGCAAGAAAAGCAGAACGCAATGGTCTAGAGGGTTGAGAAGAAAAGTGCTCGTAGCGAGCTCGTTGCGGCAGAAGCGAAAGCCAGGAGCAGCGTGCTCGGTGCGAGAAGTAGACGGCGCTTCGCCTCCTTGGGAAGGAAATCGCGTCTGGGCACGAACGGCAGCCAGCGAAGCTTCAGAACAGCAGGCTGTTCTGCTCAGCGTACGAGCCTGAAGTGAGTGGCAAGGGCTAAGGGGACAGTTCCAAGGCATCTAGCTTTCCTGCTAGCAATGCCATTTCTACCCTGCTGTGGATAACATTGTCCTATGCCCTTATGCTCCGAGAGACACAGAGCACCTCGGCAGACGCAGTGCAGAGGGAAAGGACACAGTATCCGAGGGAGCGTGGCGCCGCTTAGGCGGGCAAAGCAGAAAGGTGCCGCCCGGCACTGGCTTTGACTCCCTGAGCTTCCTTGCTAGGACAGCAGCTGCCGAAAGCTGGCAACTAGGCTGCCAGAGTGCAGAATGTCGGCGGTCTGGCACGCCTGCTTGCCGAAAGCCAGGATCAGCGAGACAGCGTGCTAGGCTCTGTTGCACAGCACCTTGGAGAACACGCCCTTGAAGAATGCCGTCTCTGTTCCGCAAAAGCTCTGCCACAGTGAAGGTGGAAGAAGCAGCCTGTGGCCACGGGCAGAGCTGGTCAACAGCTGCGCCTAACTTTCCCAAGCTGCGAGAGCATTCTCAGCCGAGTTCTGCTTTGACAGAGCTATTGCTGAACTTTTGCAGTCCCGGAGGCTGCTGAAACCAAGGCTGTGTTCTGCCTCTTCATTCTTGCCTTCCTGTGCTCCAGCGAGAAGTGAAGCTCTGGCACGGCATTCAGCTTTGCCGCCTCTCTGCACGGAAAGCACTAGACAGAACTAGTGTGCTTCGTGCATGCTCTCTCCTCGCTTTTATGGTCACTGCTCTGCTTTTTGCTTGGCAGCGTTCCAAGGGTCCACGGCATACCTCTTGCACAGCGAGAGGTGGCCGGCGAGGAATACTTGCTGGCTTAAGTCGTTCCATGCTCAAGGCATTCATCAGAGCAACACCATGCGGGAAAAGAGGGGGGAACATTGCAGGACAAATTTCTATGCTGGAACATGATTGTCTGCGAGACAGCTCTCCGCAGCGCTAGTATTTGGCCAGGCTGAAATCAGCGCCACGGGAAGCCAATCTGACAAGCGGAGTGCAACGAGCGCGGCGATATGGGGCCACTTGGCAGGTGGCCGAAGAAAGACGGCTGCCCCGCGAATGTGGTGCCAGAAGGCAAGTTTCAGCAGGGCGTTCCGGGCGAGCTTAATGTGTAGCCGCACTTGTTCTAGGCGAGATTGTAGCCGAGAAGCTTTCCGTCTCCATTCACGAGACAAGAAAAGCAGAACGCAATGGTCTAGAGGGTTGAGAAGAAAAGTGCTCGTAGCGAGCTCGTTGCGGCAGAAGCGAAAGCCAGGAGCAGCGTGCTCGGTGCGAGAAGTAGACGGCGCTTCGCCTCCTTGGGAAGGAAATCGCGTCTGGGCACGAACGGCAGCCAGCGAAGCTTCAGAACAGCAGGCTGTTCTGCTCAGCGTACGAGCCTGAAGTGAGTGGCAAGGGCTAAGGGGACAGTTCCAAGGCATCTAGCTTTCCTGCTAGCAATGCCATTTCTACCCTGCTGTGGATAACATTGTCCTATGCCCTTATGCTCCGAGAGACACAGAGCACCTCGGCAGACGCAGTGCAGAGGGAAAGGACACAGTATCCGAGGGAGCGTGGCGCCGCTTAGGCGGGCAAAGCAGAAAGGTGCCGCCCGGCACTGGCTTTGACTCCCTGAGCTTCCTTGCTAGGACAGCAGCTGCCGAAAGCTGGCAACTAGGCTGCCAGAGTGCAGAATGTCGGCGGTCTGGCACGCCTGCTTGCCGAAAGCCAGGATCAGCGAGACAGCGTGCTAGGCTCTGTTGCACAGCACCTTGGAGAACACGCCCTTGAAGAATGCCGTCTCTGTTCCGCAAAAGCTCTGCCACAGTGAAGGTGGAAGAAGCAGCCTGTGGCCACGGGCAGAGCTGGTCAACAGCTGCGCCTAACTTTCCCAAGCTGCGAGAGCATTCTCAGCCGAGTTCTGCTTTGACAGAGCTATTGCTGAACTTTTGCAGTCCCGGAGGCTGCTGAAACCAAGGCTGTGTTCTGCCTCTTCATTCTTGCCTTCCTGTGCTCCAGCGAGAAGTGAAGCTCTGGCACGGCATTCAGCTTTGCCGTCTCTCTGCACGGAAAGCACTAGACAGAACTAGTGTGCTTCGTGCATGCTCTCTCCTCGCTTTTATGGTCACTGCTCTGCTTTTTGCTTGGCAGCGTTCCAAGGGTCCACGGCATACCTCTTGCACAGCGAGAGGTGGCCGGCGAGGAATACTTGCTGGCTTAAGTCGTTCCATGCTCAAGGCATTCATCAGAGCAACACCATGCGGGAAAAGAGGGGGGAACATTGCAGGACAAATTTCTATGCTGGAACATGATTGTCTGCGAGACAGCTCTCCGCAGCGCTAGTATTTGGCCAGGCTGAAATCAGCGCCACGGGAAGCCAATCTGACAAGCGGAGTGCAACGAGCGCGGCGATATGGGGCCACTTGGCAGGTGGCCGAAGAAAGACGGCTGCCCCGCGAATGTGGTGCCAGAAGGCAAGTTTCAGCAGGGCGTTCCGGGCGAGCTTAATGTGTAGCCGCACTTGTTCTAGGCGAGATTGTAGCCGAGAAGCTTTCCGTCTCCATTCACGAGGCAAGAAAAGCAGAACGCAATGGTCTAGAGGGTTGAGAAGAAAAGTGCTCGTAGCGAGCTCGTTGCGGCAGAAGCGAAAGCCAGGAGCAGCGTGCTCGGTGCGAGAAGTAGACGGCGCTTCGCCTCCTTGGGAAGGAAATCGCGTCTGGGCACGAACGGCAGCCAGCGAAGCTTCAGAACAGCAGGCTGTTCTGCTCAGCGTACGAGCCTGAAGTGAGTGGCAAGGGCTAAGGGGACAGTTCCAAGGCATCTAGCTTTCCTGCTAGCAATGCCATTTCTACCCTGCTGTGGAAAACATTGTCCTTTGCCCTTCTGCTCCGAGAGGCACAGAGCACCTCGGCAGACGCAGTGCAGAGGGAAAGGACACAGTATCCGAGGGAGCGTGGCGCCGCTTAGGCGGGCAAAGCAGAAAGGTGCCGCCCGGCACTGGCTTTGACTCCCTGAGCTTCCTTGCTAGGACAGCAGCTGCCGAAAGCTGGCAACTAGGCTGCCAGAGTGCAGAATGTCGGCGGTCTGGCACGCCTGCTTGCCGAAAGCCAGGATCAGCGAGACAGCGTGCTAGGCTCTGTTTCACAGCACCTTGGAGAACACGCCCTTGAAGAATGCCGTCTCTGTTCCGCAAAAGCTCTGCCACAGTGAAGGTGGAAGAAGCAGCCTGTGGCCACGGGCAGAGCTGGTCAACAGCTGCGCCTAACTTTCCCAAGCTGCGAGAGCATTCTCAGCCGAGTTCTGCTTTGACAGAGCTATTGCTGAACTTTTGCAGTCCCGGAGGCTGCTGAAACCAAGGCTGTGTTCTGCCTCTTCATTCTTGCCTTCCTGTGCTCCAGCGAGAAGTGAAGCTCTGGCACGGCATTCAGCTTTGCCGCCTCTCTGCACGGAAAGCACTAGACAGAACTAGTGTGCTTCGTGCATGCTCTCTCCTCGCTTTTATGGTCACTGCTCTGCTTTTTGCTTGGCAGCGTTCCAAGGGTCCACGGCATACCTCTTGCACAGCGAGAGGTGGCCGGCGAGGAATACTTGCTGGCTTAAGTCGTTCCATGCTCAAGGCATTCATCAGAGCAACACCATGCGGGAAAAGAGGGGGGAACATTGCAGGACAAATTTCTATGCTGGAACATGATTGTCTGCGAGACAGCTCTCCGCAGCGCTAGTATTTGGCCAGGCTGAAATCAGCGCCACGGGAAGCCAATCTGACAAGCGGAGTGCAACGAGCGCGGCGATATGGGGCCACTTGGCAGGTGGCCGAAGAAAGACGGCTGCCCCGCGAATGTGGTGCCAGAAGGCAAGTTTCAGCAGGGCGTTCCGGGCGAGCTTAATGTGTAGCCGCACTTGTTCTAGGCGAGATTGTAGCCGAGAAGCTTTCCGTCTCCATTCACGAGGCAAGAAAAGCAGAACGCAATGGTCTAGAGGGTTGAGAAGAAAAGTGCTCGTAGCGAGCTCGTTGCGGCAGAAGCGAAAGCCAGGAGCAGCGTGCTCGGTGCGAGAAGTAGACGGCGCTTCGCCTCCTTGGGAAGGAAATCGCGTCTGGGCACGAACGGCAGCCAGCGAAGCTTCAGAACAGCAGGCTGTTCTGCTCAGCGTACGAGCCTGAAGTGAGTGGCAAGGGCTAAGGGGACAGTTCCAAGGCATCTAGCTTTCCTGCTAGCAATGCCATTTCTACCCTGCTGTGGAAAACATTGTCCTTTGCCCTTCTGCTCCGAGAGGCACAGAGCACCTCGGCAGACGCAGTGCAGAGGGAAAGGACACAGTATCCGAGGGAGCGTGGCGCCGCTTAGGCGGGCAAAGCAGAAAGGTGCCGCCCGGCACTGGCTTTGACTCCCTGAGCTTCCTTGCTAGGACAGCAGCTGCCGAAAGCTGGCAACTAGGCTGCCAGAGTGCAGAATGTCGGCGGTCTGGCACGCCTGCTTGCCGAAAGCCAGGATCAGCGAGACAGCGTGCTAGGCTCTGTTTCACAGCACCTTGGAGAACACGCCCTTGAAGAATGCCGTCTCTGTTCCGCAAAAGCTCTGCCACAGTGAAGGTGGAAGAAGCAGCCTGTGGCCACGGGCAGAGCTGGTCAACAGCTGCGCCTAACTTTCCCAAGCTGCGAGAGCATTCTCAGCCGAGTTCTGCTTTGACAGAGCTATTGCTGAACTTTTGCAGTCCCGGAGGCTGCTGAAACCAAGGCTGTGTTCTGCCTCTTCATTCTTGCCTTCCTGTGCTCCAGCGAGAAGTGAAGCTCTGGCACGGCATTCAGCTTTGCCGCCTCTCTGCACGGAAAGCACTAGACAGAACTAGTGTGCTTCGTGCATGCTCTCTCCTCGCTTTTATGGTCACTGCTCTGCTTTTTGCTTGGCAGCGTTCCAAGGGTCCACGGCATACCTCTTGCACAGCGAGAGGTGGCCGGCGAGGAATACTTGCTGGCTTAAGTCGTTCCATGCTCAAGGCATTCATCAGAGCAACACCATGCGGGAAAAGAGGGGGGAACATTGCAGGACAAATTTCTATGCTGGAACATGATTGTCTGCGAGACAGCTCTCCGCAGCGCTAGTATTTGGCCAGGCTGAAATCAGCGCCACGGGAAGCCAATCTGACAAGCGGAGTGCAACGAGCGCGGCGATATGGGGCCACTTGGCAGGTGGCCGAAGAAAGACGGCTGCCCCGCGAATGTGGTGCCAGAAGGCAAGTTTCAGCAGGGCGTTCCGGGCGAGCTTAATGTGTAGCCGCACTTGTTCTAGGCGAGATTGTAGCCGAGAAGCTTTCCGTCTCCATTCACGAGGCAAGAAAAGCAGAACGCAATGGTCTAGAGGGTTGAGAAGAAAAGTGCTCGTAGCGAGCTCGTTGCGGCAGAAGCGAAAGCCAGGAGCAGCGTGCTCGGTGCGAGAAGTAGACGGCGCTTCGCCTCCTTGGGAAGGAAATCGCGTCTGGGCACGAACGGCAGCCAGCGAAGCTTCAGAACAGCAGGCTGTTCTGCTCAGCGTACGAGCCTGAAGTGAGTGGCAAGGGCTAAGGGGACAGTTCCAAGGCATCTAGCTTTCCTGCTAGCAATGCCATTTCTACCCTGCTGTGGAAAACATTGTCCTTTGCCCTTCTGCTCCGAGAGGCACAGAGCACCTCGGCAGACGCAGTGCAGAGGGAAAGGACACAGTATCCGAGGGAGCGTGGCGCCGCTTAGGCGGGCAAAGCAGAAAGGTGCCGCCCGGCACTGGCTTTGACTCCCTGAGCTTCCTTGCTAGGACAGCAGCTGCCGAAAGCTGGCAACTAGGCTGCCAGAGTGCAGAATGTCGGCGGTCTGGCACGCCTGCTTGCCGAAAGCCAGGATCAGCGAGACAGCGTGCTAGGCTCTGTTGCACAGCACCTTGGAGAACACGCCCTTGAAGAATGCCGTCTCTGTTCCGCAAAAGCTCTGCCACAGTGAAGGTGGAAGAAGCAGCCTGTGGCCACGGGCAGAGCTGGTCAACAGCTGCGCCTAACTTTCCCAAGCTGCGAGAGCATTCTCAGCCGAGTTCTGCTTTGACAGAGCTATTGCTGAACTTTTGCAGTCCCGGAGGCTGCTGAAACCAAGGCTGTGTTCTGCCTCTTCATTCTTGCCTTCCTGTGCTCCAGCGAGAAGTGAAGCTCTGGCACGGCATTCAGCTTTGCCGCCTCTCTGCACGGAAAGCACTAGACAGAACTAGTGTGCTTCGTGCATGCTCTCTCCTCGCTTTTATGGTCACTGCTCTGCTTTTTGCTTGGCAGCGTTCCAAGGGTCCACGGCATACCTCTTGCACAGCGAGAGGTGGCCGGCGAGGAATACTTGCTGGCTTAAGTCGTTCCATGCTCAAGGCATTCATCAGAGCAACACCATGCGGGAAAAGAGGGGGGAACATTGCAGGACAAATTTCTATGCTGGAACATGATTGTCTGCGAGACAGCTCTCCGCAGCGCTAGTATTTGGCCAGGCTGAAATCAGCGCCACGGGAAGCCAATCTGACAAGCGGAGTGCAACGAGCGCGGCGATATGGGGCCACTTGGCAGGTGGCCGAAGAAAGACGGCTGCCCCGCGAATGTGGTGCCAGAAGGCAAGTTTCAGCAGGGCGTTCCGGGCGAGCTTAATGTGTAGCCGCACTTGTTCTAGGCGAGATTGTAGCCGAGAAGCTTTCCGTCTCCATTCACGAGGCAAGAAAAGCAGAACGCAATGGTCTAGAGGGTTGAGAAGAAAAGTGCTCGTAGCGAGCTCGTTGCGGCAGAAGCGAAAGCCAGGAGCAGCGTGCTCGGTGCGAGAAGTAGACGGCGCTTCGCCTCCTTGGGAAGGAAATCGCGTCTGGGCACGAACGGCAGCCAGCGAAGCTTCAGAACAGCAGGCTGTTCTGCTCAGCGTACGAGCCTGAAGTGAGTGGCAAGGGCTAAGGGGACAGTTCCAAGGCATCTAGCTTTCCTGCTAGCAATGCCATTTCTACCCTGCTGTGGATAACATTGTCCTATGCCCTTATGCTCCGAGAGACACAGAGCACCTCGGCAGACGCAGTGCAGAGGGAAAGGACACAGTATCCGAGGGAGCGTGGCGCCGCTTAGGCGGGCAAAGCAGAAAGGTGCCGCCCGGCACTGGCTTTGACTCCCTGAGCTTCCTTGCTAGGACAGCAGCTGCCGAAAGCTGGCAACTAGGCTGCCAGAGTGCAGAATGTCGGCGGTCTGGCACGCCTGCTTGCCGAAAGCCAGGATCAGCGAGACAGCGTGCTAGGCTCTGTTGCACAGCACCTTGGAGAACACGCCCTTGAAGAATGCCGTCTCTGTTCCGCAAAAGCTCTGCCACAGTGAAGGTGGAAGAAGCAGCCTGTGGCCACGGGCAGAGCTGGTCAACAGCTGCGCCTAACTTTCCCAAGCTGCGAGAGCATTCTCAGCCGAGTTCTGCTTTGACAGAGCTATTGCTGAACTTTTGCAGCCCCGGAGGCTGCTGAAACCAAGGCTGTGTTCTGCCTCTTCATTCTTGCCTTCCTGTGCTCCAGCGAGAAGTGAAGCTCTGGCACGGCATTCAGCTTTGCCGCCTCTCTGCACGGAAAGCACTAGACAGAACTAGTGTGCTTCGTGCATGCTCTCTCCTCGCTTTTATGGTCACTGCTCTGCTTTTTGCTTGGCAGCGTTCCAAGGGTCCACGGCATACCTCTTGCACAGCGAGAGGTGGCCGGCGAGGAATACTTGCTGGCTTAAGTCGTTCCATGCTCAAGGCATTCATCAGAGCAACACCATGCGGGAAAAGAGGGGGGAACATTGCAGGACAAATTTCTATGCTGGAACATGATTGTCTGCGAGACAGCTCTCCGCAGCGCTAGTATTTGGCCAGGCTGAAATCAGCGCCACGGGAAGCCAATCTGACAAGCGGAGTGCAACGAGCGCGGCGATATGGGGCCACTTGGCAGGTGGCCGAAGAAAGACGGCTGCCCCGCGAATGTGGTGCCAGAAGGCAAGTTTCAGCAGGGCGTTCCGGGCGAGCTTAATGTGTAGCCGCACTTGTTCTAGGCGAGATTGTAGCCGAGAAGCTTTCCGTCTCCATTCACGAGGCAAGAAAAGCAGAACGCAATGGTCTAGAGGGTTGAGAAGAAAAGTGCTCGTAGCGAGCTCGTTGCGGCAGAAGCGAAAGCCAGGAGCAGCGTGCTCGGTGCGAGAAGTAGACGGCGCTTCGCCTCCTTGGGAAGGAAATCGCGTCTGGGCACGAACGGCAGCCAGCGAAGCTTCAGAACAGCAGGCTGTTCTGCTCAGCGTACGAGCCTGAAGTGAGTGGCAAGGGCTAAGGGGACAGTTCCAAGGCATCTAGCTTTCCTGCTAGCAATGCCATTTCTACCCTGCTGTGGATAACATTGTCCTATGCCCTTATGCTCCGAGAGACACAGAGCACCTCGGCAGACGCAGTGCAGAGGGAAAGGACACAGTATCCGAGGGAGCGTGGCGCCGCTTAGGCGGGCAAAGCAGAAAGGTGCCGCCCGGCACTGGCTTTGACTCCCTGAGCTTCCTTGCTAGGACAGCAGCTGCCGAAAGCTGGCAACTAGGCTGCCAGAGTGCAGAATGTCGGCGGTCTGGCACGCCTGCTTGCCGAAAGCCAGGATCAGCGAGACAGCGTGCTAGGCTCTGTTGCACAGCACCTTGGAGAACACGCCCTTGAAGAATGCCGTCTCTGTTCCGCAAAAGCTCTGCCACAGTGAAGGTGGAAGAAGCAGCCTGTGGCCACGGGCAGAGCTGGTCAACAGCTGCGCCTAACTTTCCCAAGCTGCGAGAGCATTCTCAGCCGAGTTCTGCTTTGACAGAGCTATTGCTGAACTTTTGCAGCCCCGGAGGCTGCTGAAACCAAGGCTGTGTTCTGCCTCTTCATTCTTGCCTTCCTGTGCTCCAGCGAGAAGTGAAGCTCTGGCACGGCATTCAGCTTTGCCGCCTCTCTGCACGGAAAGCACTAGACAGAACTAGTGTGCTTCGTGCATGCTCTCTCCTCGCTTTTATGGTCACTGCTCTGCTTTTTGCTTGGCAGCGTTCCAAGGGTCCACGGCATACCTCTTGCACAGCGAGAGGTGGCCGGCGAGGAATACTTGCTGGCTTAAGTCGTTCCATGCTCAAGGCATTCATCAGAGCAACACCATGCGGGAAAAGAGGGGGGAACATTGCAGGACAAATTTCTATGCTGGAACATGATTGTCTGCGAGACAGCTCTCCGCAGCGCTAGTATTTGGCCAGGCTGAAATCAGCGCCACGGGAAGCCAATCTGACAAGCGGAGTGCAACGAGCGCGGCGATATGGGGCCACTTGGCAGGTGGCCGAAGAAAGACGGCTGCCCCGCGAATGTGGTGCCAGAAGGCAAGTTTCAGCAGGGCGTTCCGGGCGAGCTTAATGTGTAGCCGCACTTGTTCTAGGCGAGATTGTAGCCGAGAAGCTTTCCGTCTCCATTCACGAGGCAAGAAAAGCAGAACGCAATGGTCTAGAGGGTTGAGAAGAAAAGTGCTCGTAGCGAGCTCGTTGCGGCAGAAGCGAAAGCCAGGAGCAGCGTGCTCGGTGCGAGAAGTAGACGGCGCTTCGCCTCCTTGGGAAGGAAATCGCGTCTGGGCACGAACGGCAGCCAGCGAAGCTTCAGAACAGCAGGCTGTTCTGCTCAGCGTACGAGCCTGAAGTGAGTGGCAAGGGCTAAGGGGACAGTTCCAAGGCATCTAGCTTTCCTGCTAGCAATGCCATTTCTACCCTGCTGTGGATAACATTGTCCTATGCCCTTCTGCTCCGAGAGGCAGAGAGCACCTCGGCAGACGCAGTGCAGAGGGAAAGGACACAGTATCCGAGGGAGCGTGGCGCCGCTTAGGCGGGCAAAGCAGAAAGGTGCCGCCCGGCACTGGCTTTGACTCCCTGAGCTTCCTTGCTAGGACAGCAGCTGCCGAAAGCTGGCAACTAGGCTGCCAGAGTGCAGAATGTAGGCGGTCTGGCACGCCTGCTTGCCGAAAGCCAGGATCAGCGAGACAGCGTGCTAGGCTCTGTTTCACAGCACCTTGGAGAACACGCCCTTGAAGAATGCCGTCTCTGTTCCGCAAAAGCTCTGCCACAGTGAAGGTGGAAGAAGCAGCCTGTGGCCACGGGCAGAGCTGGTCAACAGCTGCGCCTAACTTTCCCAAGCTGCGAGAGCATTCTCAGCCGAGTTCTGCTTTGACAGAGCTATTGCTGAACTTTTGCAGTCCCGGAGGCTGCTGAAACCAAGGCTGTGTTCTGCCTCTTCGTTCTTGCCTTCCTGTGCTCCAGCGAGAAGTGAAGCTCTGGCACGGCATTCAGCTTTGCCGCCTCTCTGCACGGAAAGCACTAGACAGAACTAGTGTGCTTCGTGCATGCTCTCTCCTCGCTTTTATGGTCACTGCTCTGCTTTTTGCTTGGCAGCGTTCCAAGGGTCCACGGCATACCTCTTGCACAGCGAGAGGTGGCCGGCGAGGAATACTTGCTGGCTTAAGTCGTTCCATGCTCAAGGCATTCATCAGAGCAACACCATGCGGGAAAAGAGGGGGGAACATTGCAGGACAAATTTCTATGCTGGAACATGATTGTCTGCGAGACAGCTCTCCGCAGCGCTAGTATTTGGCCAGGCTGAAATCAGCGCCACGGGAAGCCAATCTGACAAGCGGAGTGCAACGAGCGCGGCGATATGGGGCCACTTGGCAGGTGGCCGAAGAAAGACGGCTGCCCCGCGAATGTGGTGCCAGAAGGCAAGTTTCAGCAGGGCGTTCCGGGCGAGCTTAATGTGTAGCCGCACTTGTTCTAGGCGAGATTGTAGCCGAGAAGCTTTCCGTCTCCATTCACGAGGCAAGAAAAGCAGAACGCAATGGTCTAGAGGGTTGAGAAGAAAAGTGCTCGTAGCGAGCTCGTTGCGGCAGAAGCGAAAGCCAGGAGCAGCGTGCTCGGTGCGAGAAGTAGACGGCGCTTCGCCTCCTTGGGAAGGAAATCGCGTCTGGGCACGAACGGCAGCCAGCGAAGCTTCAGAACAGCAGGCTGTTCTGCTCAGCGTACGAGCCTGAAGTGAGTGGCAAGGGCTAAGGGGACAGTTCCAAGGCATCTAGCTTTCCTGCTAGCAATGCCATTTCTACCCTGCTGTGGATAACATTGTCCTATGCCCTTATGCTCCGAGAGACACAGAGCACCTCGGCAGACGCAGTGCAGAGGGAAAGGACACAGTATCCGAGGGAGCGTGGCGCCGCTTAGGCGGGCAAAGCAGAAAGGTGCCGCCCGGCACTGGCTTTGACTCCCTGAGCTTCCTTGCTAGGACAGCAGCTGCCGAAAGCTGGCAACTAGGCTGCCAGAGTGCAGAATGTCGGCGGTCTGGCACGCCTGCTTGCCGAAAGCCAGGATCAGCGAGACAGCGTGCTAGGCTCTGTTGCACAGCACCTTGGAGAACACGCCCTTGAAGAATGCCGTCTCTGTTCCGCAAAAGCTCTGCCACAGTGAAGGTGGAAGAAGCAGCCTGTGGCCACGGGCAGAGCTGGTCAACAGCTGCGCCTAACTTTCCCAAGCTGCGAGAGCATTCTCAGCCGAGTTCTGCTTTGACAGAGCTATTGCTGAACTTTTGCAGCCCCGGAGGCTGCTGAAACCAAGGCTGTGTTCTGCCTCTTCATTCTTGCCTTCCTGTGCTCCAGCGAGAAGTGAAGCTCTGGCACGGCATTCAGCTTTGCCGCCTCTCTGCACGGAAAGCACTAGACAGAACTAGTGTGCTTCGTGCATGCTCTCTCCTCGCTTTTATGGTCACTGCTCTGCTTTTTGCTTGGCAGCGTTCCAAGGGTCCACGGCATACCTCTTGCACAGCGAGAGGTGGCCGGCGAGGAATACTTGCTGGCTTAAGTCGTTCCATGCTCAAGGCATTCATCAGAGCAACACCATGCGGGAAAAGAGGGGGGAACATTGCAGGACAAATTTCTATGCTGGAACATGATTGTCTGCGAGACAGCTCTCCGCAGCGCTAGTATTTGGCCAGGCTGAAATCAGCGCCACGGGAAGCCAATCTGACAAGCGGAGTGCAACGAGCGCGGCGATATGGGGCCACTTGGCAGGTGGCCGAAGAAAGACGGCTGCCCCGGGAATGTGGTGCCAGAAGGCAAGTTTCAGCAGGGCGTTCCGGGCGAGCTTAATGTGTAGCCGCACTTGTTCTAGGCGAGATTGTAGCCGAGAAGCTTTCCGTCTCCATTCACGAGGCAAGAAAAGCAGAACGCAATGGTCTAGAGGGTTGAGAAGAAAAGTGCTCGTAGCGAGCTCGTTGCGGCAGAAGCGAAAGCCAGGAGCAGCGTGCTCGGTGCGAGAAGTAGACGGCGCTTCGCCTCCTTGGGAAGGAAATCGCGTCTGGGCACGAACGGCAGCCAGCGAAGCTTCAGAACAGCAGGCTGTTCTGCTCAGCGTACGAGCCTGAAGTGAGTGGCAAGGGCTAAGGGGACAGTTCCAAGGCATCTAGCTTTCCTGCTAGCAATGCCATTTCTACCCTGCTGTGGAAAACATTGTCCTTTGCCCTTCTGCTCCGAGAGGCACAGAGCACCTCGGCAGACGCAGTGCAGAGGGAAAGGACACAGTATCCGAGGGAGCGTGGCGCCGCTTAGGCGGGCAAAGCAGAAAGGTGCCGCCCGGCACTGGCTTTGACTCCCTGAGCTTCCTTGCTAGGACAGCAGCTGCCGAAAGCTGGCAACTAGGCTGCCAGAGTGCAGAATGTCGGCGGTCTGGCACGCCTGCTTGCCGAAAGCCAGGATCAGCGAGACAGCGTGCTAGGCTCTGTTGCACAGCACCTTGGAGAACACGCCCTTGAAGAATGCCCTCTCTGCTCCGCAAAAGCTCTGCCACAGTGAAGGTGGAAGAAGCAGCCTGTGGCCACGGGCAGAGCTGGTCAACAGCTGCGCCTAACTTTCCCAAGCTGCGAGAGCATTCTCAGCCGAGTTCTGCTTTGACAGAGCTATTGCTGAACTTTTGCAGTCCCGGAGGCTGCTGAAACCAAGGCTGTGTTCTGCCTCTTCATTCTTGCCTTCCTGTGCTCCAGCGAGAAGTGAAGCTCTGGCACGGCATTCAGCTTTGCCGCCTCTCTGCACGGAAAGCACTAGACAGAACTAGTGTGCTTCGTGCATGCTCTCTCCTCGCTTTTATGGTCACTGCTCTGCTTTTTGCTTGGCAGCGTTCCAAGGGTCCACGGCATACCTCTTGCACAGCGAGAGGTGGCCGGCGAGGAATACTTGCTGGCTTAAGTCGTTCCATGCTCAAGGCATTCATCAGAGCAACACCATGCGGGAAAAGAGGGGGGAACATTGCAGGACAAATTTCTATGCTGGAACATGATTGTCTGCGAGACAGCTCTCCGCAGCGCTAGTATTTGGCCAGGCTGAAATCAGCGCCACGGGAAGCCAATCTGACAAGCGGAGTGCAACGAGCGCGGCGATATGGGGCCACTTGGCAGGTGGCCGAAGAAAGACGGCTGCCCCGCGAATGTGGTGCCAGAAGGCAAGTTTCAGCAGGGCGTTCCGGGCGAGCTTAATGTGTAGCCGCACTTGTTCTAGGCGAGATTGTAGCCGAGAAGCTTTCCGTCTCCATTCACGAGGCAAGAAAAGCAGAACGCAATGGTCTAGAGGGTTGAGAAGAAAAGTGCTCGTAGCGAGCTCGTTGCGGCAGAAGCGAAAGCCAGGAGCAGCGTGCTCGGTGCGAGAAGTAGACGGCGCTTCGCCTCCTTGGGAAGGAAATCGCGTCTGGGCACGAACGGCAGCCAGCGAAGCTTCAGAACAGCAGGCTGTTCTGCTCAGCGTACGAGCCTGAAGTGAGTGGCAAGGGCTAAGGGGACAGTTCCAAGGCATCTAGCTTTCCTGCTAGCAATGCCATTTCTACCCTGCTGTGGATAACATTGTCCTATGCCCTTATGCTCCGAGAGACACAGAGCACCTCGGCAGACGCAGTGCAGAGGGAAAGGACACAGTATCCGAGGGAGCGTGGCGCCGCTTAGGCGGGCAAAGCAGAAAGGTGCCGCCCGGCACTGGCTTTGACTCCCTGAGCTTCCTTGCTAGGACAGCAGCTGCCGAAAGCTGGCAACTAGGCTGCCAGAGTGCAGAATGTCGGCGGTCTGGCACGCCTGCTTGCCGAAAGCCAGGATCAGCGAGACAGCGTGCTAGGCTCTGTTGCACAGCACCTTGGAGAACACGCCCTTGAAGAATGCCGTCTCTGTTCCGCAAAAGCTCTGCCACAGTGAAGGTGGAAGAAGCAGCCTGTGGCCACGGGCAGAGCTGGTCAACAGCTGCGCCTAACTTTCCCAAGCTGCGAGAGCATTCTCAGCCGAGTTCTGCTTTGACAGAGCTATTGCTGAACTTTTGCAGCCCCGGAGGCTGCTGAAACCAAGGCTGTGTTCTGCCTCTTCATTCTTGCCTTCCTGTGCTCCAGCGAGAAGTGAAGCTCTGGCACGGCATTCAGCTTTGCCGCCTCTCTGCACGGAAAGCACTAGACAGAACTAGTGTGCTTCGTGCATGCTCTCTCCTCGCTTTTATGGTCACTGCTCTGCTTTTTGCTTGGCAGCGTTCCAAGGGTCCACGGCATACCTCTTGCACAGCGAGAGGTGGCCGGCGAGGAATACTTGCTGGCTTAAGTCGTTCCATGCTCAAGGCATTCATCAGAGCAACACCATGCGGGAAAAGAGGGGGGAACATTGCAGGACAAATTTCTATGCTGGAACATGATTGTCTGCGAGACAGCTCTCCGCAGCGCTAGTATTTGGCCAGGCTGAAATCAGCGCCACGGGAAGCCAATCTGACAAGCGGAGTGCAACGAGCGCGGCGATATGGGGCCACTTGGCAGGTGGCCGAAGAAAGACGGCTGCCCCGCGAATGTGGTGCCAGAAGGCAAGTTTCAGCAGGGCGTTCCGGGCGAGCTTAATGTGTAGCCGCACTTGTTCTAGGCGAGATTGTAGCCGAGAAGCTTTCCGTCTCCATTCACGAGGCAAGAAAAGCAGAACGCAATGGTCTAGAGGGTTGAGAAGAAAAGTGCTCGTAGCGAGCTCGTTGCGGCAGAAGCGAAAGCCAGGAGCAGCGTGCTCGGTGCGAGAAGTAGACGGCGCTTCGCCTCCTTGGGAAGGAAATCGCGTCTGGGCACGAACGGCAGCCAGCGAAGCTTCAGAACAGCAGGCTGTTCTGCTCAGCGTACGAGCCTGAAGTGAGTGGCAAGGGCTAAGGGGACAGTTCCAAGGCATCTAGCTTTCCTGCTAGCAATGCCATTTCTACCCTGCTGTGGATAACATTGTCCTATGCCCTTATGCTCCGAGAGACACAGAGCACCTCGGCAGACGCAGTGCAGAGGGAAAGGACACAGTATCCGAGGGAGCGTGGCGCCGCTTAGGCGGGCAAAGCAGAAAGGTGCCGCCCGGCACTGGCTTTGACTCCCTGAGCTTCCTTGCTAGGACAGCAGCTGCCGAAAGCTGGCAACTAGGCTGCCAGAGTGCAGAATGTCGGCGGTCTGGCACGCCTGCTTGCCGAAAGCCAGGATCAGCGAGACAGCGTGCTAGGCTCTGTTGCACAGCACCTTGGAGAACACGCCCTTGAAGAATGCCGTCTCTGTTCCGCAAAAGCTCTGCCACAGTGAAGGTGGAAGAAGCAGCCTGTGGCCACGGGCAGAGCTGGTCAACAGCTGCGCCTAACTTTCCCAAGCTGCGAGAGCATTCTCAGCCGAGTTCTGCTTTGACAGAGCTATTGCTGAACTTTTGCAGCCCCGGAGGCTGCTGAAACCAAGGCTGTGTTCTGCCTCTTCGTTCTTGCCTTCCTGTGCTCCAGCGAGAAGTGAAGCTCTGGCACGGCATTCAGCTTTGCCGCCTCTCTGCACGGAAAGCACTAGACAGAACTAGTGTGCTTCGTGCATGCTCTCTCCTCGCTTTTATGGTCACTGCTCTGCTTTTTGCTTGGCAGCGTTCCAAGGGTCCACGGCATACCTCTTGCACAGCGAGAGGTGGCCGGCGAGGAATACTTGCTGGCTTAAGTCGTTCCATGCTCAAGGCATTCATCAGAGCAACACCATGCGGGAAAAGAGGGGGGAACATTGCAGGACAAATTTCTATGCTGGAACATGATTGTCTGCGAGACAGCTCTCCGCAGCGCTAGTATTTGGCCAGGCTGAAATCAGCGCCACGGGAAGCCAATCTGACAAGCGGAGTGCAACGAGCGCGGCGATATGGGGCCACTTGGCAGGTGGCCGAAGAAAGACGGCTGCCCCGCGAATGTGGTGCCAGAAGGCAAGTTTCAGCAGGGCGTTCCGGGCGAGCTTAATGTGTAGCCGCACTTGTTCTAGGCGAGATTGTAGCCGAGAAGCTTTCCGTCTCCATTCACGAGGCAAGAAAAGCAGAACGCAATGGTCTAGAGGGTTGAGAAGAAAAGTGCTCGTAGCGAGCTCGTTGCGGCAGAAGCGAAAGCCAGGAGCAGCGTGCTCGGTGCGAGAAGTAGACGGCGCTTCGCCTCCTTGGGAAGGAAATCGCGTCTGGGCACGAACGGCAGCCAGCGAAGCTTCAGAACAGCAGGCTGTTCTGCTCAGCGTACGAGCCTGAAGTGAGTGGCAAGGGCTAAGGGGACAGTTCCAAGGCATCTAGCTTTCCTGCTAGCAATGCCATTTCTACCCTGCTGTGGATAACATTGTCCTATGCCCTTCTGCTCCGAGAGGCAGAGAGCACCTCGGCAGACGCAGTGCAGAGGGAAAGGACACAGTATCCGAGGGAGCGTGGCGCCGCTTAGGCGGGCAAAGCAGAAAGGTGCCGCCCGGCACTGGCTTTGACTCCCTGAGCTTCCTTGCTAGGACAGCAGCTGCCGAAAGCTGGCAACTAGGCTGCCAGAGTGCAGAATGTAGGCGGTCTGGCACGCCTGCTTGCCGAAAGCCAGGATCAGCGAGACAGCGTGCTAGGCTCTGTTTCACAGCACCTTGGAGAACACGCCCTTGAAGAATGCCGTCTCTGTTCCGCAAAAGCTCTGCCACAGTGAAGGTGGAAGAAGCAGCCTGTGGCCACGGGCAGAGCTGGTCAACAGCTGCGCCTAACTTTCCCAAGCTGCGAGAGCATTCTCAGCCGAGTTCTGCTTTGACAGAGCTATTGCTGAACTTTTGCAGTCCCGGAGGCTGCTGAAACCAAGGCTGTGTTCTGCCTCTTCGTTCTTGCCTTCCTGTGCTCCAGCGAGAAGTGAAGCTCTGGCACGGCATTCAGCTTTGCCGCCTCTCTGCACGGAAAGCACTAGACAGAACTAGTGTGCTTCGTGCATGCTCTCTCCTCGCTTTTATGGTCACTGCTCTGCTTTTTGCTTGGCAGCGTTCCAAGGGTCCACGGCATACCTCTTGCACAGCGAGAGGTGGCCGGCGAGGAATACTTGCTGGCTTAAGTCGTTCCATGCTCAAGGCATTCATCAGAGCAACACCATGCGGGAAAAGAGGGGGGAACATTGCAGGACAAATTTCTATGCTGGAACATGATTGTCTGCGAGACAGCTCTCCGCAGCGCTAGTATTTGGCCAGGCTGAAATCAGCGCCACGGGAAGCCAATCTGACAAGCGGAGTGCAACGAGCGCGGCGATATGGGGCCACTTGGCAGGTGGCCGAAGAAAGACGGCTGCCCCGCGAATGTGGTGCCAGAAGGCAAGTTTCAGCAGGGCGTTCCGGGCGAGCTTAATGTGTAGCCGCACTTGTTCTAGGCGAGATTGTAGCCGAGAAGCTTTCCGTCTCCATTCACGAGGCAAGAAAAGCAGAACGCAATGGTCTAGAGGGTTGAGAAGAAAAGTGCTCGTAGCGAGCTCGTTGCGGCAGAAGCGAAAGCCAGGAGCAGCGTGCTCGGTGCGAGAAGTAGACGGCGCTTCGCCTCCTTGGGAAGGAAATCGCGTCTGGGCACGAACGGCAGCCAGCGAAGCTTCAGAACAGCAGGCTGTTCTGCTCAGCGTACGAGCCTGAAGTGAGTGGCAAGGGCTAAGGGGACAGTTCCAAGGCATCTAGCTTTCCTGCTAGCAATGCCATTTCTACCCTGCTGTGGAAAACATTGTCCTTTGCCCTTCTGCTCCGAGAGGCACAGAGCACCTCGGCAGACGCAGTGCAGAGGGAAAGGACACAGTATCCGAGGGAGCGTGGCGCCGCTTAGGCGGGCAAAGCAGAAAGGTGCCGCCCGGCACTGGCTTTGACTCCCTGAGCTTCCTTGCTAGGACAGCAGCTGCCGAAAGCTGGCAACTAGGCTGCCAGAGTGCAGAATGTCAGCGGTCTGGCACGCCTGCTTGCCGAAAGCCAGGATCAGCGAGACAGCGTGCTAGGCTCTGTTTCACAGCACCTTGGAGAACACGCCCTTGAAGAATGCCGTCTCTGTTCCGCAAAAGCTCTGCCACAGTGAAGGTGGAAGAAGCAGCCTGTGGCCACGGGCAGAGCTGGTCAACAGCTGCGCCTAACTTTCCCAAGCTGCGAGAGCATTCTCAGCCGAGTTCTGCTTTGACAGAGCTATTGCTGAACTTTTGCAGTCCCGGAGGCTGCTGAAACCAAGGCTGTGTTCTGCCTCTTCGTTCTTGCCTTCCTGTGCTCCAGCGAGAAGTGAAGCTCTGGCACGGCATTCAGCTTTGCCGCCTCTCTGCACGGAAAGCACTAGACAGAACTAGTGTGCTTCGTGCATGCTCTCTCCTCGCTTTTATGGTCACTGCTCTGCTTTTTGCTTGGCAGCGTTCCAAGGGTCCACGGCATACCTCTTGCACAGCGAGAGGTGGCCGGCGAGGAATACTTGCTGGCTTAAGTCGTTCCATGCTCAAGGCATTCATCAGAGCAACACCATGCGGGAAAAGAGGGGGGAACATTGCAGGACAAATTTCTATGCTGGAACATGATTGTCTGCGAGACAGCTCTCCGCAGCGCTAGTATTTGGCCAGGCTGAAATCAGCGCCACGGGAAGCCAATCTGACAAGCGGAGTGCAACGAGCGCGGCGATATGGGGCCACTTGGCAGGTGGCCGAAGAAAGACGGCTGCCCCGCGAATGTGGTGCCAGAAGGCAAGTTTCAGCAGGGCGTTCCGGGCGAGCTTAATGTGTAGCCGCACTTGTTCTAGGCGAGATTGTAGCCGAGAAGCTTTCCGTCTCCATTCACGAGGCAAGAAAAGCAGAACGCAATGGTCTAGAGGGTTGAGAAGAAAAGTGCTCGTAGCGAGCTCGTTGCGGCAGAAGCGAAAGCCAGGAGCAGCGTGCTCGGTGCGAGAAGTAGACGGCGCTTCGCCTCCTTGGGAAGGAAATCGCGTCTGGGCACGAACGGCAGCCAGCGAAGCTTCAGAACAGCAGGCTGTTCTGCTCAGCGTACGAGCCTGAAGTGAGTGGCAAGGGCTAAGGGGACAGTTCCAAGGCATCTAGCTTTCCTGCTAGCAATGCCATTTCTACCCTGCTGTGGAAAACATTGTCCTTTGCCCTTCTGCTCCGAGAGGCACAGAGCACCTCGGCAGACGCAGTGCAGAGGGAAAGGACACAGTATCCGAGGGAGCGTGGCGCCGCTTAGGCGGGCAAAGCAGAAAGGTGCCGCCCGGCACTGGCTTTGACTCCCTGAGCTTCCTTGCTAGGACAGCAGCTGCCGAAAGCTGGCAACTAGGCTGCCAGAGTGCAGAATGTCAGCGGTCTGGCACGCCTGCTTGCCGAAAGCCAGGATCAGCGAGACAGCGTGCTAGGCTCTGTTTCACAGCACCTTGGAGAACACGCCCTTGAAGAATGCCGTCTCTGTTCCGCAAAAGCTCTGCCACAGTGAAGGTGGAAGAAGCAGCCTGTGGCCACGGGCAGAGCTGGTCAACAGCTGCGCCTAACTTTCCCAAGCTGCGAGAGCATTCTCAGCCGAGTTCTGCTTTGACAGAGCTATTGCTGAACTTTTGCAGTCCCGGAGGCTGCTGAAACCAAGGCTGTGTTCTGCCTCTTCGTTCTTGCCTTCCTGTGCTCCAGCGAGAAGTGAAGCTCTGGCACGGCATTCAGCTTTGCCGCCTCTCTGCACGGAAAGCACTAGACAGAACTAGTGTGCTTCGTGCATGCTCTCTCCTCGCTTTTATGGTCACTGCTCTGCTTTTTGCTTGGCAGCGTTCCAAGGGTCCACGGCATACCTCTTGCACAGCGAGAGGTGGCCGGCGAGGAATACTTGCTGGCTTAAGTCGTTCCATGCTCAAGGCATTCATCAGAGCAACACCATGCGGGAAAAGAGGGGGGAACATTGCAGGACAAATTTCTATGCTGGAACATGATTGTCTGCGAGACAGCTCTCCGCAGCGCTAGTATTTGGCCAGGCTGAAATCAGCGCCACGGGAAGCCAATCTGACAAGCGGAGTGCAACGAGCGCGGCGATATGGGGCCACTTGGCAGGTGGCCGAAGAAAGACGGCTGCCCCGCGAATGTGGTGCCAGAAGGCAAGTTTCAGCAGGGCGTTCCGGGCGAGCTTAATGTGTAGCCGCACTTGTTCTAGGCGAGATTGTAGCCGAGAAGCTTTCCGTCTCCATTCACGAGGCAAGAAAAGCAGAACGCAATGGTCTAGAGGGTTGAGAAGAAAAGTGCTCGTAGCGAGCTCGTTGCGGCAGAAGCGAAAGCCAGGAGCAGCGTGCTCGGTGCGAGAAGTAGACGGCGCTTCGCCTCCTTGGGAAGGAAATCGCGTCTGGGCACGAACGGCAGCCAGCGAAGCTTCAGAACAGCAGGCTGTTCTGCTCAGCGTACGAGCCTGAAGTGAGTGGCAAGGGCTAAGGGGACAGTTCCAAGGCATCTAGCTTTCCTGCTAGCAATGCCATTTCTACCCTGCTGTGGAAAACATTGTCCTTTGCCCTTCTGCTCCGAGAGGCACAGAGCACCTCGGCAGACGCAGTGCAGAGGGAAAGGACACAGTATCCGAGGGAGCGTGGCGCCGCTTAGGCGGGCAAAGCAGAAAGGTGCCGCCCGGCACTGGCTTTGACTCCCTGAGCTTCCTTGCTAGGACAGCAGCTGCCGAAAGCTGGCAACTAGGCTGCCAGAGTGCAGAATGTCAGCGGTCTGGCACGCCTGCTTGCCGAAAGCCAGGATCAGCGAGACAGCGTGCTAGGCTCTGTTTCACAGCACCTTGGAGAACACGCCCTTGAAGAATGCCGTCTCTGTTCCGCAAAAGCTCTGCCACAGTGAAGGTGGAAGAAGCAGCCTGTGGCCACGGGCAGAGCTGGTCAACAGCTGCGCCTAACTTTCCCAAGCTGCGAGAGCATTCTCAGCCGAGTTCTGCTTTGACAGAGCTATTGCTGAACTTTTGCAGCCCCGGAGGCTGCTGAAACCAAGGCTGTGTTCTGCCTCTTCGTTCTTGCCTTCCTGTGCTCCAGCGAGAAGTGAAGCTCTGGCACGGCATTCAGCTTTGCCGCCTCTCTGCACGGAAAGCACTAGACAGAACTAGTGTGCTTCGTGCATGCTCTCTCCTCGCTTTTATGGTCACTGCTCTGCTTTTTGCTTGGCAGCGTTCCAAGGGTCCACGGCATACCTCTTGCACAGCGAGAGGTGGCCGGCGAGGAATACTTGCTGGCTTAAGTCGTTCCATGCTCAAGGCATTCATCAGAGCAACACCATGCGGGAAAAGAGGGGGGAACATTGCAGGACAAATTTCTATGCTGGAACATGATTGTCTGCGAGACAGCTCTCCGCAGCGCTAGTATTTGGCCAGGCTGAAATCAGCGCCACGGGAAGCCAATCTGACAAGCGGAGTGCAACGAGCGCGGCGATATGGGGCCACTTGGCAGGTGGCCGAAGAAAGACGGCTGCCCCGCGAATGTGGTGCCAGAAGGCAAGTTTCAGCAGGGCGTTCCGGGCGAGCTTAATGTGTAGCCGCACTTGTTCTAGGCGAGATTGTAGCCGAGAAGCTTTCCGTCTCCATTCACGAGACAAGAAAAGCAGAACGCAATGGTCTAGAGGGTTGAGAAGAAAAGTGCTCGTAGCGAGCTCGTTGCGGCAGAAGCGAAAGCCAGGAGCAGCGTGCTCGGTGCGAGAAGTAGACGGCGCTTCGCCTCCTTGGGAAGGAAATCGCGTCTGGGCACGAACGGCAGCCAGCGAAGCTTCAGAACAGCAGGCTGTTCTGCTCAGCGTACGAGCCTGAAGTGAGTGGCAAGGGCTAAGGGGACAGTTCCAAGGCATCTAGCTTTCCTGCTAGCAATGCCATTTCTACCCTGCTGTGGAAAACATTGTCCTTTGCCCTTCTGCTCCGAGAGGCACAGAGCACCTCGGCAGACGCAGTGCAGAGGGAAAGGACACAGTATCCGAGGGAGCGTGGCGCCGCTTAGGCGGGCAAAGCAGAAAGGTGCCGCCCGGCACTGGCTTTGACTCCCTGAGCTTCCTTGCTAGGACAGCAGCTGCCGAAAGCTGGCAACTAGGCTGCCAGAGTGCAGAATGTCGGCGGTCTGGCACGCCTGCTTGCCGAAAGCCAGGATCAGCGAGACAGCGTGCTAGGCTCTGTTTCACAGCACCTTGGAGAACACGCCCTTGAAGAATGCCGTCTCTGTTCCGCAAAAGCTCTGCCACAGTGAAGGTGGAAGAAGCAGCCTGTGGCCACGGGCAGAGCTGGTCAACAGCTGCGCCTAACTTTCCCAAGCTGCGAGAGCATTCTCAGCCGAGTTCTGCTTTGACAGAGCTATTGCTGAACTTTTGCAGTCCCGGAGGCTGCTGAAACCAAGGCTGTGTTCTGCCTCTTCGTTCTTGCCTTCCTGTGCTCCAGCGAGAAGTGAAGCTCTGGCACGGCATTCAGCTTTGCCGCCTCTCTGCACGGAAAGCACTAGACAGAACTAGTGTGCTTCGTGCATGCTCTCTCCTCGCTTTTATGGTCACTGCTCTGCTTTTTGCTTGGCAGCGTTCCAAGGGTCCACGGCATACCTCTTGCACAGCGAGAGGTGGCCGGCGAGGAATACTTGCTGGCTTAAGTCGTTCCATGCTCAAGGCATTCATCAGAGCAACACCATGCGGGAAAAGAGGGGGGAACATTGCAGGACAAATTTCTATGCTGGAACATGATTGTCTGCGAGACAGCTCTCCGCAGCGCTAGTATTTGGCCAGGCTGAAATCAGCGCCACGGGAAGCCAATCTGACAAGCGGAGTGCAACGAGCGCGGCGATATGGGGCCACTTGGCAGGTGGCCGAAGAAAGACGGCTGCCCCGCGAATGTGGTGCCAGAAGGCAAGTTTCAGCAGGGCGTTCCGGGCGAGCTTAATGTGTAGCCGCACTTGTTCTAGGCGAGATTGTAGCCGAGAAGCTTTCCGTCTCCATTCACGAGGCAAGAAACGCAGAACGCAATGGTCTAGAGGGTTGAGAAGAAAAGTGCTCGTAGCGAGCTCGTTGCGGCAGAAGCGAAAGCCAGGAGCAGCGTGCTCGGTGCGAGAAGTAGACGGCGCTTCGCCTCCTTGGGAAGGAAATCGCGTCTGGGCACGAACGGCAGCCAGCGAAGCTTCAGAACAGCAGGCTGTTCTGCTCAGCGTACGAGCCTGAAGTGAGTGGCAAGGGCTAAGGGGACAGTTCCAAGGCATCTAGCTTTCCTGCTAGCAATGCCATTTCTACCCTGCTGTGGAAAACATTGTCCTTTGCCCTTCTGCTCCGAGAGGCAGAGAGCACCTCGGCAGACGCAGTGCAGAGGGAAAGGACACAGTATCCGAGGGAGCGTGGCGCCGCTTAGGCGGGCAAAGCAGAAAGGTGCCGCCCGGCACTGGCTTTGACTCCCTGAGCTTCCTTGCTAGGACAGCAGCTGCCGAAAGCTGGCAACTAGGCTGCCAGAGTGCAGAATGTCAGCGGTCTGGCACGCCTGCTTGCCGAAAGCCAGGATCAGCGAGACAGCGTGCTAGGCTCTGTTTCACAGCACCTTGGAGAACACGCCCTTGAAGAATGCCGTCTCTGTTCCGCAAAAGCTCTGCCACAGTGAAGGTGGAAGAAGCAGCCTGTGGCCACGGGCAGAGCTGGTCAACAGCTGCGCCTAACTTTCCCAAGCTGCGAGAGCATTCTCAGCCGAGTTCTGCTTTGACAGAGCTATTGCTGAACTTTTGCAGTCCCGGAGGCTGCTGAAACCAAGGCTGTGTTCTGCCTCTTCGTTCTTGCCTTCCTGTGCTCCAGCGAGAAGTGAAGCTCTGGCACGGCATTCAGCTTTGCCGCCTCTCTGCACGGAAAGCACTAGACAGAACTAGTGTGCTTCGTGCATGCTCTCTCCTCGCTTTTATGGTCACTGCTCTGCTTTTTGCTTGGCAGCGTTCCAAGGGTCCACGGCATACCTCTTGCACAGCGAGAGGTGGCCGGCGAGGAATACTTGCTGGCTTAAGTCGTTCCATGCTCAAGGCATTCATCAGAGCAACACCATGCGGGAAAAGAGGGGGGAACATTGCAGGACAAATTTCTATGCTGGAACATGATTGTCTGCGAGACAGCTCTCCGCAGCGCTAGTATTTGGCCAGGCTGAAATCAGCGCCACGGGAAGCCAATCTGACAAGCGGAGTGCAACGAGCGCGGCGATATGGGGCCACTTGGCAGGTGGCCGAAGAAAGACGGCTGCCCCGCGAATGTGGTGCCAGAAGGCAAGTTTCAGCAGGGCGTTCCGGGCGAGCTTAATGTGTAGCCGCACTTGTTCTAGGCGAGATTGTAGCCGAGAAGCTTTCCGTCTCCATTCACGAGGCAAGAAACGCAGAACGCAATGGTCTAGAGGGTTGAGAAGAAAAGTGCTCGTAGCGAGCTCGTTGCGGCAGAAGCGAAAGCCAGGAGCAGCGTGCTCGGTGCGAGAAGTAGACGGCGCTTCGCCTCCTTGGGAAGGAAATCGCGTCTGGGCACGAACGGCAGCCAGCGAAGCTTCAGAACAGCAGGCTGTTCTGCTCAGCGTACGAGCCTGAAGTGAGTGGCAAGGGCTAAGGGGACAGTTCCAAGGCATCTAGCTTTCCTGCTAGCAATGCCATTTCTACCCTGCTGTGGATAACATTGTCCTTTGCCCTTCTGCTCCGAGAGGCACAGAGCACCTCGGCAGACGCAGTGCAGAGGGAAAGGACACAGTATCCGAGGGAGCGTGGCGCCGCTTAGGCGGGCAAAGCAGAAAGGTGCCGCCCGGCACTGGCTTTGACTCCCTGAGCTTCCTTGCTAGGACAGCAGCTGCCGAAAGCTGGCAACTAGGCTGCCAGAGTGCAGAATGTAGGCGGTCTGGCACGCCTGCTTGCCGAAAGCCAGGATCAGCGAGACAGCGTGCTAGGCTCTGTTTCACAGCACCTTGGAGAACACGCCCTTGAAGAATGCCGTCTCTGTTCCGCAAAAGCTCTGCCACAGTGAAGGTGGAAGAAGCAGCCTGTGGCCACGGGCAGAGCTGGTCAACAGCTGCGCCTAACTTTCCCAAGCTGCGAGAGCATTCTCAGCCGAGTTCTGCTTTGACAGAGCTATTGCTGAACTTTTGCAGTCCCGGAGGCTGCTGAAACCAAGGCTGTGTTCTGCCTCTTCGTTCTTGCCTTCCTGTGCTCCAGCGAGAAGTGAAGCTTTGGCACGGCATTCAGCTTTGCCGCCTCTCTGCACGGAAAGCACTAGACAGAACTAGTGTGCTTCGTGCATGCTCTCTCCTCGCTTTTATGGTCACTGCTCTGCTTTTTGCTTGGCAGCGTTCCAAGGGTCCACGGCATACCTCTTGCACAGCGAGAGGTGGCCGGCGAGGAATACTTGCTGGCTTAAGTCGTTCCATGCTCAAGGCATTCATCAGAGCAACACCATGCGGGAAAAGAGGGGGGAACATTGCAGGACAAATTTCTATGCTGGAACATGATTGTCTGCGAGACAGCTCTCCGCAGCGCTAGTATTTGGCCAGGCTGAAATCAGCGCCACGGGAAGCCAATCTGACAAGCGGAGTGCAACGAGCGCGGCGATATGGGGCCACTTGGCAGGTGGCCGAAGAAAGACGGCTGCCCCGCGAATGTGGTGCCAGAAGGCAAGTTTCAGCAGGGCGTTCCGGGCGAGCTTAATGTGTAGCCGCACTTGTTCTAGGCGAGATTGTAGCCGAGAAGCTTTCCGTCTCCATTCACGAGGCAAGAAAAGCAGAACGCAATGGTCTAGAGGGTTGAGAAGAAAAGTGCTCGTAGCGAGCTCGTTGCGGCAGAAGCGAAAGCCAGGAGCAGCGTGCTCGGTGCGAGAAGTAGACGGCGCTTCGCCTCCTTGGGAAGGAAATCGCGTCTGGGCACGAACGGCAGCCAGCGAAGCTTCAGAACAGCAGGCTGTTCTGCTCAGCGTACGAGCCTGAAGTGAGTGGCAAGGGCTAAGGGGACAGTTCCAAGGCATCTAGCTTTCCTGCTAGCAATGCCATTTCTACCCTGCTGTGGAAAACATTGTCCTTTGCCCTTCTGCTCCGAGAGGCACAGAGCACCTCGGCAGACGCAGTGCAGAGGGAAAGGACACAGTATCCGAGGGAGCGTGGCGCCGCTTAGGCGGGCAAAGCAGAAAGGTGCCGCCCGGCACTGGCTTTGACTCCCTGAGCTTCCTTGCTAGGACAGCAGCTGCCGAAAGCTGGCAACTAGGCTGCCAGAGTGCAGAATGTCAGCGGTCTGGCACGCCTGCTTGCCGAAAGCCAGGATCAGCGAGACAGCGTGCTAGGCTCTGTTTCACAGCACCTTGGAGAACACGCCCTTGAAGAATGCCGTCTCTGTTCCGCAAAAGCTCTGCCACAGTGAAGGTGGAAGAAGCAGCCTGTGGCCACGGGCAGAGCTGGTCAACAGCTGCGCCTAACTTTCCCAAGCTGCGAGAGCATTCTCAGCCGAGTTCTGCTTTGACAGAGCTATTGCTGAACTTTTGCAGTCCCGGAGGCTGCTGAAACCAAGGCTGTGTTCTGCCTCTTCGTTCTTGCCTTCCTGTGCTCCAGCGAGAAGTGAAGCTCTGGCACGGCATTCAGCTTTGCCGCCTCTCTGCACGGAAAGCACTAGACAGAACTAGTGTGCTTCGTGCATGCTCTCTCCTCGCTTTTATGGTCACTGCTCTGCTTTTTGCTTGGCAGCGTTCCAAGGGTCCACGGCATACCTCTTGCACAGCGAGAGGTGGCCGGCGAGGAATACTTGCTGGCTTAAGTCGTTCCATGCTCAAGGCATTCATCAGAGCAACACCATGCGGGAAAAGAGGGGGGAACATTGCAGGACAAATTTCTATGCTGGAACATGATTGTCTGCGAGACAGCTCTCCGCAGCGCTAGTATTTGGCCAGGCTGAAATCAGCGCCACGGGAAGCCAATCTGACAAGCGGAGTGCAACGAGCGCGGCGATATGGGGCCACTTGGCAGGTGGCCGAAGAAAGACGGCTGCCCCGCGAATGTGGTGCCAGAAGGCAAGTTTCAGCAGGGCGTTCCGGGCGAGCTTAATGTGTAGCCGCACTTGTTCTAGGCGAGATTGTAGCCGAGAAGCTTTCCGTCTCCATTCACGAGGCAAGAAAAGCAGAACGCAATGGTCTAGAGGGTTGAGAAGAAAAGTGCTCGTAGCGAGCTCGTTGCGGCAGAAGCGAAAGCCAGGAGCAGCGTGCTCGGTGCGAGAAGTAGACGGCGCTTCGCCTCCTTGGGAAGGAAATCGCGTCTGGGCACGAACGGCAGCCAGCGAAGCTTCAGAACAGCAGGCTGTTCTGCTCAGCGTACGAGCCTGAAGTGAGTGGCAAGGGCTAAGGGGACAGTTCCAAGGCATCTAGCTTTCCTGCTAGCAATGCCATTTCTACCCTGCTGTGGATAACATTGTCCTATGCCCTTATGCTCCGAGAGACACAGAGCACCTCGGCAGACGCAGTGCAGAGGGAAAGGACACAGTATCCGAGGGAGCGTGGCGCCGCTTAGGCGGGCAAAGCAGAAAGGTGCCGCCCGGCACTGGCTTTGACTCCCTGAGCTTCCTTGCTAGGACAGCAGCTGCCGAAAGCTGGCAACTAGGCTGCCAGAGTGCAGAATGTCGGCGGTCTGGCACGCCTGCTTGCCGAAAGCCAGGATCAGCGAGACAGCGTGCTAGGCTCTGTTGCACAGCACCTTGGAGAACACGCCCTTGAAGAATGCCGTCTCTGTTCCGCAAAAGCTCTGCCACAGTGAAGGTGGAAGAAGCAGCCTGTGGCCACGGGCAGAGCTGGTCAACAGCTGCGCCTAACTTTCCCAAGCTGCGAGAGCATTCTCAGCCGAGTTCTGCTTTGACAGAGCTATTGCTGAACTTTTGCAGTCCCGGAGGCTGCTGAAACCAAGGCTGTGTTCTGCCTCTTCATTCTTGCCTTCCTGTGCTCCAGCGAGAAGTGAAGCTCTGGCACGGCATTCAGCTTTGCCGCCTCTCTGCACGGAAAGCACTAGACAGAACTAGTGTGCTTCGTGCATGCTCTCTCCTCGCTTTTATGGTCACTGCTCTGCTTTTTGCTTGGCAGCGTTCCAAGGGTCCACGGCATACCTCTTGCACAGCGAGAGGTGGCCGGCGAGGAATACTTGCTGGCTTAAGTCGTTCCATGCTCAAGGCATTCATCAGAGCAACACCATGCGGGAAAAGAGGGGGGAACATTGCAGGACAAATTTCTATGCTGGAACATGATTGTCTGCGAGACAGCTCTCCGCAGCGCTAGTATTTGGCCAGGCTGAAATCAGCGCCACGGGAAGCCAATCTGACAAGCGGAGTGCAACGAGCGCGGCGATATGGGGCCACTTGGCAGGTGGCCGAAGAAAGACGGCTGCCCCGCGAATGTGGTGCCAGAAGGCAAGTTTCAGCAGGGCGTTCCGGGCGAGCTTAATGTGTAGCCGCACTTGTTCTAGGCGAGATTGTAGCCGAGAAGCTTTCCGTCTCCATTCACGAGACAAGAAAAGCAGAACGCAATGGTCTAGAGGGTTGAGAAGAAAAGTGCTCGTAGCGAGCTCGTTGCGGCAGAAGCGAAAGCCAGGAGCAGCGTGCTCGGTGCGAGAAGTAGACGGCGCTTCGCCTCCTTGGGAAGGAAATCGCGTCTGGGCACGAACGGCAGCCAGCGAAGCTTCAGAACAGCAGGCTGTTCTGCTCAGCGTACGAGCCTGAAGTGAGTGGCAAGGGCTAAGGGGACAGTTCCAAGGCATCTAGCTTTCCTGCTAGCAATGCCATTTCTACCCTGCTGTGGATAACATTGTCCTATGCCCTTATGCTCCGAGAGACACAGAGCACCTCGGCAGACGCAGTGCAGAGGGAAAGGACACAGTATCCGAGGGAGCGTGGCGCCGCTTAGGCGGGCAAAGCAGAAAGGTGCCGCCCGGCACTGGCTTTGACTCCCTGAGCTTCCTTGCTAGGACAGCAGCTGCCGAAAGCTGGCAACTAGGCTGCCAGAGTGCAGAATGTCGGCGGTCTGGCACGCCTGCTTGCCGAAAGCCAGGATCAGCGAGACAGCGTGCTAGGCTCTGTTGCACAGCACCTTGGAGAACACGCCCTTGAAGAATGCCGTCTCTGTTCCGCAAAAGCTCTGCCACAGTGAAGGTGGAAGAAGCAGCCTGTGGCCACGGGCAGAGCTGGTCAACAGCTGCGCCTAACTTTCCCAAGCTGCGAGAGCATTCTCAGCCGAGTTCTGCTTTGACAGAGCTATTGCTGAACTTTTGCAGTCCCGGAGGCTGCTGAAACCAAGGCTGTGTTCTGCCTCTTCATTCTTGCCTTCCTGTGCTCCAGCGAGAAGTGAAGCTCTGGCACGGCATTCAGCTTTGCCGTCTCTCTGCACGGAAAGCACTAGACAGAACTAGTGTGCTTCGTGCATGCTCTCTCCTCGCTTTTATGGTCACTGCTCTGCTTTTTGCTTGGCAGCGTTCCAAGGGTCCACGGCATACCTCTTGCACAGCGAGAGGTGGCCGGCGAGGAATACTTGCTGGCTTAAGTCGTTCCATGCTCAAGGCATTCATCAGAGCAACACCATGCGGGAAAAGAGGGGGGAACATTGCAGGACAAATTTCTATGCTGGAACATGATTGTCTGCGAGACAGCTCTCCGCAGCGCTAGTATTTGGCCAGGCTGAAATCAGCGCCACGGGAAGCCAATCTGACAAGCGGAGTGCAACGAGCGCGGCGATATGGGGCCACTTGGCAGGTGGCCGAAGAAAGACGGCTGCCCCGCGAATGTGGTGCCAGAAGGCAAGTTTCAGCAGGGCGTTCCGGGCGAGCTTAATGTGTAGCCGCACTTGTTCTAGGCGAGATTGTAGCCGAGAAGCTTTCCGTCTCCATTCACGAGGCAAGAAAAGCAGAACGCAATGGTCTAGAGGGTTGAGAAGAAAAGTGCTCGTAGCGAGCTCGTTGCGGCAGAAGCGAAAGCCAGGAGCAGCGTGCTCGGTGCGAGAAGTAGACGGCGCTTCGCCTCCTTGGGAAGGAAATCGCGTCTGGGCACGAACGGCAGCCAGCGAAGCTTCAGAACAGCAGGCTGTTCTGCTCAGCGTACGAGCCTGAAGTGAGTGGCAAGGGCTAAGGGGACAGTTCCAAGGCATCTAGCTTTCCTGCTAGCAATGCCATTTCTACCCTGCTGTGGAAAACATTGTCCTTTGCCCTTCTGCTCCGAGAGGCACAGAGCACCTCGGCAGACGCAGTGCAGAGGGAAAGGACACAGTATCCGAGGGAGCGTGGCGCCGCTTAGGCGGGCAAAGCAGAAAGGTGCCGCCCGGCACTGGCTTTGACTCCCTGAGCTTCCTTGCTAGGACAGCAGCTGCCGAAAGCTGGCAACTAGGCTGCCAGAGTGCAGAATGTCGGCGGTCTGGCACGCCTGCTTGCCGAAAGCCAGGATCAGCGAGACAGCGTGCTAGGCTCTGTTTCACAGCACCTTGGAGAACACGCCCTTGAAGAATGCCGTCTCTGTTCCGCAAAAGCTCTGCCACAGTGAAGGTGGAAGAAGCAGCCTGTGGCCACGGGCAGAGCTGGTCAACAGCTGCGCCTAACTTTCCCAAGCTGCGAGAGCATTCTCAGCCGAGTTCTGCTTTGACAGAGCTATTGCTGAACTTTTGCAGTCCCGGAGGCTGCTGAAACCAAGGCTGTGTTCTGCCTCTTCATTCTTGCCTTCCTGTGCTCCAGCGAGAAGTGAAGCTCTGGCACGGCATTCAGCTTTGCCGCCTCTCTGCACGGAAAGCACTAGACAGAACTAGTGTGCTTCGTGCATGCTCTCTCCTCGCTTTTATGGTCACTGCTCTGCTTTTTGCTTGGCAGCGTTCCAAGGGTCCACGGCATACCTCTTGCACAGCGAGAGGTGGCCGGCGAGGAATACTTGCTGGCTTAAGTCGTTCCATGCTCAAGGCATTCATCAGAGCAACACCATGCGGGAAAAGAGGGGGGAACATTGCAGGACAAATTTCTATGCTGGAACATGATTGTCTGCGAGACAGCTCTCCGCAGCGCTAGTATTTGGCCAGGCTGAAATCAGCGCCACGGGAAGCCAATCTGACAAGCGGAGTGCAACGAGCGCGGCGATATGGGGCCACTTGGCAGGTGGCCGAAGAAAGACGGCTGCCCCGCGAATGTGGTGCCAGAAGGCAAGTTTCAGCAGGGCGTTCCGGGCGAGCTTAATGTGTAGCCGCACTTGTTCTAGGCGAGATTGTAGCCGAGAAGCTTTCCGTCTCCATTCACGAGGCAAGAAAAGCAGAACGCAATGGTCTAGAGGGTTGAGAAGAAAAGTGCTCGTAGCGAGCTCGTTGCGGCAGAAGCGAAAGCCAGGAGCAGCGTGCTCGGTGCGAGAAGTAGACGGCGCTTCGCCTCCTTGGGAAGGAAATCGCGTCTGGGCACGAACGGCAGCCAGCGAAGCTTCAGAACAGCAGGCTGTTCTGCTCAGCGTACGAGCCTGAAGTGAGTGGCAAGGGCTAAGGGGACAGTTCCAAGGCATCTAGCTTTCCTGCTAGCAATGCCATTTCTACCCTGCTGTGGAAAACATTGTCCTTTGCCCTTCTGCTCCGAGAGGCACAGAGCACCTCGGCAGACGCAGTGCAGAGGGAAAGGACACAGTATCCGAGGGAGCGTGGCGCCGCTTAGGCGGGCAAAGCAGAAAGGTGCCGCCCGGCACTGGCTTTGACTCCCTGAGCTTCCTTGCTAGGACAGCAGCTGCCGAAAGCTGGCAACTAGGCTGCCAGAGTGCAGAATGTCAGCGGTCTGGCACGCCTGCTTGCCGAAAGCCAGGATCAGCGAGACAGCGTGCTAGGCTCTGTTTCACAGCACCTTGGAGAACACGCCCTTGAAGAATGCCGTCTCTGTTCCGCAAAAGCTCTGCCACAGTGAAGGTGGAAGAAGCAGCCTGTGGCCACGGGCAGAGCTGGTCAACAGCTGCGCCTAACTTTCCCAAGCTGCGAGAGCATTCTCAGCCGAGTTCTGCTTTGACAGAGCTATTGCTGAACTTTTGCAGTCCCGGAGGCTGCTGAAACCAAGGCTGTGTTCTGCCTCTTCGTTCTTGCCTTCCTGTGCTCCAGCGAGAAGTGAAGCTCTGGCACGGCATTCAGCTTTGCCGCCTCTCTGCACGGAAAGCACTAGACAGAACTAGTGTGCTTCGTGCATGCTCTCTCCTCGCTTTTATGGTCACTGCTCTGCTTTTTGCTTGGCAGCGTTCCAAGGGTCCACGGCATACCTCTTGCACAGCGAGAGGTGGCCGGCGAGGAATACTTGCTGGCTTAAGTCGTTCCATGCTCAAGGCATTCATCAGAGCAACACCATGCGGGAAAAGAGGGGGGAACATTGCAGGACAAATTTCTATGCTGGAACATGATTGTCTGCGAGACAGCTCTCCGCAGCGCTAGTATTTGGCCAGGCTGAAATCAGCGCCACGGGAAGCCAATCTGACAAGCGGAGTGCAACGAGCGCGGCGATATGGGGCCACTTGGCAGGTGGCCGAAGAAAGACGGCTGCCCCGCGAATGTGGTGCCAGAAGGCAAGTTTCAGCAGGGCGTTCCGGGCGAGCTTAATGTGTAGCCGCACTTGTTCTAGGCGAGATTGTAGCCGAGAAGCTTTCCGTCTCCATTCACGAGGCAAGAAAAGCAGAACGCAATGGTCTAGAGGGTTGAGAAGAAAAGTGCTCGTAGCGAGCTCGTTGCGGCAGAAGCGAAAGCCAGGAGCAGCGTGCTCGGTGCGAGAAGTAGACGGCGCTTCGCCTCCTTGGGAAGGAAATCGCGTCTGGGCACGAACGGCAGCCAGCGAAGCTTCAGAACAGCAGGCTGTTCTGCTCAGCGTACGAGCCTGAAGTGAGTGGCAAGGGCTAAGGGGACAGTTCCAAGGCATCTAGCTTTCCTGCTAGCAATGCCATTTCTACCCTGCTGTGGATAACATTGTCCTATGCCCTTATGCTCCGAGAGACACAGAGCACCTCGGCAGACGCAGTGCAGAGGGAAAGGACACAGTATCCGAGGGAGCGTGGCGCCGCTTAGGCGGGCAAAGCAGAAAGGTGCCGCCCGGCACTGGCTTTGACTCCCTGAGCTTCCTTGCTAGGACAGCAGCTGCCGAAAGCTGGCAACTAGGCTGCCAGAGTGCAGAATGTCGGCTGTCTGGCACGCCTGCTTGCCGAAAGCCAGGATCAGCGAGACAGCGTGCTAGGCTCTGTTGCACAGCACCTTGGAGAACACGCCCTTGAAGAATGCCGTCTCTGTTCCGCAAAAGCTCTGCCACAGTGAAGGTGGAAGAAGCAGCCTGTGGCCACGGGCAGAGCTGGTCAACAGCTGCGCCTAACTTTCCCAAGCTGCGAGAGCATTCTCAGCCGAGTTCTGCTTTGACAGAGCTATTGCTGAACTTTTGCAGTCCCGGAGGCTGCTGAAACCAAGGCTGTGTTCTGCCTCTTCGTTCTTGCCTTCCTGTGCTCCAGCGAGAAGTGAAGCTCTGGCACGGCATTCAGCTTTGCCGCCTCTCTGCACGGAAAGCACTAGACAGAACTAGTGTGCTTCGTGCATGCTCTCTCCTCGCTTTTATGGTCACTGCTCTGCTTTTTGCTTGGCAGCGTTCCAAGGGTCCACGGCATACCTCTTGCACAGCGAGAGGTGGCCGGCGAGGAATACTTGCTGGCTTAAGTCGTTCCATGCTCAAGGCATTCATCAGAGCAACACCATGCGGGAAAAGAGGGGGGAACATTGCAGGACAAATTTCTATGCTGGAACATGATTGTCTGCGAGACAGCTCTCCGCAGCGCTAGTATTTGGCCAGGCTGAAATCAGCGCCACGGGAAGCCAATCTGACAAGCGGAGTGCAACGAGCGCGGCGATATGGGGCCACTTGGCAGGTGGCCGAAGAAAGACGGCTGCCCCGCGAATGTGGTGCCAGAAGGCAAGTTTCAGCAGGGCGTTCCGGGCGAGCTTAATGTGTAGCCGCACTTGTTCTAGGCGAGATTGTAGCCGAGAAGCTTTCCGTCTCCATTCACGAGGCAAGAAAAGCAGAACGCAATGGTCTAGAGGGTTGAGAAGAAAAGTGCTCGTAGCGAGCTCGTTGCGGCAGAAGCGAAAGCCAGGAGCAGCGTGCTCGGTGCGAGAAGTAGACGGCGCTTCGCCTCCTTGGGAAGGAAATCGCGTCTGGGCACGAACGGCAGCCAGCGAAGCTTCAGAACAGCAGGCTGTTCTGCTCAGCGTACGAGCCTGAAGTGAGTGGCAAGGGCTAAGGGGACAGTTCCAAGGCATCTAGCTTTCCTGCTAGCAATGCCATTTCTACCCTGCTGTGGAAAACATTGTCCTTTGCCCTTCTGCTCCGAGAGGCACAGAGCACCTCGGCAGACGCAGTGCAGAGGGAAAGGACACAGTATCCGAGGGAGCGTGGCGCCGCTTAGGCGGGCAAAGCAGAAAGGTGCCGCCCGGCACTGGCTTTGACTCCCTGAGCTTCCTTGCTAGGACAGCAGCTGCCGAAAGCTGGCAACTAGGCTGCCAGAGTGCAGAATGTCAGCGGTCTGGCACGCCTGCTTGCCGAAAGCCAGGATCAGCGAGACAGCGTGCTAGGCTCTGTTTCACAGCACCTTGGAGAACACGCCCTTGAAGAATGCCGTCTCTGTTCCGCAAAAGCTCTGCCACAGTGAAGGTGGAAGAAGCAGCCTGTGGCCACGGGCAGAGCTGGTCAACAGCTGCGCCTAACTTTCCCAAGCTGCGAGAGCATTCTCAGCCGAGTTCTGCTTTGACAGAGCTATTGCTGAACTTTTGCAGTCCCGGAGGCTGCTGAAACCAAGGCTGTGTTCTGCCTCTTCGTTCTTGCCTTCCTGTGCTCCAGCGAGAAGTGAAGCTCTGGCACGGCATTCAGCTTTGCCGCCTCTCTGCACGGAAAGCACTAGACAGAACTAGTGTGCTTCGTGCATGCTCTCTCCTCGCTTTTATGGTCACTGCTCTGCTTTTTGCTTGGCAGCGTTCCAAGGGTCCACGGCATACCTCTTGCACAGCGAGAGGTGGCCGGCGAGGAATACTTGCTGGCTTAAGTCGTTCCATGCTCAAGGCATTCATCAGAGCAACACCATGCGGGAAAAGAGGGGGGAACATTGCAGGACAAATTTCTATGCTGGAACATGATTGTCTGCGAGACAGCTCTCCGCAGCGCTAGTATTTGGCCAGGCTGAAATCAGCGCCACGGGAAGCCAATCTGACAAGCGGAGTGCAACGAGCGCGGCGATATGGGGCCACTTGGCAGGTGGCCGAAGAAAGACGGCTGCCCCGCGAATGTGGTGCCAGAAGGCAAGTTTCAGCAGGGCGTTCCGGGCGAGCTTAATGTGTAGCCGCACTTGTTCTAGGCGAGATTGTAGCCGAGAAGCTTTCCGTCTCCATTCACGAGGCAAGAAAAGCAGAACGCAATGGTCTAGAGGGTTGAGAAGAAAAGTGCTCGTAGCGAGCTCGTTGCGGCAGAAGCGAAAGCCAGGAGCAGCGTGCTCGGTGCGAGAAGTAGACGGCGCTTCGCCTCCTTGGGAAGGAAATCGCGTCTGGGCACGAACGGCAGCCAGCGAAGCTTCAGAACAGCAGGCTGTTCTGCTCAGCGTACGAGCCTGAAGTGAGTGGCAAGGGCTAAGGGGACAGTTCCAAGGCATCTAGCTTTCCTGCTAGCAATGCCATTTCTACCCTGCTGTGGAAAACATTGTCCTTTGCCCTTCTGCTCCGAGAGGCACAGAGCACCTCGGCAGACGCAGTGCAGAGGGAAAGGACACAGTATCCGAGGGAGCGTGGCGCCGCTTAGGCGGGCAAAGCAGAAAGGTGCCGCCCGGCACTGGCTTTGACTCCCTGAGCTTCCTTGCTAGGACAGCAGCTGCCGAAAGCTGGCAACTAGGCTGCCAGAGTGCAGAATGTCAGCGGTCTGGCACGCCTGCTTGCCGAAAGCCAGGATCAGCGAGACAGCGTGCTAGGCTCTGTTTCACAGCACCTTGGAGAACACGCCCTTGAAGAATGCCGTCTCTGTTCCGCAAAAGCTCTGCCACAGTGAAGGTGGAAGAAGCAGCCTGTGGCCACGGGCAGAGCTGGTCAACAGCTGCGCCTAACTTTCCCAAGCTGCGAGAGCATTCTCAGCCGAGTTCTGCTTTGACAGAGCTATTGCTGAACTTTTGCAGTCCCGGAGGCTGCTGAAACCAAGGCTGTGTTCTGCCTCTTCATTCTTGCCTTCCTGTGCTCCAGCGAGAAGTGAAGCTCTGGCACGGCATTCAGCTTTGCCGCCTCTCTGCACGGAAAGCACTAGACAGAACTAGTGTGCTTCGTGCATGCTCTCTCCTCGCTTTTATGGTCACTGCTCTGCTTTTTGCTTGGCAGCGTTCCAAGGGTCCACGGCATACCTCTTGCACAGCGAGAGGTGGCCGGCGAGGAATACTTGCTGGCTTAAGTCGTTCCATGCTCAAGGCATTCATCAGAGCAACACCATGCGGGAAAAGAGGGGGGAACATTGCAGGACAAATTTCTATGCTGGAACATGATTGTCTGCGAGACAGCTCTCCGCAGCGCTAGTATTTGGCCAGGCTGAAATCAGCGCCACGGGAAGCCAATCTGACAAGCGGAGTGCAACGAGCGCGGCGATATGGGGCCACTTGGCAGGTGGCCGAAGAAAGACGGCTGCCCCGCGAATGTGGTGCCAGAAGGCAAGTTTCAGCAGGGCGTTCCGGGCGAGCTTAATGTGTAGCCGCACTTGTTCTAGGCGAGATTGTAGCCGAGAAGCTTTCCGTCTCCATTCACGAGGCAAGAAAAGCAGAACGCAATGGTCTAGAGGGTTGAGAAGAAAAGTGCTCGTAGCGAGCTCGTTGCGGCAGAAGCGAAAGCCAGGAGCAGCGTGCTCGGTGCGAGAAGTAGACGGCGCTTCGCCTCCTTGGGAAGGAAATCGCGTCTGGGCACGAACGGCAGCCAGCGAAGCTTCAGAACAGCAGGCTGTTCTGCTCAGCGTACGAGCCTGAAGTGAGTGGCAAGGGCTAAGGGGACAGTTCCAAGGCATCTAGCTTTCCTGCTAGCAATGCCATTTCTACCCTGCTGTGGAAAACATTGTCCTTTGCCCTTCTGCTCCGAGAGGCACAGAGCACCTCGGCAGACGCAGTGCAGAGGGAAAGGACACAGTATCCGAGGGAGCGTGGCGCCGCTTAGGCGGGCAAAGCAGAAAGGTGCCGCCCGGCACTGGCTTTGACTCCCTGAGCTTCCTTGCTAGGACAGCAGCTGCCGAAAGCTGGCAACTAGGCTGCCAGAGTGCAGAATGTCAGCGGTCTGGCACGCCTGCTTGCCGAAAGCCAGGATCAGCGAGACAGCGTGCTAGGCTCTGTTTCACAGCACCTTGGAGAACACGCCCTTGAAGAATGCCGTCTCTGTTCCGCAAAAGCTCTGCCACAGTGAAGGTGGAAGAAGCAGCCTGTGGCCACGGGCAGAGCTGGTCAACAGCTGCGCCTAACTTTCCCAAGCTGCGAGAGCATTCTCAGCCGAGTTCTGCTTTGACAGAGCTATTGCTGAACTTTTGCAGCCCCGGAGGCTGCTGAAACCAAGGCTGTGTTCTGCCTCTTCATTCTTGCCTTCCTGTGCTCCAGCGAGAAGTGAAGCTCTGGCACGGCATTCAGCTTTGCCGCCTCTCTGCACGGAAAGCACTAGACAGAACTAGTGTGCTTCGTGCATGCTCTCTCCTCGCTTTTATGGTCACTGCTCTGCTTTTTGCTTGGCAGCGTTCCAAGGGTCCACGGCATACCTCTTGCACAGCGAGAGGTGGCCGGCGAGGAATACTTGCTGGCTTAAGTCGTTCCATGCTCAAGGCATTCATCAGAGCAACACCATGCGGGAAAAGAGGGGGGAACATTGCAGGACAAATTTCTATGCTGGAACATGATTGTCTGCGAGACAGCTCTCCGCAGCGCTAGTATTTGGCCAGGCTGAAATCAGCGCCACGGGAAGCCAATCTGACAAGCGGAGTGCAACGAGCGCGGCGATATGGGGCCACTTGGCAGGTGGCCGAAGAAAGACGGCTGCCCCGCGAATGTGGTGCCAGAAGGCAAGTTTCAGCAGGGCGTTCCGGGCGAGCTTAATGTGTAGCCGCACTTGTTCTAGGCGAGATTGTAGCCGAGAAGCTTTCCGTCTCCATTCACGAGACAAGAAAAGCAGAACGCAATGGTCTAGAGGGTTGAGAAGAAAAGTGCTCGTAGCGAGCTCGTTGCGGCAGAAGCGAAAGCCAGGAGCAGCGTGCTCGGTGCGAGAAGTAGACGGCGCTTCGCCTCCTTGGGAAGGAAATCGCGTCTGGGCACGAACGGCAGCCAGCGAAGCTTCAGAACAGCAGGCTGTTCTGCTCAGCGTACGAGCCTGAAGTGAGTGGCAAGGGCTAAGGGGACAGTTCCAAGGCATCTAGCTTTCCTGCTAGCAATGCCATTTCTACCCTGCTGTGGAAAACATTGTCCTTTGCCCTTCTGCTCCGAGAGGCACAGAGCACCTCGGCAGACGCAGTGCAGAGGGAAAGGACACAGTATCCGAGGGAGCGTGGCGCCGCTTAGGCGGGCAAAGCAGAAAGGTGCCGCCCGGCACTGGCTTTGACTCCCTGAGCTTCCTTGCTAGGACAGCAGCTGCCGAAAGCTGGCAACTAGGCTGCCAGAGTGCAGAATGTCAGCGGTCTGGCACGCCTGCTTGCCGAAAGCCAGGATCAGCGAGACAGCGTGCTAGGCTCTGTTTCACAGCACCTTGGAGAACACGCCCTTGAAGAATGCCGTCTCTGTTCCGCAAAAGCTCTGCCACAGTGAAGGTGGAAGAAGCAGCCTGTGGCCACGGGCAGAGCTGGTCAACAGCTGCGCCTAACTTTCCCAAGCTGCGAGAGCATTCTCAGCCGAGTTCTGCTTTGACAGAGCTATTGCTGAACTTTTGCAGTCCCGGAGGCTGCTGAAACCAAGGCTGTGTTCTGCCTCTTCGTTCTTGCCTTCCTGTGCTCCAGCGAGAAGTGAAGCTCTGGCACGGCATTCAGCTTTGCCGCCTCTCTGCACGGAAAGCACTAGACAGAACTAGTGTGCTTCGTGCATGCTCTCTCCTCGCTTTTATGGTCACTGCTCTGCTTTTTGCTTGGCAGCGTTCCAAGGGTCCACGGCATACCTCTTGCACAGCGAGAGGTGGCCGGCGAGGAATACTTGCTGGCTTAAGTCGTTCCATGCTCAAGGCATTCATCAGAGCAACACCATGCGGGAAAAGAGGGGGGAACATTGCAGGACAAATTTCTATGCTGGAACATGATTGTCTGCGAGACAGCTCTCCGCAGCGCTAGTATTTGGCCAGGCTGAAATCAGCGCCACGGGAAGCCAATCTGACAAGCGGAGTGCAACGAGCGCGGCGATATGGGGCCACTTGGCAGGTGGCCGAAGAAAGACGGCTGCCCCGCGAATGTGGTGCCAGAAGGCAAGTTTCAGCAGGGCGTTCCGGGCGAGCTTAATGTGTAGCCGCACTTGTTCTAGGCGAGATTGTAGCCGAGAAGCTTTCCGTCTCCATTCACGAGGCAAGAAACGCAGAACGCAATGGTCTAGAGGGTTGAGAAGAAAAGTGCTCGTAGCGAGCTCGTTGCGGCAGAAGCGAAAGCCAGGAGCAGCGTGCTCGGTGCGAGAAGTAGACGGCGCTTCGCCTCCTTGGGAAGGAAATCGCGTCTGGGCACGAACGGCAGCCAGCGAAGCTTCAGAACAGCAGGCTGTTCTGCTCAGCGTACGAGCCTGAAGTGAGTGGCAAGGGCTAAGGGGACAGTTCCAAGGCATCTAGCTTTCCTGCTAGCAATGCCATTTCTACCCTGCTGTGGAAAACATTGTCCTTTGCCCTTCTGCTCCGAGAGGCACAGAGCACCTCGGCAGACGCAGTGCAGAGGGAAAGGACACAGTATCCGAGGGAGCGTGGCGCCGCTTAGGCGGGCAAAGCAGAAAGGTGCCGCCCGGCACTGGCTTTGACTCCCTGAGCTTCCTTGCTAGGACAGCAGCTGCCGAAAGCTGGCAACTAGGCTGCCAGAGTGCAGAATGTCAGCGGTCTGGCACGCCTGCTTGCCGAAAGCCAGGATCAGCGAGACAGCGTGCTAGGCTCTGTTTCACAGCACCTTGGAGAACACGCCCTTGAAGAATGCCGTCTCTGTTCCGCAAAAGCTCTGCCACAGTGAAGGTGGAAGAAGCAGCCTGTGGCCACGGGCAGAGCTGGTCAACAGCTGCGCCTAACTTTCCCAAGCTGCGAGAGCATTCTCAGCCGAGTTCTGCTTTGACAGAGCTATTGCTGAACTTTTGCAGTCCCGGAGGCTGCTGAAACCAAGGCTGTGTTCTGCCTCTTCGTTCTTGCCTTCCTGTGCTCCAGCGAGAAGTGAAGCTCTGGCACGGCATTCAGCTTTGCCGCCTCTCTGCACGGAAAGCACTAGACAGAACTAGTGTGCTTCGTGCATGCTCTCTCCTCGCTTTTATGGTCACTGCTCTGCTTTTTGCTTGGCAGCGTTCCAAGGGTCCACGGCATACCTCTTGCACAGCGAGAGGTGGCCGGCGAGGAATACTTGCTGGCTTAAGTCGTTCCATGCTCAAGGCATTCATCAGAGCAACACCATGCGGGAAAAGAGGGGGGAACATTGCAGGACAAATTTCTATGCTGGAACATGATTGTCTGCGAGACAGCTCTCCGCAGCGCTAGTATTTGGCCAGGCTGAAATCAGCGCCACGGGAAGCCAATCTGACAAGCGGAGTGCAACGAGCGCGGCGATATGGGGCCACTTGGCAGGTGGCCGAAGAAAGACGGCTGCCCCGCGAATGTGGTGCCAGAAGGCAAGTTTCAGCAGGGCGTTCCGGGCGAGCTTAATGTGTAGCCGCACTTGTTCTAGGCGAGATTGTAGCCGAGAAGCTTTCCGTCTCCATTCACGAGGCAAGAAACGCAGAACGCAATGGTCTAGAGGGTTGAGAAGAAAAGTGCTCGTAGCGAGCTCGTTGCGGCAGAAGCGAAAGCCAGGAGCAGCGTGCTCGGTGCGAGAAGTAGACGGCGCTTCGCCTCCTTGGGAAGGAAATCGCGTCTGGGCACGAACGGCAGCCAGCGAAGCTTCAGAACAGCAGGCTGTTCTGCTCAGCGTACGAGCCTGAAGTGAGTGGCAAGGGCTAAGGGGACAGTTCCAAGGCATCTAGCTTTCCTGCTAGCAATGCCATTTCTACCCTGCTGTGGATAACATTGTCCTTTGCCCTTCTGCTCCGAGAGGCACAGAGCACCTCGGCAGACGCAGTGCAGAGGGAAAGGACACAGTATCCGAGGGAGCGTGGCGCCGCTTAGGCGGGCAAAGCAGAAAGGTGCCGCCCGGCACTGGCTTTGACTCCCTGAGCTTCCTTGCTAGGACAGCAGCTGCCGAAAGCTGGCAACTAGGCTGCCAGAGTGCAGAATGTAGGCGGTCTGGCACGCCTGCTTGCCGAAAGCCAGGATCAGCGAGACAGCGTGCTAGGCTCTGTTTCACAGCACCTTGGAGAACACGCCCTTGAAGAATGCCGTCTCTGTTCCGCAAAAGCTCTGCCACAGTGAAGGTGGAAGAAGCAGCCTGTGGCCACGGGCAGAGCTGGTCAACAGCTGCGCCTAACTTTCCCAAGCTGCGAGAGCATTCTCAGCCGAGTTCTGCTTTGACAGAGCTATTGCTGAACTTTTGCAGTCCCGGAGGCTGCTGAAACCAAGGCTGTGTTCTGCCTCTTCGTTCTTGCCTTCCTGTGCTCCAGCGAGAAGTGAAGCTCTGGCACGGCATTCAGCTTTGCCGCCTCTCTGCACGGAAAGCACTAGACAGAACTAGTGTGCTTCGTGCATGCTCTCTCCTCGCTTTTATGGTCACTGCTCTGCTTTTTGCTTGGCAGCGTTCCAAGGGTCCACGGCATACCTCTTGCACAGCGAGAGGTGGCCGGCGAGGAATACTTGCTGGCTTAAGTCGTTCCATGCTCAAGGCATTCATCAGAGCAACACCATGCGGGAAAAGAGGGGGGAACATTGCAGGACAAATTTCTATGCTGGAACATGATTGTCTGCGAGACAGCTCTCCGCAGCGCTAGTATTTGGCCAGGCTGAAATCAGCGCCACGGGAAGCCAATCTGACAAGCGGAGTGCAACGAGCGCGGCGATATGGGGCCACTTGGCAGGTGGCCGAAGAAAGACGGCTGCCCCGCGAATGTGGTGCCAGAAGGCAAGTTTCAGCAGGGCGTTCCGGGCGAGCTTAATGTGTAGCCGCACTTGTTCTAGGCGAGATTGTAGCCGAGAAGCTTTCCGTCTCCATTCACGAGGCAAGAAAAGCAGAACGCAATGGTCTAGAGGGTTGAGAAGAAAAGTGCTCGTAGCGAGCTCGTTGCGGCAGAAGCGAAAGCCAGGAGCAGCGTGCTCGGTGCGAGAAGTAGACGGCGCTTCGCCTCCTTGGGAAGGAAATCGCGTCTGGGCACGAACGGCAGCCAGCGAAGCTTCAGAACAGCAGGCTGTTCTGCTCAGCGTACGAGCCTGAAGTGAGTGGCAAGGGCTAAGGGGACAGTTCCAAGGCATCTAGCTTTCCTGCTAGCAATGCCATTTCTACCCTGCTGTGGAAAACATTGTCCTTTGCCCTTCTGCTCCGAGAGGCACAGAGCACCTCGGCAGACGCAGTGCAGAGGGAAAGGACACAGTATCCGAGGGAGCGTGGCGCCGCTTAGGCGGGCAAAGCAGAAAGGTGCCGCCCGGCACTGGCTTTGACTCCCTGAGCTTCCTTGCTAGGACAGCAGCTGCCGAAAGCTGGCAACTAGGCTGCCAGAGTGCAGAATGTCAGCGGTCTGGCACGCCTGCTTGCCGAAAGCCAGGATCAGCGAGACAGCGTGCTAGGCTCTGTTTCACAGCACCTTGGAGAACACGCCCTTGAAGAATGCCGTCTCTGTTCCGCAAAAGCTCTGCCACAGTGAAGGTGGAAGAAGCAGCCTGTGGCCACGGGCAGAGCTGGTCAACAGCTGCGCCTAACTTTCCCAAGCTGCGAGAGCATTCTCAGCCGAGTTCTGCTTTGACAGAGCTATTGCTGAACTTTTGCAGTCCCGGAGGCTGCTGAAACCAAGGCTGTGTTCTGCCTCTTCGTTCTTGCCTTCCTGTGCTCCAGCGAGAAGTGAAGCTCTGGCACGGCATTCAGCTTTGCCGCCTCTCTGCACGGAAAGCACTAGACAGAACTAGTGTGCTTCGTGCATGCTCTCTCCTCGCTTTTATGGTCACTGCTCTGCTTTTTGCTTGGCAGCGTTCCAAGGGTCCACGGCATACCTCTTGCACAGCGAGAGGTGGCCGGCGAGGAATACTTGCTGGCTTAAGTCGTTCCATGCTCAAGGCATTCATCAGAGCAACACCATGCGGGAAAAGAGGGGGGAACATTGCAGGACAAATTTCTATGCTGGAACATGATTGTCTGCGAGACAGCTCTCCGCAGCGCTAGTATTTGGCCAGGCTGAAATCAGCGCCACGGGAAGCCAATCTGACAAGCGGAGTGCAACGAGCGCGGCGATATGGGGCCACTTGGCAGGTGGCCGAAGAAAGACGGCTGCCCCGCGAATGTGGTGCCAGAAGGCAAGTTTCAGCAGGGCGTTCCGGGCGAGCTTAATGTGTAGCCGCACTTGTTCTAGGCGAGATTGTAGCCGAGAAGCTTTCCGTCTCCATTCACGAGGCAAGAAAAGCAGAACGCAATGGTCTAGAGGGTTGAGAAGAAAAGTGCTCGTAGCGAGCTCGTTGCGGCAGAAGCGAAAGCCAGGAGCAGCGTGCTCGGTGCGAGAAGTAGACGGCGCTTCGCCTCCTTGGGAAGGAAATCGCGTCTGGGCACGAACGGCAGCCAGCGAAGCTTCAGAACAGCAGGCTGTTCTGCTCAGCGTACGAGCCTGAAGTGAGTGGCAAGGGCTAAGGGGACAGTTCCAAGGCATCTAGCTTTCCTGCTAGCAATGCCATTTCTACCCTGCTGTGGAAAACATTGTCCTTTGCCCTTCTGCTCCGAGAGGCACAGAGCACCTCGGCAGACGCAGTGCAGAGGGAAAGGACACAGTATCCGAGGGAGCGTGGCGCCGCTTAGGCGGGCAAAGCAGAAAGGTGCCGCCCGGCACTGGCTTTGACTCCCTGAGCTTCCTTGCTAGGACAGCAGCTGCCGAAAGCTGGCAACTAGGCTGCCAGAGTGCAGAATGTCAGCGGTCTGGCACGCCTGCTTGCCGAAAGCCAGGATCAGCGAGACAGCGTGCTAGGCTCTGTTTCACAGCACCTTGGAGAACACGCCCTTGAAGAATGCCGTCTCTGTTCCGCAAAAGCTCTGCCACAGTGAAGGTGGAAGAAGCAGCCTGTGGCCACGGGCAGAGCTGGTCAACAGCTGCGCCTAACTTTCCCAAGCTGCGAGAGCATTCTCAGCCGAGTTCTGCTTTGACAGAGCTATTGCTGAACTTTTGCAGTCCCGGAGGCTGCTGAAACCAAGGCTGTGTTCTGCCTCTTCATTCTTGCCTTCCTGTGCTCCAGCGAGAAGTGAAGCTCTGGCACGGCATTCAGCTTTGCCGCCTCTCTGCACGGAAAGCACTAGACAGAACTAGTGTGCTTCGTGCATGCTCTCTCCTCGCTTTTATGGTCACTGCTCTGCTTTTTGCTTGGCAGCGTTCCAAGGGTCCACGGCATACCTCTTGCACAGCGAGAGGTGGCCGGCGAGGAATACTTGCTGGCTTAAGTCGTTCCATGCTCAAGGCATTCATCAGAGCAACACCATGCGGGAAAAGAGGGGGGAACATTGCAGGACAAATTTCTATGCTGGAACATGATTGTCTGCGAGACAGCTCTCCGCAGCGCTAGTATTTGGCCAGGCTGAAATCAGCGCCACGGGAAGCCAATCTGACAAGCGGAGTGCAACGAGCGCGGCGATATGGGGCCACTTGGCAGGTGGCCGAAGAAAGACGGCTGCCCCGCGAATGTGGTGCCAGAAGGCAAGTTTCAGCAGGGCGTTCCGGGCGAGCTTAATGTGTAGCCGCACTTGTTCTAGGCGAGATTGTAGCCGAGAAGCTTTCCGTCTCCATTCACGAGGCAAGAAAAGCAGAACGCAATGGTCTAGAGGGTTGAGAAGAAAAGTGCTCGTAGCGAGCTCGTTGCGGCAGAAGCGAAAGCCAGGAGCAGCGTGCTCGGTGCGAGAAGTAGACGGCGCTTCGCCTCCTTGGGAAGGAAATCGCGTCTGGGCACGAACGGCAGCCAGCGAAGCTTCAGAACAGCAGGCTGTTCTGCTCAGCGTACGAGCCTGAAGTGAGTGGCAAGGGCTAAGGGGACAGTTCCAAGGCATCTAGCTTTCCTGCTAGCAATGCCATTTCTACCCTGCTGTGGAAAACATTGTCCTTTGCCCTTCTGCTCCGAGAGGCACAGAGCACCTCGGCAGACGCAGTGCAGAGGGAAAGGACACAGTATCCGAGGGAGCGTGGCGCCGCTTAGGCGGGCAAAGCAGAAAGGTGCCGCCCGGCACTGGCTTTGACTCCCTGAGCTTCCTTGCTAGGACAGCAGCTGCCGAAAGCTGGCAACTAGGCTGCCAGAGTGCAGAATGTCAGCGGTCTGGCACGCCTGCTTGCCGAAAGCCAGGATCAGCGAGACAGCGTGCTAGGCTCTGTTTCACAGCACCTTGGAGAACACGCCCTTGAAGAATGCCGTCTCTGTTCCGCAAAAGCTCTGCCACAGTGAAGGTGGAAGAAGCAGCCTGTGGCCACGGGCAGAGCTGGTCAACAGCTGCGCCTAACTTTCCCAAGCTGCGAGAGCATTCTCAGCCGAGTTCTGCTTTGACAGAGCTATTGCTGAACTTTTGCAGCCCCGGAGGCTGCTGAAACCAAGGCTGTGTTCTGCCTCTTCATTCTTGCCTTCCTGTGCTCCAGCGAGAAGTGAAGCTCTGGCACGGCATTCAGCTTTGCCGCCTCTCTGCACGGAAAGCACTAGACAGAACTAGTGTGCTTCGTGCATGCTCTCTCCTCGCTTTTATGGTCACTGCTCTGCTTTTTGCTTGGCAGCGTTCCAAGGGTCCACGGCATACCTCTTGCACAGCGAGAGGTGGCCGGCGAGGAATACTTGCTGGCTTAAGTCGTTCCATGCTCAAGGCATTCATCAGAGCAACACCATGCGGGAAAAGAGGGGGGAACATTGCAGGACAAATTTCTATGCTGGAACATGATTGTCTGCGAGACAGCTCTCCGCAGCGCTAGTATTTGGCCAGGCTGAAATCAGCGCCACGGGAAGCCAATCTGACAAGCGGAGTGCAACGAGCGCGGCGATATGGGGCCACTTGGCAGGTGGCCGAAGAAAGACGGCTGCCCCGCGAATGTGGTGCCAGAAGGCAAGTTTCAGCAGGGCGTTCCGGGCGAGCTTAATGTGTAGCCGCACTTGTTCTAGGCGAGATTGTAGCCGAGAAGCTTTCCGTCTCCATTCACGAGACAAGAAAAGCAGAACGCAATGGTCTAGAGGGTTGAGAAGAAAAGTGCTCGTAGCGAGCTCGTTGCGGCAGAAGCGAAAGCCAGGAGCAGCGTGCTCGGTGCGAGAAGTAGACGGCGCTTCGCCTCCTTGGGAAGGAAATCGCGTCTGGGCACGAACGGCAGCCAGCGAAGCTTCAGAACAGCAGGCTGTTCTGCTCAGCGTACGAGCCTGAAGTGAGTGGCAAGGGCTAAGGGGACAGTTCCAAGGCATCTAGCTTTCCTGCTAGCAATGCCATTTCTACCCTGCTGTGGAAAACATTGTCCTTTGCCCTTCTGCTCCGAGAGGCACAGAGCACCTCGGCAGACGCAGTGCAGAGGGAAAGGACACAGTATCCGAGGGAGCGTGGCGCCGCTTAGGCGGGCAAAGCAGAAAGGTGCCGCCCGGCACTGGCTTTGACTCCCTGAGCTTCCTTGCTAGGACAGCAGCTGCCGAAAGCTGGCAACTAGGCTGCCAGAGTGCAGAATGTCAGCGGTCTGGCACGCCTGCTTGCCGAAAGCCAGGATCAGCGAGACAGCGTGCTAGGCTCTGTTTCACAGCACCTTGGAGAACACGCCCTTGAAGAATGCCGTCTCTGTTCCGCAAAAGCTCTGCCACAGTGAAGGTGGAAGAAGCAGCCTGTGGCCACGGGCAGAGCTGGTCAACAGCTGCGCCTAACTTTCCCAAGCTGCGAGAGCATTCTCAGCCGAGTTCTGCTTTGACAGAGCTATTGCTGAACTTTTGCAGCCCCGGAGGCTGCTGAAACCAAGGCTGTGTTCTGCCTCTTCATTCTTGCCTTCCTGTGCTCCAGCGAGAAGTGAAGCTCTGGCACGGCATTCAGCTTTGCCGCCTCTCTGCACGGAAAGCACTAGACAGAACTAGTGTGCTTCGTGCATGCTCTCTCCTCGCTTTTATGGTCACTGCTCTGCTTTTTGCTTGGCAGCGTTCCAAGGGTCCACGGCATACCTCTTGCACAGCGAGAGGTGGCCGGCGAGGAATACTTGCTGGCTTAAGTCGTTCCATGCTCAAGGCATTCATCAGAGCAACACCATGCGGGAAAAGAGGGGGGAACATTGCAGGACAAATTTCTATGCTGGAACATGATTGTCTGCGAGACAGCTCTCCGCAGCGCTAGTATTTGGCCAGGCTGAAATCAGCGCCACGGGAAGCCAATCTGACAAGCGGAGTGCAACGAGCGCGGCGATATGGGGCCACTTGGCAGGTGGCCGAAGAAAGACGGCTGCCCCGCGAATGTGGTGCCAGAAGGCAAGTTTCAGCAGGGCGTTCCGGGCGAGCTTAATGTGTAGCCGCACTTGTTCTAGGCGAGATTGTAGCCGAGAAGCTTTCCGTCTCCATTCACGAGACAAGAAAAGCAGAACGCAATGGTCTAGAGGGTTGAGAAGAAAAGTGCTCGTAGCGAGCTCGTTGCGGCAGAAGCGAAAGCCAGGAGCAGCGTGCTCGGTGCGAGAAGTAGACGGCGCTTCGCCTCCTTGGGAAGGAAATCGCGTCTGGGCACGAACGGCAGCCAGCGAAGCTTCAGAACAGCAGGCTGTTCTGCTCAGCGTACGAGCCTGAAGTGAGTGGCAAGGGCTAAGGGGACAGTTCCAAGGCATCTAGCTTTCCTGCTAGCAATGCCATTTCTACCCTGCTGTGGAAAACATTGTCCTTTGCCCTTCTGCTCCGAGAGGCACAGAGCACCTCGGCAGACGCAGTGCAGAGGGAAAGGACACAGTATCCGAGGGAGCGTGGCGCCGCTTAGGCGGGCAAAGCAGAAAGGTGCCGCCCGGCACTGGCTTTGACTCCCTGAGCTTCCTTGCTAGGACAGCAGCTGCCGAAAGCTGGCAACTAGGCTGCCAGAGTGCAGAATGTCAGCGGTCTGGCACGCCTGCTTGCCGAAAGCCAGGATCAGCGAGACAGCGTGCTAGGCTCTGTTTCACAGCACCTTGGAGAACACGCCCTTGAAGAATGCCGTCTCTGTTCCGCAAAAGCTCTGCCACAGTGAAGGTGGAAGAAGCAGCCTGTGGCCACGGGCAGAGCTGGTCAACAGCTGCGCCTAACTTTCCCAAGCTGCGAGAGCATTCTCAGCCGAGTTCTGCTTTGACAGAGCTATTGCTGAACTTTTGCAGTCCCGGAGGCTGCTGAAACCAAGGCTGTGTTCTGCCTCTTCGTTCTTGCCTTCCTGTGCTCCAGCGAGAAGTGAAGCTCTGGCACGGCATTCAGCTTTGCCGCCTCTCTGCACGGAAAGCACTAGACAGAACTAGTGTGCTTCGTGCATGCTCTCTCCTCGCTTTTATGGTCACTGCTCTGCTTTTTGCTTGGCAGCGTTCCAAGGGTCCACGGCATACCTCTTGCACAGCGAGAGGTGGCCGGCGAGGAATACTTGCTGGCTTAAGTCGTTCCATGCTCAAGGCATTCATCAGAGCAACACCATGCGGGAAAAGAGGGGGGAACATTGCAGGACAAATTTCTATGCTGGAACATGATTGTCTGCGAGACAGCTCTCCGCAGCGCTAGTATTTGGCCAGGCTGAAATCAGCGCCACGGGAAGCCAATCTGACAAGCGGAGTGCAACGAGCGCGGCGATATGGGGCCACTTGGCAGGTGGCCGAAGAAAGACGGCTGCCCCGCGAATGTGGTGCCAGAAGGCAAGTTTCAGCAGGGCGTTCCGGGCGAGCTTAATGTGTAGCCGCACTTGTTCTAGGCGAGATTGTAGCCGAGAAGCTTTCCGTCTCCATTCACGAGGCAAGAAACGCAGAACGCAATGGTCTAGAGGGTTGAGAAGAAAAGTGCTCGTAGCGAGCTCGTTGCGGCAGAAGCGAAAGCCAGGAGCAGCGTGCTCGGTGCGAGAAGTAGACGGCGCTTCGCCTCCTTGGGAAGGAAATCGCGTCTGGGCACGAACGGCAGCCAGCGAAGCTTCAGAACAGCAGGCTGTTCTGCTCAGCGTACGAGCCTGAAGTGAGTGGCAAGGGCTAAGGGGACAGTTCCAAGGCATCTAGCTTTCCTGCTAGCAATGCCATTTCTACCCTGCTGTGGAAAACATTGTCCTTTGCCCTTCTGCTCCGAGAGGCACAGAGCACCTCGGCAGACGCAGTGCAGAGGGAAAGGACACAGTATCCGAGGGAGCGTGGCGCCGCTTAGGCGGGCAAAGCAGAAAGGTGCCGCCCGGCACTGGCTTTGATTCCCTGAGCTTCCTTGCTAGGACAGCAGCTGCCGAAAGCTGGCAACTAGGCTGCCAGAGTGCAGAATGTCAGCGGTCTGGCACGCCTGCTTGCCGAAAGCCAGGATCAGCGAGACAGCGTGCTAGGCTCTGTTTCACAGCACCTTGGAGAACACGCCCTTGAAGAATGCCGTCTCTGTTCCGCAAAAGCTCTGCCACAGTGAAGGTGGAAGAAGCAGCCTGTGGCCACGGGCAGAGCTGGTCAACAGCTGCGCCTAACTTTCCCAAGCTGCGAGAGCATTCTCAGCCGAGTTCTGCTTTGACAGAGCTATTGCTGAACTTTTGCAGTCCCGGAGGCTGCTGAAACCAAGGCTGTGTTCTGCCTCTTCATTCTTGCCTTCCTGTGCTCCAGCGAGAAGTGAAGCTCTGGCACGGCATTCAGCTTTGCCGCCTCTCTGCACGGAAAGCACTAGACAGAACTAGTGTGCTTCGTGCATGCTCTCTCCTCGCTTTTATGGTCACTGCTCTGCTTTTTGCTTGGCAGCGTTCCAAGGGTCCACGGCATACCTCTTGCACAGCGAGAGGTGGCCGGCGAGGAATACTTGCTGGCTTAAGTCGTTCCATGCTCAAGGCATTCATCAGAGCAACACCATGCGGGAAAAGAGGGGGGAACATTGCAGGACAAATTTCTATGCTGGAACATGATTGTCTGCGAGACAGCTCTCCGCAGCGCTAGTATTTGGCCAGGCTGAAATCAGCGCCACGGGAAGCCAATCTGACAAGCGGAGTGCAACGAGCGCGGCGATATGGGGCCACTTGGCAGGTGGCCGAAGAAAGACGGCTGCCCCGCGAATGTGGTGCCAGAAGGCAAGTTTCAGCAGGGCGTTCCGGGCGAGCTTAATGTGTAGCCGCACTTGTTCTAGGCGAGATTGTAGCCGAGAAGCTTTCCGTCTCCATTCACGAGGCAAGAAACGCAGAACGCAATGGTCTAGAGGGTTGAGAAGAAAAGTGCTCGTAGCGAGCTCGTTGCGGCAGAAGCGAAAGCCAGGAGCAGCGTGCTCGGTGCGAGAAGTAGACGGCGCTTCGCCTCCTTGGGAAGGAAATCGCGTCTGGGCACGAACGGCAGCCAGCGAAGCTTCAGAACAGCAGGCTGTTCTGCTCAGCGTACGAGCCTGAAGTGAGTGGCAAGGGCTAAGGGGACAGTTCCAAGGCATCTAGCTTTCCTGCTAGCAATGCCATTTCTACCCTGCTGTGGAAAACATTGTCCTTTGCCCTTCTGCTCCGAGAGGCACAGAGCACCTCGGCAGACGCAGTGCAGAGGGAAAGGACACAGTATCCGAGGGAGCGTGGCGCCGCTTAGGCGGGCAAAGCAGAAAGGTGCCGCCCGGCACTGGCTTTGACTCCCTGAGCTTCCTTGCTAGGACAGCAGCTGCCGAAAGCTGGCAACTAGGCTGCCAGAGTGCAGAATGTCAGCGGTCTGGCACGCCTGCTTGCCGAAAGCCAGGATCAGCGAGACAGCGTGCTAGGCTCTGTTTCACAGCACCTTGGAGAACACGCCCTTGAAGAATGCCGTCTCTGTTCCGCAAAAGCTCTGCCACAGTGAAGGTGGAAGAAGCAGCCTGTGGCCACGGGCAGAGCTGGTCAACAGCTGCGCCTAACTTTCCCAAGCTGCGAGAGCATTCTCAGCCGAGTTCTGCTTTGACAGAGCTATTGCTGAACTTTTGCAGTCCCGGAGGCTGCTGAAACCAAGGCTGTGTTCTGCCTCTTCGTTCTTGCCTTCCTGTGCTCCAGCGAGAAGTGAAGCTCTGGCACGGCATTCAGCTTTGCCGCCTCTCTGCACGGAAAGCACTAGACAGAACTAGTGTGCTTCGTGCATGCTCTCTCCTCGCTTTTATGGTCACTGCTCTGCTTTTTGCTTGGCAGCGTTCCAAGGGTCCACGGCATACCTCTTGCACAGCGAGAGGTGGCCGGCGAGGAATACTTGCTGGCTTAAGTCGTTCCATGCTCAAGGCATTCATCAGAGCAACACCATGCGGGAAAAGAGGGGGGAACATTGCAGGACAAATTTCTATGCTGGAACATGATTGTCTGCGAGACAGCTCTCCGCAGCGCTAGTATTTGGCCAGGCTGAAATCAGCGCCACGGGAAGCCAATCTGACAAGCGGAGTGCAACGAGCGCGGCGATATGGGGCCACTTGGCAGGTGGCCGAAGAAAGACGGCTGCCCCGCGAATGTGGTGCCAGAAGGCAAGTTTCAGCAGGGCGTTCCGGGCGAGCTTAATGTGTAGCCGCACTTGTTCTAGGCGAGATTGTAGCCGAGAAGCTTTCCGTCTCCATTCACGAGGCAAGAAAAGCAGAACGCAATGGTCTAGAGGGTTGAGAAGAAAAGTGCTCGTAGCGAGCTCGTTGCGGCAGAAGCGAAAGCCAGGAGCAGCGTGCTCGGTGCGAGAAGTAGACGGCGCTTCGCCTCCTTGGGAAGGAAATCGCGTCTGGGCACGAACGGCAGCCAGCGAAGCTTCAGAACAGCAGGCTGTTCTGCTCAGCGTACGAGCCTGAAGTGAGTGGCAAGGGCTAAGGGGACAGTTCCAAGGCATCTAGCTTTCCTGCTAGCAATGCCATTTCTACCCTGCTGTGGAAAACATTGTCCTTTGCCCTTCTGCTCCGAGAGGCACAGAGCACCTCGGCAGACGCAGTGCAGAGGGAAAGGACACAGTATCCGAGGGAGCGTGGCGCCGCTTAGGCGGGCAAAGCAGAAAGGTGCCGCCCGGCACTGGCTTTGACTCCCTGAGCTTCCTTGCTAGGACAGCAGCTGCCGAAAGCTGGCAACTAGGCTGCCAGAGTGCAGAATGTCAGCGGTCTGGCACGCCTGCTTGCCGAAAGCCAGGATCAGCGAGACAGCGTGCTAGGCTCTGTTTCACAGCACCTTGGAGAACACGCCCTTGAAGAATGCCGTCTCTGTTCCGCAAAAGCTCTGCCACAGTGAAGGTGGAAGAAGCAGCCTGTGGCCACGGGCAGAGCTGGTCAACAGCTGCGCCTAACTTTCCCAAGCTGCGAGAGCATTCTCAGCCGAGTTCTGCTTTGACAGAGCTATTGCTGAACTTTTGCAGTCCCGGAGGCTGCTGAAACCAAGGCTGTGTTCTGCCTCTTCGTTCTTGCCTTCCTGTGCTCCAGCGAGAAGTGAAGCTCTGGCACGGCATTCAGCTTTGCCGCCTCTCTGCACGGAAAGCACTAGACAGAACTAGTGTGCTTCGTGCATGCTCTCTCCTCGCTTTTATGGTCACTGCTCTGCTTTTTGCTTGGCAGCGTTCCAAGGGTCCACGGCATACCTCTTGCACAGCGAGAGGTGGCCGGCGAGGAATACTTGCTGGCTTAAGTCGTTCCATGCTCAAGGCATTCATCAGAGCAACACCATGCGGGAAAAGAGGGGGGAACATTGCAGGACAAATTTCTATGCTGGAACATGATTGTCTGCGAGACAGCTCTCCGCAGCGCTAGTATTTGGCCAGGCTGAAATCAGCGCCACGGGAAGCCAATCTGACAAGCGGAGTGCAACGAGCGCGGCGATATGGGGCCACTTGGCAGGTGGCCGAAGAAAGACGGCTGCCCCGCGAATGTGGTGCCAGAAGGCAAGTTTCAGCAGGGCGTTCCGGGCGAGCTTAATGTGTAGCCGCACTTGTTCTAGGCGAGATTGTAGCCGAGAAGCTTTCCGTCTCCATTCACGAGGCAAGAAAAGCAGAACGCAATGGTCTAGAGGGTTGAGAAGAAAAGTGCTCGTAGCGAGCTCGTTGCGGCAGAAGCGAAAGCCAGGAGCAGCGTGCTCGGTGCGAGAAGTAGACGGCGCTTCGCCTCCTTGGGAAGGAAATCGCGTCTGGGCACGAACGGCAGCCAGCGAAGCTTCAGAACAGCAGGCTGTTCTGCTCAGCGTACGAGCCTGAAGTGAGTGGCAAGGGCTAAGGGGACAGTTCCAAGGCATCTAGCTTTCCTGCTAGCAATGCCATTTCTACCCTGCTGTGGAAAACATTGTCCTTTGCCCTTCTGCTCCGAGAGGCACAGAGCACCTCGGCAGACGCAGTGCAGAGGGAAAGGACACAGTATCCGAGGGAGCGTGGCGCCGCTTAGGCGGGCAAAGCAGAAAGGTGCCGCCCGGCACTGGCTTTGACTCCCTGAGCTTCCTTGCTAGGACAGCAGCTGCCGAAAGCTGGCAACTAGGCTGCCAGAGTGCAGAATGTCAGCGGTCTGGCACGCCTGCTTGCCGAAAGCCAGGATCAGCGAGACAGCGTGCTAGGCTCTGTTTCACAGCACCTTGGAGAACACGCCCTTGAAGAATGCCGTCTCTGTTCCGCAAAAGCTCTGCCACAGTGAAGGTGGAAGAAGCAGCCTGTGGCCACGGGCAGAGCTGGTCAACAGCTGCGCCTAACTTTCCCAAGCTGCGAGAGCATTCTCAGCCGAGTTCTGCTTTGACAGAGCTATTGCTGAACTTTTGCAGTCCCGGAGGCTGCTGAAACCAAGGCTGTGTTCTGCCTCTTCGTTCTTGCCTTCCTGTGCTCCAGCGAGAAGTGAAGCTCTGGCACGGCATTCAGCTTTGCCGCCTCTCTGCACGGAAAGCACTAGACAGAACTAGTGTGCTTCGTGCATGCTCTCTCCTCGCTTTTATGGTCACTGCTCTGCTTTTTGCTTGGCAGCGTTCCAAGGGTCCACGGCATACCTCTTGCACAGCGAGAGGTGGCCGGCGAGGAATACTTGCTGGCTTAAGTCGTTCCATGCTCAAGGCATTCATCAGAGCAACACCATGCGGGAAAAGAGGGGGGAACATTGCAGGACAAATTTCTATGCTGGAACATGATTGTCTGCGAGACAGCTCTCCGCAGCGCTAGTATTTGGCCAGGCTGAAATCAGCGCCACGGGAAGCCAATCTGACAAGCGGAGTGCAACGAGCGCGGCGATATGGGGCCACTTGGCAGGTGGCCGAAGAAAGACGGCTGCCCCGCGAATGTGGTGCCAGAAGGCAAGTTTCAGCAGGGCGTTCCGGGCGAGCTTAATGTGTAGCCGCACTTGTTCTAGGCGAGATTGTAGCCGAGAAGCTTTCCGTCTCCATTCACGAGGCAAGAAAAGCAGAACGCAATGGTCTAGAGGGTTGAGAAGAAAAGTGCTCGTAGCGAGCTCGTTGCGGCAGAAGCGAAAGCCAGGAGCAGCGTGCTCGGTGCGAGAAGTAGACGGCGCTTCGCCTCCTTGGGAAGGAAATCGCGTCTGGGCACGAACGGCAGCCAGCGAAGCTTCAGAACAGCAGGCTGTTCTGCTCAGCGTACGAGCCTGAAGTGAGTGGCAAGGGCTAAGGGGACAGTTCCAAGGCATCTAGCTTTCCTGCTAGCAATGCCATTTCTACCCTGCTGTGGAAAACATTGTCCTTTGCCCTTCTGCTCCGAGAGGCACAGAGCACCTCGGCAGACGCAGTGCAGAGGGAAAGGACACAGTATCCGAGGGAGCGTGGCGCCGCTTAGGCGGGCAAAGCAGAAAGGTGCCGCCCGGCACTGGCTTTGACTCCCTGAGCTTCCTTGCTAGGACAGCAGCTGCCGAAAGCTGGCAACTAGGCTGCCAGAGTGCAGAATGTCAGCGGTCTGGCACGCCTGCTTGCCGAAAGCCAGGATCAGCGAGACAGCGTGCTAGGCTCTGTTTCACAGCACCTTGGAGAACACGCCCTTGAAGAATGCCGTCTCTGTTCCGCAAAAGCTCTGCCACAGTGAAGGTGGAAGAAGCAGCCTGTGGCCACGGGCAGAGCTGGTCAACAGCTGCGCCTAACTTTCCCAAGCTGCGAGAGCATTCTCAGCCGAGTTCTGCTTTGACAGAGCTATTGCTGAACTTTTGCAGTCCCGGAGGCTGCTGAAACCAAGGCTGTGTTCTGCCTCTTCGTTCTTGCCTTCCTGTGCTCCAGCGAGAAGTGAAGCTCTGGCACGGCATTCAGCTTTGCCGCCTCTCTGCACGGAAAGCACTAGACAGAACTAGTGTGCTTCGTGCATGCTCTCTCCTCGCTTTTATGGTCACTGCTCTGCTTTTTGCTTGGCAGCGTTCCAAGGGTCCACGGCATACCTCTTGCACAGCGAGAGGTGGCCGGCGAGGAATACTTGCTGGCTTAAGTCGTTCCATGCTCAAGGCATTCATCAGAGCAACACCATGCGGGAAAAGAGGGGGGAACATTGCAGGACAAATTTCTATGCTGGAACATGATTGTCTGCGAGACAGCTCTCCGCAGCGCTAGTATTTGGCCAGGCTGAAATCAGCGCCACGGGAAGCCAATCTGACAAGCGGAGTGCAACGAGCGCGGCGATATGGGGCCACTTGGCAGGTGGCCGAAGAAAGACGGCTGCCCCGCGAATGTGGTGCCAGAAGGCAAGTTTCAGCAGGGCGTTCCGGGCGAGCTTAATGTGTAGCCGCACTTGTTCTAGGCGAGATTGTAGCCGAGAAGCTTTCCGTCTCCATTCACGAGGCAAGAAAAGCAGAACGCAATGGTCTAGAGGGTTGAGAAGAAAAGTGCTCGTAGCGAGCTCGTTGCGGCAGAAGCGAAAGCCAGGAGCAGCGTGCTCGGTGCGAGAAGTAGACGGCGCTTCGCCTCCTTGGGAAGGAAATCGCGTCTGGGCACGAACGGCAGCCAGCGAAGCTTCAGAACAGCAGGCTGTTCTGCTCAGCGTACGAGCCTGAAGTGAGTGGCAAGGGCTAAGGGGACAGTTCCAAGGCATCTAGCTTTCCTGCTAGCAATGCCATTTCTACCCTGCTGTGGAAAACATTGTCCTTTGCCCTTCTGCTCCGAGAGGCACAGAGCACCTCGGCAGACGCAGTGCAGAGGGAAAGGACACAGTATCCGAGGGAGCGTGGCGCCGCTTAGGCGGGCAAAGCAGAAAGGTGCCGCCCGGCACTGGCTTTGACTCCCTGAGCTTCCTTGCTAGGACAGCAGCTGCCGAAAGCTGGCAACTAGGCTGCCAGAGTGCAGAATGTCAGCGGTCTGGCACGCCTGCTTGCCGAAAGCCAGGATCAGCGAGACAGCGTGCTAGGCTCTGTTTCACAGCACCTTGGAGAACACGCCCTTGAAGAATGCCGTCTCTGTTCCGCAAAAGCTCTGCCACAGTGAAGGTGGAAGAAGCAGCCTGTGGCCACGGGCAGAGCTGGTCAACAGCTGCGCCTAACTTTCCCAAGCTGCGAGAGCATTCTCAGCCGAGTTCTGCTTTGACAGAGCTATTGCTGAACTTTTGCAGTCCCGGAGGCTGCTGAAACCAAGGCTGTGTTCTGCCTCTTCATTCTTGCCTTCCTGTGCTCCAGCGAGAAGTGAAGCTCTGGCACGGCATTCAGCTTTGCCGCCTCTCTGCACGGAAAGCACTAGACAGAACTAGTGTGCTTCGTGCATGCTCTCTCCTCGCTTTTATGGTCACTGCTCTGCTTTTTGCTTGGCAGCGTTCCAAGGGTCCACGGCATACCTCTTGCACAGCGAGAGGTGGCCGGCGAGGAATACTTGCTGGCTTAAGTCGTTCCATGCTCAAGGCATTCATCAGAGCAACACCATGCGGGAAAAGAGGGGGGAACATTGCAGGACAAATTTCTATGCTGGAACATGATTGTCTGCGAGACAGCTCTCCGCAGCGCTAGTATTTGGCCAGGCTGAAATCAGCGCCACGGGAAGCCAATCTGACAAGCGGAGTGCAACGAGCGCGGCGATATGGGGCCACTTGGCAGGTGGCCGAAGAAAGACGGCTGCCCCGCGAATGTGGTGCCAGAAGGCAAGTTTCAGCAGGGCGTTCCGGGCGAGCTTAATGTGTAGCCGCACTTGTTCTAGGCGAGATTGTAGCCGAGAAGCTTTCCGTCTCCATTCACGAGGCAAGAAAAGCAGAACGCAATGGTCTAGAGGGTTGAGAAGAAAAGTGCTCGTAGCGAGCTCGTTGCGGCAGAAGCGAAAGCCAGGAGCAGCGTGCTCGGTGCGAGAAGTAGACGGCGCTTCGCCTCCTTGGGAAGGAAATCGCGTCTGGGCACGAACGGCAGCCAGCGAAGCTTCAGAACAGCAGGCTGTTCTGCTCAGCGTACGAGCCTGAAGTGAGTGGCAAGGCCTAAGGGGACAGTTCCAAGGCATCTAGCTTTCCTGCTAGCAATGCCATTTCTACCCTGCTGTGGAAAACATTGTCCTTTGCCCTTCTGCTCCGAGAGGCACAGAGCACCTCGGCAGACGCAGTGCAGAGGGAAAGGACACAGTATCCGAGGGAGCGTGGCGCCGCTTAGGCGGGCAAAGCAGAAAGGTGCCGCCCGGCACTGGCTTTGACTCCCTGAGCTTCCTTGCTAGGACAGCAGCTGCCGAAAGCTGGCAACTAGGCTGCCAGAGTGCAGAATGTCAGCGGTCTGGCACGCCTGCTTGCCGAAAGCCAGGATCAGCGAGACAGCGTGCTAGGCTCTGTTTCACAGCACCTTGGAGAACACGCCCTTGAAGAATGCCGTCTCTGTTCCGCAAAAGCTCTGCCACAGTGAAGGTGGAAGAAGCAGCCTGTGGCCACGGGCAGAGCTGGTCAACAGCTGCGCCTAACTTTCCCAAGCTGCGAGAGCATTCTCAGCCGAGTTCTGCTTTGACAGAGCTATTGGTGAACTTTTGCAGCCCCGGAGGCTGCTGAAACCAAGGCTGTGTTCTGCCTCTTCATTCTTGCCTTCCTGTGCTCCAGCGAGAAGTGAAGCTCTGGCACGGCATTCAGCTTTGCCGCCTCTCTGCACGGAAAGCACTAGACAGAACTAGTGTGCTTCGTGCATGCTCTCTCCTCGCTTTTATGGTCACTGCTCTGCTTTTTGCTTGGCAGCGTTCCAAGGGTCCACGGCATACCTCTTGCACAGCGAGAGGTGGCCGGCGAGGAATACTTGCTGGCTTAAGTCGTTCCATGCTCAAGGCATTCATCAGAGCAACACCATGCGGGAAAAGAGGGGGGAACATTGCAGGACAAATTTCTATGCTGGAACATGATTGTCTGCGAGACAGCTCTCCGCAGCGCTAGTATTTGGCCAGGCTGAAATCAGCGCCACGGGAAGCCAATCTGACAAGCGGAGTGCAACGAGCGCGGCGATATGGGGCCACTTGGCAGGTGGCCGAAGAAAGACGGCTGCCCCGCGAATGTGGTGCCAGAAGGCAAGTTTCAGCAGGGCGTTCCGGGCGAGCTTAATGTGTAGCCGCACTTGTTCTAGGCGAGATTGTAGCCGAGAAGCTTTCCGTCTCCATTCACGAGGCAAGAAAAGCAGAACGCAATGGTCTAGAGGGTTGAGAAGAAAAGTGCTCGTAGCGAGCTCGTTGCGGCAGAAGCGAAAGCCAGGAGCAGCGTGCTCGGTGCGAGAAGTAGACGGCGCTTCGCCTCCTTGGGAAGGAAATCGCGTCTGGGCACGAACGGCAGCCAGCGAAGCTTCAGAACAGCAGGCTGTTCTGCTCAGCGTACGAGCCTGAAGTGAGTGGCAAGGGCTAAGGGGACAGTTCCAAGGCATCTAGCTTTCCTGCTAGCAATGCCATTTCTACCCTGCTGTGGAAAACATTGTCCTTTGCCCTTCTGCTCCGAGAGGCACAGAGCACCTCGGCAGACGCAGTGCAGAGGGAAAGGACACAGTATCCGAGGGAGCGTGGCGCCGCTTAGGCGGGCAAAGCAGAAAGGTGCCGCCCGGCACTGGCTTTGACTCCCTGAGCTTCCTTGCTAGGACAGCAGCTGCCGAAAGCTGGCAACTAGGCTGCCAGAGTGCAGAATGTCAGCGGTCTGGCACGCCTGCTTGCCGAAAGCCAGGATCAGCGAGACAGCGTGCTAGGCTCTGTTTCACAGCACCTTGGAGAACACGCCCTTGAAGAATGCCGTCTCTGTTCCGCAAAAGCTCTGCCACAGTGAAGGTGGAAGAAGCAGCCTGTGGCCACGGGCAGAGCTGGTCAACAGCTGCGCCTAACTTTCCCAAGCTGCGAGAGCATTCTCAGCCGAGTTCTGCTTTGACAGAGCTATTGCTGAACTTTTGCAGCCCCGGAGGCTGCTGAAACCAAGGCTGTGTTCTGCCTCTTCATTCTTGCCTTCCTGTGCTCCAGCGAGAAGTGAAGCTCTGGCACGGCATTCAGCTTTGCCGCCTCTCTGCACGGAAAGCACTAGACAGAACTAGTGTGCTTCGTGCATGCTCTCTCCTCGCTTTTATGGTCACTGCTCTGCTTTTTGCTTGGCAGCGTTCCAAGGGTCCACGGCATACCTCTTGCACAGCGAGAGGTGGCCGGCGAGGAATACTTGCTGGCTTAAGTCGTTCCATGCTCAAGGCATTCATCAGAGCAACACCATGCGGGAAAAGAGGGGGGAACATTGCAGGACAAATTTCTATGCTGGAACATGATTGTCTGCGAGACAGCTCTCCGCAGCGCTAGTATTTGGCCAGGCTGAAATCAGCGCCACGGGAAGCCAATCTGACAAGCGGAGTGCAACGAGCGCGGCGATATGGGGCCACTTGGCAGGTGGCCGAAGAAAGACGGCTGCCCCGCGAATGTGGTGCCAGAAGGCAAGTTTCAGCAGGGCGTTCCGGGCGAGCTTAATGTGTAGCCGCACTTGTTCTAGGCGAGATTGTAGCCGAGAAGCTTTCCGTCTCCATTCACGAGGCAAGAAAAGCAGAACGCAATGGTCTAGAGGGTTGAGAAGAAAAGTGCTCGTAGCGAGCTCGTTGCGGCAGAAGCGAAAGCCAGGAGCAGCGTGCTCGGTGCGAGAAGTAGACGGCGCTTCGCCTCCTTGGGAAGGAAATCGCGTCTGGGCACGAACGGCAGCCAGCGAAGCTTCAGAACAGCAGGCTGTTCTGCTCAGCGTACGAGCCTGAAGTGAGTGGCAAGGGCTAAGGGGACAGTTCCAAGGCATCTAGCTTTCCTGCTAGCAATGCCATTTCTACCCTGCTGTGGAAAACATTGTCCTTTGCCCTTCTGCTCCGAGAGGCACAGAGCACCTCGGCAGACGCAGTGCAGAGGGAAAGGACACAGTATCCGAGGGAGCGTGGCGCCGCTTAGGCGGGCAAAGCAGAAAGGTGCCGCCCGGCACTGGCTTTGACTCCCTGAGCTTCCTTGCTAGGACAGCAGCTGCCGAAAGCTGGCAACTAGGCTGCCAGAGTGCAGAATGTCAGCGGTCTGGCACGCCTGCTTGCCGAAAGCCAGGATCAGCGAGACAGCGTGCTAGGCTCTGTTTCACAGCACCTTGGAGAACACGCCCTTGAAGAATGCCGTCTCTGTTCCGCAAAAGCTCTGCCACAGTGAAGGTGGAAGAAGCAGCCTGTGGCCACGGGCAGAGCTGGTCAACAGCTGCGCCTAACTTTCCCAAGCTGCGAGAGCATTCTCAGCCGAGTTCTGCTTTGACAGAGCTATTGCTGAACTTTTGCAGTCCCGGAGGCTGCTGAAACCAAGGCTGTGTTCTGCCTCTTCATTCTTGCCTTCCTGTGCTCCAGCGAGAAGTGAAGCTCTGGCACGGCATTCAGCTTTGCCGCCTCTCTGCACGGAAAGCACTAGACAGAACTAGTGTGCTTCGTGCATGCTCTCTCCTCGCTTTTATGGTCACTGCTCTGCTTTTTGCTTGGCAGCGTTCCAAGGGTCCACGGCATACCTCTTGCACAGCGAGAGGTGGCCGGCGAGGAATACTTGCTGGCTTAAGTCGTTCCATGCTCAAGGCATTCATCAGAGCAACACCATGCGGGAAAAGAGGGGGGAACATTGCAGGACAAATTTCTATGCTGGAACATGATTGTCTGCGAGACAGCTCTCCGCAGCGCTAGTATTTGGCCAGGCTGAAATCAGCGCCACGGGAAGCCAATCTGACAAGCGGAGTGCAACGAGCGCGGCGATATGGGGCCACTTGGCAGGTGGCCGAAGAAAGACGGCTGCCCCGCGAATGTGGTGCCAGAAGGCAAGTTTCAGCAGGGCGTTCCGGGCGAGCTTAATGTGTAGCCGCACTTGTTCTAGGCGAGATTGTAGCCGAGAAGCTTTCCGTCTCCATTCACGAGGCAAGAAAAGCAGAACGCAATGGTCTAGAGGGTTGAGAAGAAAAGTGCTCGTAGCGAGCTCGTTGCGGCAGAAGCGAAAGCCAGGAGCAGCGTGCTCGGTGCGAGAAGTAGACGGCGCTTCGCCTCCTTGGGAAGGAAATCGCGTCTGGGCACGAACGGCAGCCAGCGAAGCTTCAGAACAGCAGGCTGTTCTGCTCAGCGTACGAGCCTGAAGTGAGTGGCAAGGGCTAAGGGGACAGTTCCAAGGCATCTAGCTTTCCTGCTAGCAATGCCATTTCTACCCTGCTGTGGAAAACATTGTCCTTTGCCCTTCTGCTCCGAGAGGCACAGAGCACCTCGGCAGACGCAGTGCAGAGGGAAAGGACACAGTATCCGAGGGAGCGTGGCGCCGCTTAGGCGGGCAAAGCAGAAAGGTGCCGCCCGGCACTGGCTTTGACTCCCTGAGCTTCCTTGCTAGGACAGCAGCTGCCGAAAGCTGGCAACTAGGCTGCCAGAGTGCAGAATGTCAGCGGTCTGGCACGCCTGCTTGCCGAAAGCCAGGATCAGCGAGACAGCGTGCTAGGCTCTGTTTCACAGCACCTTGGAGAACACGCCCTTGAAGAATGCCGTCTCTGTTCCGCAAAAGCTCTGCCACAGTGAAGGTGGAAGAAGCAGCCTGTGGCCACGGGCAGAGCTGGTCAACAGCTGCGCCTAACTTTCCCAAGCTGCGAGAGCATTCTCAGCCGAGTTCTGCTTTGACAGAGCTATTGCTGAACTTTTGCAGTCCCGGAGGCTGCTGAAACCAAGGCTGTGTTCTGCCTCTTCATTCTTGCCTTCCTGTGCTCCAGCGAGAAGTGAAGCTCTGGCACGGCATTCAGCTTTGCCGCCTCTCTGCACGGAAAGCACTAGACAGAACTAGTGTGCTTCGTGCATGCTCTCTCCTCGCTTTTATGGTCACTGCTCTGCTTTTTGCTTGGCAGCGTTCCAAGGGTCCACGGCATACCTCTTGCACAGCGAGAGGTGGCCGGCGAGGAATACTTGCTGGCTTAAGTCGTTCCATGCTCAAGGCATTCATCAGAGCAACACCATGCGGGAAAAGAGGGGGGAACATTGCAGGACAAATTTCTATGCTGGAACATGATTGTCTGCGAGACAGCTCTCCGCAGCGCTAGTATTTGGCCAGGCTGAAATCAGCGCCACGGGAAGCCAATCTGACAAGCGGAGTGCAACGAGCGCGGCGATATGGGGCCACTTGGCAGGTGGCCGAAGAAAGACGGCTGCCCCGCGAATGTGGTGCCAGAAGGCAAGTTTCAGCAGGGCGTTCCGGGCGAGCTTAATGTGTAGCCGCACTTGTTCTAGGCGAGATTGTAGCCGAGAAGCTTTCCGTCTCCATTCACGAGGCAAGAAAAGCAGAACGCAATGGTCTAGAGGGTTGAGAAGAAAAGTGCTCGTAGCGAGCTCGTTGCGGCAGAAGCGAAAGCCAGGAGCAGCGTGCTCGGTGCGAGAAGTAGACGGCGCTTCGCCTCCTTGGGAAGGAAATCGCGTCTGGGCACGAACGGCAGCCAGCGAAGCTTCAGAACAGCAGGCTGTTCTGCTCAGCGTACGAGCCTGAAGTGAGTGGCAAGGGCTAAGGGGACAGTTCCAAGGCATCTAGCTTTCCTGCTAGCAATGCCATTTCTACCCTGCTGTGGAAAACATTGTCCTTTGCCCTTCTGCTCCGAGAGGCACAGAGCACCTCGGCAGACGCAGTGCAGAGGGAAAGGACACAGTATCCGAGGGAGCGTGGCGCCGCTTAGGCGGGCAAAGCAGAAAGGTGCCGCCCGGCACTGGCTTTGACTCCCTGAGCTTCCTTGCTAGGACAGCAGCTGCCGAAAGCTGGCAACTAGGCTGCCAGAGTGCAGAATGTCAGCGGTCTGGCACGCCTGCTTGCCGAAAGCCAGGATCAGCGAGACAGCGTGCTAGGCTCTGTTTCACAGCACCTTGGAGAACACGCCCTTGAAGAATGCCGTCTCTGTTCCGCAAAAGCTCTGCCACAGTGAAGGTGGAAGAAGCAGCCTGTGGCCACGGGCAGAGCTGGTCAACAGCTGCGCCTAACTTTCCCAAGCTGCGAGAGCATTCTCAGCCGAGTTCTGCTTTGACAGAGCTATTGCTGAACTTTTGCAGTCCCGGAGGCTGCTGAAACCAAGGCTGTGTTCTGCCTCTTCATTCTTGCCTTCCTGTGCTCCAGCGAGAAGTGAAGCTCTGGCACGGCATTCAGCTTTGCCGCCTCTCTGCACGGAAAGCACTAGACAGAACTAGTGTGCTTCGTGCATGCTCTCTCCTCGCTTTTATGGTCACTGCTCTGCTTTTTGCTTGGCAGCGTTCCAAGGGTCCACGGCATACCTCTTGCACAGCGAGAGGTGGCCGGCGAGGAATACTTGCTGGCTTAAGTCGTTCCATGCTCAAGGCATTCATCAGAGCAACACCATGCGGGAAAAGAGGGGGGAACATTGCAGGACAAATTTCTATGCTGGAACATGATTGTCTGCGAGACAGCTCTCCGCAGCGCTAGTATTTGGCCAGGCTGAAATCAGCGCCACGGGAAGCCAATCTGACAAGCGGAGTGCAACGAGCGCGGCGATATGGGGCCACTTGGCAGGTGGCCGAAGAAAGACGGCTGCCCCGCGAATGTGGTGCCAGAAGGCAAGTTTCAGCAGGGCGTTCCGGGCGAGCTTAATGTGTAGCCGCACTTGTTCTAGGCGAGATTGTAGCCGAGAAGCTTTCCGTCTCCATTCACGAGGCAAGAAAAGCAGAACGCAATGGTCTAGAGGGTTGAGAAGAAAAGTGCTCGTAGCGAGCTCGTTGCGGCAGAAGCGAAAGCCAGGAGCAGCGTGCTCGGTGCGAGAAGTAGACGGCGCTTCGCCTCCTTGGGAAGGAAATCGCGTCTGGGCACGAACGGCAGCCAGCGAAGCTTCAGAACAGCAGGCTGTTCTGCTCAGCGTACGAGCCTGAAGTGAGTGGCAAGGGCTAAGGGGACAGTTCCAAGGCATCTAGCTTTCCTGCTAGCAATGCCATTTCTACCCTGCTGTGGAAAACATTGTCCTTTGCCCTTCTGCTCCGAGAGGCACAGAGCACCTCGGCAGACGCAGTGCAGAGGGAAAGGACACAGTATCCGAGGGAGCGTGGCGCCGCTTAGGCGGGCAAAGCAGAAAGGTGCCGCCCGGCACTGGCTTTGACTCCCTGAGCTTCCTTGCTAGGACAGCAGCTGCCGAAAGCTGGCAACTAGGCTGCCAGAGTGCAGAATGTCGGCGGTCTGGCACGCCTGCTTGCCGAAAGCCAGGATCAGCGAGACAGCGTGCTAGGCTCTGTTGCACAGCACCTTGGAGAACACGCCCTTGAAGAATGCCGTCTCTGTTCCGCAAAAGCTCTGCCACAGTGAAGGTGGAAGAAGCAGCCTGTGGCCACGGGCAGAGCTGGTCAACAGCTGCGCCTAACTTTCCCAAGCTGCGAGAGCATTCTCAGCCGAGTTCTGCTTTGACAGAGCTATTGCTGAACTTTTGCAGTCCCGGAGGCTGCTGAAACCAAGGCTGTGTTCTGCCTCTTCATTCTTGCCTTCCTGTGCTCCAGCGAGAAGTGAAGCTCTGGCACGGCATTCAGCTTTGCCGCCTCTCTGCACGGAAAGCACTAGACAGAACTAGTGTGCTTCGTGCATGCTCTCTCCTCGCTTTTATGGTCACTGCTCTGCTTTTTGCTTGGCAGCGTTCCAAGGGTCCACGGCATACCTCTTGCACAGCGAGAGGTGGCCGGCGAGGAATACTTGCTGGCTTAAGTCGTTCCATGCTCAAGGCATTCATCAGAGCAACACCATGCGGGAAAAGAGGGGGGAACATTGCAGGACAAATTTCTATGCTGGAACATGATTGTCTGCGAGACAGCTCTCCGCAGCGCTAGTATTTGGCCAGGCTGAAATCAGCGCCACGGGAAGCCAATCTGACAAGCGGAGTGCAACGAGCGCGGCGATATGGGGCCACTTGGCAGGTGGCCGAAGAAAGACGGCTGCCCCGCGAATGTGGTGCCAGAAGGCAAGTTTCAGCAGGGCGTTCCGGGCGAGCTTAATGTGTAGCCGCACTTGTTCTAGGCGAGATTGTAGCCGAGAAGCTTTCCGTCTCCATTCACGAGGCAAGAAAAGCAGAACGCAATGGTCTAGAGGGTTGAGAAGAAAAGTGCTCGTAGCGAGCTCGTTGCGGCAGAAGCGAAAGCCAGGAGCAGCGTGCTCGGTGCGAGAAGTAGACGGCGCTTCGCCTCCTTGGGAAGGAAATCGCGTCTGGGCACGAACGGCAGCCAGCGAAGCTTCAGAACAGCAGGCTGTTCTGCTCAGCGTACGAGCCTGAAGTGAGTGGCAAGGGCTAAGGGGACAGTTCCAAGGCATCTAGCTTTCCTGCTAGCAATGCCATTTCTACCCTGCTGTGGATAACATTGTCCTATGCCCTTATGCTCCGAGAGACACAGAGCACCTCGGCAGACGCAGTGCAGAGGGAAAGGACACAGTATCCGAGGGAGCGTGGCGCCGCTTAGGCGGGCAAAGCAGAAAGGTGCCGCCCGGCACTGGCTTTGACTCCCTGAGCTTCCTTGCTAGGACAGCAGCTGCCGAAAGCTGGCAACTAGGCTGCCAGAGTGCAGAATGTCGGCGGTCTGGCACGCCTGCTTGCCGAAAGCCAGGATCAGCGAGACAGCGTGCTAGGCTCTGTTGCACAGCACCTTGGAGAACACGCCCTTGAAGAATGCCGTCTCTGTTCCGCAAAAGCTCTGCCACAGTGAAGGTGGAAGAAGCAGCCTGTGGCCACGGGCAGAGCTGGTCAACAGCTGCGCCTAACTTTCCCAAGCTGCGAGAGCATTCTCAGCCGAGTTCTGCTTTGACAGAGCTATTGCTGAACTTTTGCAGCCCCGGAGGCTGCTGAAACCAAGGCTGTGTTCTGCCTCTTCATTCTTGCCTTCCTGTGCTCCAGCGAGAAGTGAAGCTCTGGCACGGCATTCAGCTTTGCCGCCTCTCTGCACGGAAAGCACTAGACAGAACTAGTGTGCTTCGTGCATGCTCTCTCCTCGCTTTTATGGTCACTGCTCTGCTTTTTGCTTGGCAGCGTTCCAAGGGTCCACGGCATACCTCTTGCACAGCGAGAGGTGGCCGGCGAGGAATACTTGCTGGCTTAAGTCGTTCCATGCTCAAGGCATTCATCAGAGCAACACCATGCGGGAAAAGAGGGGGGAACATTGCAGGACAAATTTCTATGCTGGAACATGATTGTCTGCGAGACAGCTCTCCGCAGCGCTAGTATTTGGCCAGGCTGAAATCAGCGCCACGGGAAGCCAATCTGACAAGCGGAGTGCAACGAGCGCGGCGATATGGGGCCACTTGGCAGGTGGCCGAAGAAAGACGGCTGCCCCGCGAATGTGGTGCCAGAAGGCAAGTTTCAGCAGGGCGTTCCGGGCGAGCTTAATGTGTAGCCGCACTTGTTCTAGGCGAGATTGTAGCCGAGAAGCTTTCCGTCTCCATTCACGAGGCAAGAAAAGCAGAACGCAATGGTCTAGAGGGTTGAGAAGAAAAGTGCTCGTAGCGAGCTCGTTGCGGCAGAAGCGAAAGCCAGGAGCAGCGTGCTCGGTGCGAGAAGTAGACGGCGCTTCGCCTCCTTGGGAAGGAAATCGCGTCTGGGCACGAACGGCAGCCAGCGAAGCTTCAGAACAGCAGGCTGTTCTGCTCAGCGTACGAGCCTGAAGTGAGTGGCAAGGGCTAAGGGGACAGTTCCAAGGCATCTAGCTTTCCTGCTAGCAATGCCATTTCTACCCTGCTGTGGATAACATTGTCCTATGCCCTTATGCTCCGAGAGACACAGAGCACCTCGGCAGACGCAGTGCAGAGGGAAAGGACACAGTATCCGAGGGAGCGTGGCGCCGCTTAGGCGGGCAAAGCAGAAAGGTGCCGCCCGGCACTGGCTTTGACTCCCTGAGCTTCCTTGCTAGGACAGCAGCTGCCGAAAGCTGGCAACTAGGCTGCCAGAGTGCAGAATGTCGGCGGTCTGGCACGCCTGCTTGCCGAAAGCCAGGATCAGCGAGACAGCGTGCTAGGCTCTGTTGCACAGCACCTTGGAGAACACGCCCTTGAAGAATGCCGTCTCTGTTCCGCAAAAGCTCTGCCACAGTGAAGGTGGAAGAAGCAGCCTGTGGCCACGGGCAGAGCTGGTCAACAGCTGCGCCTAACTTTCCCAAGCTGCGAGAGCATTCTCAGCCGAGTTCTGCTTTGACAGAGCTATTGCTGAACTTTTGCAGCCCCGGAGGCTGCTGAAACCAAGGCTGTGTTCTGCCTCTTCATTCTTGCCTTCCTGTGCTCCAGCGAGAAGTGAAGCTCTGGCACGGCATTCAGCTTTGCCGCCTCTCTGCACGGAAAGCACTAGACAGAACTAGTGTGCTTCGTGCATGCTCTCTCCTCGCTTTTATGGTCACTGCTCTGCTTTTTGCTTGGCAGCGTTCCAAGGGTCCACGGCATACCTCTTGCACAGCGAGAGGTGGCCGGCGAGGAATACTTGCTGGCTTAAGTCGTTCCATGCTCAAGGCATTCATCAGAGCAACACCATGCGGGAAAAGAGGGGGGAACATTGCAGGACAAATTTCTATGCTGGAACATGATTGTCTGCGAGACAGCTCTCCGCAGCGCTAGTATTTGGCCAGGCTGAAATCAGCGCCACGGGAAGCCAATCTGACAAGCGGAGTGCAACGAGCGCGGCGATATGGGGCCACTTGGCAGGTGGCCGAAGAAAGACGGCTGCCCCGCGAATGTGGTGCCAGAAGGCAAGTTTCAGCAGGGCGTTCCGGGCGAGCTTAATGTGTAGCCGCACTTGTTCTAGGCGAGATTGTAGCCGAGAAGCTTTCCGTCTCCATTCACGAGGCAAGAAAAGCAGAACGCAATGGTCTAGAGGGTTGAGAAGAAAAGTGCTCGTAGCGAGCTCGTTGCGGCAGAAGCGAAAGCCAGGAGCAGCGTGCTCGGTGCGAGAAGTAGACGGCGCTTCGCCTCCTTGGGAAGGAAATCGCGTCTGGGCACGAACGGCAGCCAGCGAAGCTTCAGAACAGCAGGCTGTTCTGCTCAGCGTACGAGCCTGAAGTGAGTGGCAAGGGCTAAGGGGACAGTTCCAAGGCATCTAGCTTTCCTGCTAGCAATGCCATTTCTACCCTGCTGTGGATAACATTGTCCTATGCCCTTCTGCTCCGAGAGGCAGAGAGCACCTCGGCAGACGCAGTGCAGAGGGAAAGGACACAGTATCCGAGGGAGCGTGGCGCCGCTTAGGCGGGCAAAGCAGAAAGGTGCCGCCCGGCACTGGCTTTGACTCCCTGAGCTTCCTTGCTAGGACAGCAGCTGCCGAAAGCTGGCAACTAGGCTGCCAGAGTGCAGAATGTAGGCGGTCTGGCACGCCTGCTTGCCGAAAGCCAGGATCAGCGAGACAGCGTGCTAGGCTCTGTTTCACAGCACCTTGGAGAACACGCCCTTGAAGAATGCCGTCTCTGTTCCGCAAAAGCTCTGCCACAGTGAAGGTGGAAGAAGCAGCCTGTGGCCACGGGCAGAGCTGGTCAACAGCTGCGCCTAACTTTCCCAAGCTGCGAGAGCATTCTCAGCCGAGTTCTGCTTTGACAGAGCTATTGCTGAACTTTTGCAGTCCCGGAGGCTGCTGAAACCAAGGCTGTGTTCTGCCTCTTCGTTCTTGCCTTCCTGTGCTCCAGCGAGAAGTGAAGCTCTGGCACGGCATTCAGCTTTGCCGCCTCTCTGCACGGAAAGCACTAGACAGAACTAGTGTGCTTCGTGCATGCTCTCTCCTCGCTTTTATGGTCACTGCTCTGCTTTTTGCTTGGCAGCGTTCCAAGGGTCCACGGCATACCTCTTGCACAGCGAGAGGTGGCCGGCGAGGAATACTTGCTGGCTTAAGTCGTTCCATGCTCAAGGCATTCATCAGAGCAACACCATGCGGGAAAAGAGGGGGGAACATTGCAGGACAAATTTCTATGCTGGAACATGATTGTCTGCGAGACAGCTCTCCGCAGCGCTAGTATTTGGCCAGGCTGAAATCAGCGCCACGGGAAGCCAATCTGACAAGCGGAGTGCAACGAGCGCGGCGATATGGGGCCACTTGGCAGGTGGCCGAAGAAAGACGGCTGCCCCGCGAATGTGGTGCCAGAAGGCAAGTTTCAGCAGGGCGTTCCGGGCGAGCTTAATGTGTAGCCGCACTTGTTCTAGGCGAGATTGTAGCCGAGAAGCTTTCCGTCTCCATTCACGAGGCAAGAAAAGCAGAACGCAATGGTCTAGAGGGTTGAGAAGAAAAGTGCTCGTAGCGAGCTCGTTGCGGCAGAAGCGAAAGCCAGGAGCAGCGTGCTCGGTGCGAGAAGTAGACGGCGCTTCGCCTCCTTGGGAAGGAAATCGCGTCTGGGCACGAACGGCAGCCAGCGAAGCTTCAGAACAGCAGGCTGTTCTGCTCAGCGTACGAGCCTGAAGTGAGTGGCAAGGGCTAAGGGGACAGTTCCAAGGCATCTAGCTTTCCTGCTAGCAATGCCATTTCTACCCTGCTGTGGATAACATTGTCCTATGCCCTTATGCTCCGAGAGACACAGAGCACCTCGGCAGACGCAGTGCAGAGGGAAAGGACACAGTATCCGAGGGAGCGTGGCGCCGCTTAGGCGGGCAAAGCAGAAAGGTGCCGCCCGGCACTGGCTTTGACTCCCTGAGCTTCCTTGCTAGGACAGCAGCTGCCGAAAGCTGGCAACTAGGCTGCCAGAGTGCAGAATGTCGGCGGTCTGGCACGCCTGCTTGCCGAAAGCCAGGATCAGCGAGACAGCGTGCTAGGCTCTGTTGCACAGCACCTTGGAGAACACGCCCTTGAAGAATGCCGTCTCTGTTCCGCAAAAGCTCTGCCACAGTGAAGGTGGAAGAAGCAGCCTGTGGCCACGGGCAGAGCTGGTCAACAGCTGCGCCTAACTTTCCCAAGCTGCGAGAGCATTCTCAGCCGAGTTCTGCTTTGACAGAGCTATTGCTGAACTTTTGCAGCCCCGGAGGCTGCTGAAACCAAGGCTGTGTTCTGCCTCTTCATTCTTGCCTTCCTGTGCTCCAGCGAGAAGTGAAGCTCTGGCACGGCATTCAGCTTTGCCGCCTCTCTGCACGGAAAGCACTAGACAGAACTAGTGTGCTTCGTGCATGCTCTCTCCTCGCTTTTATGGTCACTGCTCTGCTTTTTGCTTGGCAGCGTTCCAAGGGTCCACGGCATACCTCTTGCACAGCGAGAGGTGGCCGGCGAGGAATACTTGCTGGCTTAAGTCGTTCCATGCTCAAGGCATTCATCAGAGCAACACCATGCGGGAAAAGAGGGGGGAACATTGCAGGACAAATTTCTATGCTGGAACATGATTGTCTGCGAGACAGCTCTCCGCAGCGCTAGTATTTGGCCAGGCTGAAATCAGCGCCACGGGAAGCCAATCTGACAAGCGGAGTGCAACGAGCGCGGCGATATGGGGCCACTTGGCAGGTGGCCGAAGAAAGACGGCTGCCCCGCGAATGTGGTGCCAGAAGGCAAGTTTCAGCAGGGCGTTCCGGGCGAGCTTAATGTGTAGCCGCACTTGTTCTAGGCGAGATTGTAGCCGAGAAGCTTTCCGTCTCCATTCACGAGGCAAGAAAAGCAGAACGCAATGGTCTAGAGGGTTGAGAAGAAAAGTGCTCGTAGCGAGCTCGTTGCGGCAGAAGCGAAAGCCAGGAGCAGCGTGCTCGGTGCGAGAAGTAGACGGCGCTTCGCCTCCTTGGGAAGGAAATCGCGTCTGGGCACGAACGGCAGCCAGCGAAGCTTCAGAACAGCAGGCTGTTCTGCTCAGCGTACGAGCCTGAAGTGAGTGGCAAGGGCTAAGGGGACAGTTCCAAGGCATCTAGCTTTCCTGCTAGCAATGCCATTTCTACCCTGCTGTGGAAAACATTGTCCTTTGCCCTTCTGCTCCGAGAGGCACAGAGCACCTCGGCAGACGCAGTGCAGAGGGAAAGGACACAGTATCCGAGGGAGCGTGGCGCCGCTTAGGCGGGCAAAGCAGAAAGGTGCCGCCCGGCACTGGCTTTGACTCCCTGAGCTTCCTTGCTAGGACAGCAGCTGCCGAAAGCTGGCAACTAGGCTGCCAGAGTGCAGAATGTCGGCGGTCTGGCACGCCTGCTTGCCGAAAGCCAGGATCAGCGAGACAGCGTGCTAGGCTCTGTTGCACAGCACCTTGGAGAACACGCCCTTGAAGAATGCCGTCTCTGTTCCGCAAAAGCTCTGCCACAGTGAAGGTGGAAGAAGCAGCCTGTGGCCACGGGCAGAGCTGGTCAACAGCTGCGCCTAACTTTCCCAAGCTGCGAGAGCATTCTCAGCCGAGTTCTGCTTTGACAGAGCTATTGCTGAACTTTTGCAGTCCCGGAGGCTGCTGAAACCAAGGCTGTGTTCTGCCTCTTCATTCTTGCCTTCCTGTGCTCCAGCGAGAAGTGAAGCTCTGGCACGGCATTCAGCTTTGCCGCCTCTCTGCACGGAAAGCACTAGACAGAACTAGTGTGCTTCGTGCATGCTCTCTCCTCGCTTTTATGGTCACTGCTCTGCTTTTTGCTTGGCAGCGTTCCAAGGGTCCACGGCATACCTCTTGCACAGCGAGAGGTGGCCGGCGAGGAATACTTGCTGGCTTAAGTCGTTCCATGCTCAAGGCATTCATCAGAGCAACACCATGCGGGAAAAGAGGGGGGAACATTGCAGGACAAATTTCTATGCTGGAACATGATTGTCTGCGAGACAGCTCTCCGCAGCGCTAGTATTTGGCCAGGCTGAAATCAGCGCCACGGGAAGCCAATCTGACAAGCGGAGTGCAACGAGCGCGGCGATATGGGGCCACTTGGCAGGTGGCCGAAGAAAGACGGCTGCCCCGCGAATGTGGTGCCAGAAGGCAAGTTTCAGCAGGGCGTTCCGGGCGAGCTTAATGTGTAGCCGCACTTGTTCTAGGCGAGATTGTAGCCGAGAAGCTTTCCGTCTCCATTCACGAGGCAAGAAAAGCAGAACGCAATGGTCTAGAGGGTTGAGAAGAAAAGTGCTCGTAGCGAGCTCGTTGCGGCAGAAGCGAAAGCCAGGAGCAGCGTGCTCGGTGCGAGAAGTAGACGGCGCTTCGCCTCCTTGGGAAGGAAATCGCGTCTGGGCACGAACGGCAGCCAGCGAAGCTTCAGAACAGCAGGCTGTTCTGCTCAGCGTACGAGCCTGAAGTGAGTGGCAAGGGCTAAGGGGACAGTTCCAAGGCATCTAGCTTTCCTGCTAGCAATGCCATTTCTACCCTGCTGTGGATAACATTGTCCTATGCCCTTATGCTCCGAGAGACACAGAGCACCTCGGCAGACGCAGTGCAGAGGGAAAGGACACAGTATCCGAGGGAGCGTGGCGCCGCTTAGGCGGGCAAAGCAGAAAGGTGCCGCCCGGCACTGGCTTTGACTCCCTGAGCTTCCTTGCTAGGACAGCAGCTGCCGAAAGCTGGCAACTAGGCTGCCAGAGTGCAGAATGTCGGCGGTCTGGCACGCCTGCTTGCCGAAAGCCAGGATCAGCGAGACAGCGTGCTAGGCTCTGTTGCACAGCACCTTGGAGAACACGCCCTTGAAGAATGCCGTCTCTGTTCCGCAAAAGCTCTGCCACAGTGAAGGTGGAAGAAGCAGCCTGTGGCCACGGGCAGAGCTGGTCAACAGCTGCGCCTAACTTTCCCAAGCTGCGAGAGCATTCTCAGCCGAGTTCTGCTTTGACAGAGCTATTGCTGAACTTTTGCAGCCCCGGAGGCTGCTGAAACCAAGGCTGTGTTCTGCCTCTTCATTCTTGCCTTCCTGTGCTCCAGCGAGAAGTGAAGCTCTGGCACGGCATTCAGCTTTGCCGCCTCTCTGCACGGAAAGCACTAGACAGAACTAGTGTGCTTCGTGCATGCTCTCTCCTCGCTTTTATGGTCACTGCTCTGCTTTTTGCTTGGCAGCGTTCCAAGGGTCCACGGCATACCTCTTGCACAGCGAGAGGTGGCCGGCGAGGAATACTTGCTGGCTTAAGTCGTTCCATGCTCAAGGCATTCATCAGAGCAACACCATGCGGGAAAAGAGGGGGGAACATTGCAGGACAAATTTCTATGCTGGAACATGATTGTCTGCGAGACAGCTCTCCGCAGCGCTAGTATTTGGCCAGGCTGAAATCAGCGCCACGGGAAGCCAATCTGACAAGCGGAGTGCAACGAGCGCGGCGATATGGGGCCACTTGGCAGGTGGCCGAAGAAAGACGGCTGCCCCGCGAATGTGGTGCCAGAAGGCAAGTTTCAGCAGGGCGTTCCGGGCGAGCTTAATGTGTAGCCGCACTTGTTCTAGGCGAGATTGTAGCCGAGAAGCTTTCCGTCTCCATTCACGAGGCAAGAAAAGCAGAACGCAATGGTCTAGAGGGTTGAGAAGAAAAGTGCTCGTAGCGAGCTCGTTGCGGCAGAAGCGAAAGCCAGGAGCAGCGTGCTCGGTGCGAGAAGTAGACGGCGCTTCGCCTCCTTGGGAAGGAAATCGCGTCTGGGCACGAACGGCAGCCAGCGAAGCTTCAGAACAGCAGGCTGTTCTGCTCAGCGTACGAGCCTGAAGTGAGTGGCAAGGGCTAAGGGGACAGTTCCAAGGCATCTAGCTTTCCTGCTAGCAATGCCATTTCTACCCTGCTGTGGATAACATTGTCCTATGCCCTTATGCTCCGAGAGACACAGAGCACCTCGGCAGACGCAGTGCAGAGGGAAAGGACACAGTATCCGAGGGAGCGTGGCGCCGCTTAGGCGGGCAAAGCAGAAAGGTGCCGCCCGGCACTGGCTTTGACTCCCTGAGCTTCCTTGCTAGGACAGCAGCTGCCGAAAGCTGGCAACTAGGCTGCCAGAGTGCAGAATGTCGGCGGTCTGGCACGCCTGCTTGCCGAAAGCCAGGATCAGCGAGACAGCGTGCTAGGCTCTGTTGCACAGCACCTTGGAGAACACGCCCTTGAAGAATGCCGTCTCTGTTCCGCAAAAGCTCTGCCACAGTGAAGGTGGAAGAAGCAGCCTGTGGCCACGGGCAGAGCTGGTCAACAGCTGCGCCTAACTTTCCCAAGCTGCGAGAGCATTCTCAGCCGAGTTCTGCTTTGACAGAGCTATTGCTGAACTTTTGCAGCCCCGGAGGCTGCTGAAACCAAGGCTGTGTTCTGCCTCTTCGTTCTTGCCTTCCTGTGCTCCAGCGAGAAGTGAAGCTCTGGCACGGCATTCAGCTTTGCCGCCTCTCTGCACGGAAAGCACTAGACAGAACTAGTGTGCTTCGTGCATGCTCTCTCCTCGCTTTTATGGTCACTGCTCTGCTTTTTGCTTGGCAGCGTTCCAAGGGTCCACGGCATACCTCTTGCACAGCGAGAGGTGGCCGGCGAGGAATACTTGCTGGCTTAAGTCGTTCCATGCTCAAGGCATTCATCAGAGCAACACCATGCGGGAAAAGAGGGGGGAACATTGCAGGACAAATTTCTATGCTGGAACATGATTGTCTGCGAGACAGCTCTCCGCAGCGCTAGTATTTGGCCAGGCTGAAATCAGCGCCACGGGAAGCCAATCTGACAAGCGGAGTGCAACGAGCGCGGCGATATGGGGCCACTTGGCAGGTGGCCGAAGAAAGACGGCTGCCCCGCGAATGTGGTGCCAGAAGGCAAGTTTCAGCAGGGCGTTCCGGGCGAGCTTAATGTGTAGCCGCACTTGTTCTAGGCGAGATTGTAGCCGAGAAGCTTTCCGTCTCCATTCACGAGGCAAGAAAAGCAGAACGCAATGGTCTAGAGGGTTGAGAAGAAAAGTGCTCGTAGCGAGCTCGTTGCGGCAGAAGCGAAAGCCAGGAGCAGCGTGCTCGGTGCGAGAAGTAGACGGCGCTTCGCCTCCTTGGGAAGGAAATCGCGTCTGGGCACGAACGGCAGCCAGCGAAGCTTCAGAACAGCAGGCTGTTCTGCTCAGCGTACGAGCCTGAAGTGAGTGGCAAGGGCTAAGGGGACAGTTCCAAGGCATCTAGCTTTCCTGCTAGCAATGCCATTTCTACCCTGCTGTGGATAACATTGTCCTATGCCCTTCTGCTCCGAGAGGCAGAGAGCACCTCGGCAGACGCAGTGCAGAGGGAAAGGACACAGTATCCGAGGGAGCGTGGCGCCGCTTAGGCGGGCAAAGCAGAAAGGTGCCGCCCGGCACTGGCTTTGACTCCCTGAGCTTCCTTGCTAGGACAGCAGCTGCCGAAAGCTGGCAACTAGGCTGCCAGAGTGCAGAATGTAGGCGGTCTGGCACGCCTGCTTGCCGAAAGCCAGGATCAGCGAGACAGCGTGCTAGGCTCTGTTTCACAGCACCTTGGAGAACACGCCCTTGAAGAATGCCGTCTCTGTTCCGCAAAAGCTCTGCCACAGTGAAGGTGGAAGAAGCAGCCTGTGGCCACGGGCAGAGCTGGTCAACAGCTGCGCCTAACTTTCCCAAGCTGCGAGAGCATTCTCAGCCGAGTTCTGCTTTGACAGAGCTATTGCTGAACTTTTGCAGTCCCGGAGGCTGCTGAAACCAAGGCTGTGTTCTGCCTCTTCGTTCTTGCCTTCCTGTGCTCCAGCGAGAAGTGAAGCTCTGGCACGGCATTCAGCTTTGCCGCCTCTCTGCACGGAAAGCACTAGACAGAACTAGTGTGCTTCGTGCATGCTCTCTCCTCGCTTTTATGGTCACTGCTCTGCTTTTTGCTTGGCAGCGTTCCAAGGGTCCACGGCATACCTCTTGCACAGCGAGAGGTGGCCGGCGAGGAATACTTGCTGGCTTAAGTCGTTCCATGCTCAAGGCATTCATCAGAGCAACACCATGCGGGAAAAGAGGGGGGAACATTGCAGGACAAATTTCTATGCTGGAACATGATTGTCTGCGAGACAGCTCTCCGCAGCGCTAGTATTTGGCCAGGCTGAAATCAGCGCCACGGGAAGCCAATCTGACAAGCGGAGTGCAACGAGCGCGGCGATATGGGGCCACTTGGCAGGTGGCCGAAGAAAGACGGCTGCCCCGCGAATGTGGTGCCAGAAGGCAAGTTTCAGCAGGGCGTTCCGGGCGAGCTTAATGTGTAGCCGCACTTGTTCTAGGCGAGATTGTAGCCGAGAAGCTTTCCGTCTCCATTCACGAGGCAAGAAAAGCAGAACGCAATGGTCTAGAGGGTTGAGAAGAAAAGTGCTCGTAGCGAGCTCGTTGCGGCAGAAGCGAAAGCCAGGAGCAGCGTGCTCGGTGCGAGAAGTAGACGGCGCTTCGCCTCCTTGGGAAGGAAATCGCGTCTGGGCACGAACGGCAGCCAGCGAAGCTTCAGAACAGCAGGCTGTTCTGCTCAGCGTACGAGCCTGAAGTGAGTGGCAAGGGCTAAGGGGACAGTTCCAAGGCATCTAGCTTTCCTGCTAGCAATGCCATTTCTACCCTGCTGTGGAAAACATTGTCCTTTGCCCTTCTGCTCCGAGAGGCACAGAGCACCTCGGCAGACGCAGTGCAGAGGGAAAGGACACAGTATCCGAGGGAGCGTGGCGCCGCTTAGGCGGGCAAAGCAGAAAGGTGCCGCCCGGCACTGGCTTTGACTCCCTGAGCTTCCTTGCTAGGACAGCAGCTGCCGAAAGCTGGCAACTAGGCTGCCAGAGTGCAGAATGTCAGCGGTCTGGCACGCCTGCTTGCCGAAAGCCAGGATCAGCGAGACAGCGTGCTAGGCTCTGTTTCACAGCACCTTGGAGAACACGCCCTTGAAGAATGCCGTCTCTGTTCCGCAAAAGCTCTGCCACAGTGAAGGTGGAAGAAGCAGCCTGTGGCCACGGGCAGAGCTGGTCAACAGCTGCGCCTAACTTTCCCAAGCTGCGAGAGCATTCTCAGCCGAGTTCTGCTTTGACAGAGCTATTGCTGAACTTTTGCAGTCCCGGAGGCTGCTGAAACCAAGGCTGTGTTCTGCCTCTTCGTTCTTGCCTTCCTGTGCTCCAGCGAGAAGTGAAGCTCTGGCACGGCATTCAGCTTTGCCGCCTCTCTGCACGGAAAGCACTAGACAGAACTAGTGTGCTTCGTGCATGCTCTCTCCTCGCTTTTATGGTCACTGCTCTGCTTTTTGCTTGGCAGCGTTCCAAGGGTCCACGGCATACCTCTTGCACAGCGAGAGGTGGCCGGCGAGGAATACTTGCTGGCTTAAGTCGTTCCATGCTCAAGGCATTCATCAGAGCAACACCATGCGGGAAAAGAGGGGGGAACATTGCAGGACAAATTTCTATGCTGGAACATGATTGTCTGCGAGACAGCTCTCCGCAGCGCTAGTATTTGGCCAGGCTGAAATCAGCGCCACGGGAAGCCAATCTGACAAGCGGAGTGCAACGAGCGCGGCGATATGGGGCCACTTGGCAGGTGGCCGAAGAAAGACGGCTGCCCCGCGAATGTGGTGCCAGAAGGCAAGTTTCAGCAGGGCGTTCCGGGCGAGCTTAATGTGTAGCCGCACTTGTTCTAGGCGAGATTGTAGCCGAGAAGCTTTCCGTCTCCATTCACGAGGCAAGAAAAGCAGAACGCAATGGTCTAGAGGGTTGAGAAGAAAAGTGCTCGTAGCGAGCTCGTTGCGGCAGAAGCGAAAGCCAGGAGCAGCGTGCTCGGTGCGAGAAGTAGACGGCGCTTCGCCTCCTTGGGAAGGAAATCGCGTCTGGGCACGAACGGCAGCCAGCGAAGCTTCAGAACAGCAGGCTGTTCTGCTCAGCGTACGAGCCTGAAGTGAGTGGCAAGGGCTAAGGGGACAGTTCCAAGGCATCTAGCTTTCCTGCTAGCAATGCCATTTCTACCCTGCTGTGGAAAACATTGTCCTTTGCCCTTCTGCTCCGAGAGGCACAGAGCACCTCGGCAGACGCAGTGCAGAGGGAAAGGACACAGTATCCGAGGGAGCGTGGCGCCGCTTAGGCGGGCAAAGCAGAAAGGTGCCGCCCGGCACTGGCTTTGACTCCCTGAGCTTCCTTGCTAGGACAGCAGCTGCCGAAAGCTGGCAACTAGGCTGCCAGAGTGCAGAATGTCAGCGGTCTGGCACGCCTGCTTGCCGAAAGCCAGGATCAGCGAGACAGCGTGCTAGGCTCTGTTTCACAGCACCTTGGAGAACACGCCCTTGAAGAATGCCGTCTCTGTTCCGCAAAAGCTCTGCCACAGTGAAGGTGGAAGAAGCAGCCTGTGGCCACGGGCAGAGCTGGTCAACAGCTGCGCCTAACTTTCCCAAGCTGCGAGAGCATTCTCAGCCGAGTTCTGCTTTGACAGAGCTATTGCTGAACTTTTGCAGTCCCGGAGGCTGCTGAAACCAAGGCTGTGTTCTGCCTCTTCGTTCTTGCCTTCCTGTGCTCCAGCGAGAAGTGAAGCTCTGGCACGGCATTCAGCTTTGCCGCCTCTCTGCACGGAAAGCACTAGACAGAACTAGTGTGCTTCGTGCATGCTCTCTCCTCGCTTTTATGGTCACTGCTCTGCTTTTTGCTTGGCAGCGTTCCAAGGGTCCACGGCATACCTCTTGCACAGCGAGAGGTGGCCGGCGAGGAATACTTGCTGGCTTAAGTCGTTCCATGCTCAAGGCATTCATCAGAGCAACACCATGCGGGAAAAGAGGGGGGAACATTGCAGGACAAATTTCTATGCTGGAACATGATTGTCTGCGAGACAGCTCTCCGCAGCGCTAGTATTTGGCCAGGCTGAAATCAGCGCCACGGGAAGCCAATCTGACAAGCGGAGTGCAACGAGCGCGGCGATATGGGGCCACTTGGCAGGTGGCCGAAGAAAGACGGCTGCCCCGCGAATGTGGTGCCAGAAGGCAAGTTTCAGCAGGGCGTTCCGGGCGAGCTTAATGTGTAGCCGCACTTGTTCTAGGCGAGATTGTAGCCGAGAAGCTTTCCGTCTCCATTCACGAGGCAAGAAAAGCAGAACGCAATGGTCTAGAGGGTTGAGAAGAAAAGTGCTCGTAGCGAGCTCGTTGCGGCAGAAGCGAAAGCCAGGAGCAGCGTGCTCGGTGCGAGAAGTAGACGGCGCTTCGCCTCCTTGGGAAGGAAATCGCGTCTGGGCACGAACGGCAGCCAGCGAAGCTTCAGAACAGCAGGCTGTTCTGCTCAGCGTACGAGCCTGAAGTGAGTGGCAAGGGCTAAGGGGACAGTTCCAAGGCATCTAGCTTTCCTGCTAGCAATGCCATTTCTACCCTGCTGTGGAAAACATTGTCCTTTGCCCTTCTGCTCCGAGAGGCACAGAGCACCTCGGCAGACGCAGTGCAGAGGGAAAGGACACAGTATCCGAGGGAGCGTGGCGCCGCTTAGGCGGGCAAAGCAGAAAGGTGCCGCCCGGCACTGGCTTTGACTCCCTGAGCTTCCTTGCTAGGACAGCAGCTGCCGAAAGCTGGCAACTAGGCTGCCAGAGTGCAGAATGTCAGCGGTCTGGCACGCCTGCTTGCCGAAAGCCAGGATCAGCGAGACAGCGTGCTAGGCTCTGTTTCACAGCACCTTGGAGAACACGCCCTTGAAGAATGCCGTCTCTGTTCCGCAAAAGCTCTGCCACAGTGAAGGTGGAAGAAGCAGCCTGTGGCCACGGGCAGAGCTGGTCAACAGCTGCGCCTAACTTTCCCAAGCTGCGAGAGCATTCTCAGCCGAGTTCTGCTTTGACAGAGCTATTGCTGAACTTTTGCAGCCCCGGAGGCTGCTGAAACCAAGGCTGTGTTCTGCCTCTTCGTTCTTGCCTTCCTGTGCTCCAGCGAGAAGTGAAGCTCTGGCACGGCATTCAGCTTTGCCGCCTCTCTGCACGGAAAGCACTAGACAGAACTAGTGTGCTTCGTGCATGCTCTCTCCTCGCTTTTATGGTCACTGCTCTGCTTTTTGCTTGGCAGCGTTCCAAGGGTCCACGGCATACCTCTTGCACAGCGAGAGGTGGCCGGCGAGGAATACTTGCTGGCTTAAGTCGTTCCATGCTCAAGGCATTCATCAGAGCAACACCATGCGGGAAAAGAGGGGGGAACATTGCAGGACAAATTTCTATGCTGGAACATGATTGTCTGCGAGACAGCTCTCCGCAGCGCTAGTATTTGGCCAGGCTGAAATCAGCGCCACGGGAAGCCAATCTGACAAGCGGAGTGCAACGAGCGCGGCGATATGGGGCCACTTGGCAGGTGGCCGAAGAAAGACGGCTGCCCCGCGAATGTGGTGCCAGAAGGCAAGTTTCAGCAGGGCGTTCCGGGCGAGCTTAATGTGTAGCCGCACTTGTTCTAGGCGAGATTGTAGCCGAGAAGCTTTCCGTCTCCATTCACGAGACAAGAAAAGCAGAACGCAATGGTCTAGAGGGTTGAGAAGAAAAGTGCTCGTAGCGAGCTCGTTGCGGCAGAAGCGAAAGCCAGGAGCAGCGTGCTCGGTGCGAGAAGTAGACGGCGCTTCGCCTCCTTGGGAAGGAAATCGCGTCTGGGCACGAACGGCAGCCAGCGAAGCTTCAGAACAGCAGGCTGTTCTGCTCAGCGTACGAGCCTGAAGTGAGTGGCAAGGGCTAAGGGGACAGTTCCAAGGCATCTAGCTTTCCTGCTAGCAATGCCATTTCTACCCTGCTGTGGAAAACATTGTCCTTTGCCCTTCTGCTCCGAGAGGCACAGAGCACCTCGGCAGACGCAGTGCAGAGGGAAAGGACACAGTATCCGAGGGAGCGTGGCGCCGCTTAGGCGGGCAAAGCAGAAAGGTGCCGCCCGGCACTGGCTTTGACTCCCTGAGCTTCCTTGCTAGGACAGCAGCTGCCGAAAGCTGGCAACTAGGCTGCCAGAGTGCAGAATGTCGGCGGTCTGGCACGCCTGCTTGCCGAAAGCCAGGATCAGCGAGACAGCGTGCTAGGCTCTGTTTCACAGCACCTTGGAGAACACGCCCTTGAAGAATGCCGTCTCTGTTCCGCAAAAGCTCTGCCACAGTGAAGGTGGAAGAAGCAGCCTGTGGCCACGGGCAGAGCTGGTCAACAGCTGCGCCTAACTTTCCCAAGCTGCGAGAGCATTCTCAGCCGAGTTCTGCTTTGACAGAGCTATTGCTGAACTTTTGCAGTCCCGGAGGCTGCTGAAACCAAGGCTGTGTTCTGCCTCTTCGTTCTTGCCTTCCTGTGCTCCAGCGAGAAGTGAAGCTCTGGCACGGCATTCAGCTTTGCCGCCTCTCTGCACGGAAAGCACTAGACAGAACTAGTGTGCTTCGTGCATGCTCTCTCCTCGCTTTTATGGTCACTGCTCTGCTTTTTGCTTGGCAGCGTTCCAAGGGTCCACGGCATACCTCTTGCACAGCGAGAGGTGGCCGGCGAGGAATACTTGCTGGCTTAAGTCGTTCCATGCTCAAGGCATTCATCAGAGCAACACCATGCGGGAAAAGAGGGGGGAACATTGCAGGACAAATTTCTATGCTGGAACATGATTGTCTGCGAGACAGCTCTCCGCAGCGCTAGTATTTGGCCAGGCTGAAATCAGCGCCACGGGAAGCCAATCTGACAAGCGGAGTGCAACGAGCGCGGCGATATGGGGCCACTTGGCAGGTGGCCGAAGAAAGACGGCTGCCCCGCGAATGTGGTGCCAGAAGGCAAGTTTCAGCAGGGCGTTCCGGGCGAGCTTAATGTGTAGCCGCACTTGTTCTAGGCGAGATTGTAGCCGAGAAGCTTTCCGTCTCCATTCACGAGGCAAGAAACGCAGAACGCAATGGTCTAGAGGGTTGAGAAGAAAAGTGCTCGTAGCGAGCTCGTTGCGGCAGAAGCGAAAGCCAGGAGCAGCGTGCTCGGTGCGAGAAGTAGACGGCGCTTCGCCTCCTTGGGAAGGAAATCGCGTCTGGGCACGAACGGCAGCCAGCGAAGCTTCAGAACAGCAGGCTGTTCTGCTCAGCGTACGAGCCTGAAGTGAGTGGCAAGGGCTAAGGGGACAGTTCCAAGGCATCTAGCTTTCCTGCTAGCAATGCCATTTCTACCCTGCTGTGGAAAACATTGTCCTTTGCCCTTCTGCTCCGAGAGGCAGAGAGCACCTCGGCAGACGCAGTGCAGAGGGAAAGGACACAGTATCCGAGGGAGCGTGGCGCCGCTTAGGCGGGCAAAGCAGAAAGGTGCCGCCCGGCACTGGCTTTGACTCCCTGAGCTTCCTTGCTAGGACAGCAGCTGCCGAAAGCTGGCAACTAGGCTGCCAGAGTGCAGAATGTCAGCGGTCTGGCACGCCTGCTTGCCGAAAGCCAGGATCAGCGAGACAGCGTGCTAGGCTCTGTTTCACAGCACCTTGGAGAACACGCCCTTGAAGAATGCCGTCTCTGTTCCGCAAAAGCTCTGCCACAGTGAAGGTGGAAGAAGCAGCCTGTGGCCACGGGCAGAGCTGGTCAACAGCTGCGCCTAACTTTCCCAAGCTGCGAGAGCATTCTCAGCCGAGTTCTGCTTTGACAGAGCTATTGCTGAACTTTTGCAGTCCCGGAGGCTGCTGAAACCAAGGCTGTGTTCTGCCTCTTCGTTCTTGCCTTCCTGTGCTCCAGCGAGAAGTGAAGCTCTGGCACGGCATTCAGCTTTGCCGCCTCTCTGCACGGAAAGCACTAGACAGAACTAGTGTGCTTCGTGCATGCTCTCTCCTCGCTTTTATGGTCACTGCTCTGCTTTTTGCTTGGCAGCGTTCCAAGGGTCCACGGCATACCTCTTGCACAGCGAGAGGTGGCCGGCGAGGAATACTTGCTGGCTTAAGTCGTTCCATGCTCAAGGCATTCATCAGAGCAACACCATGCGGGAAAAGAGGGGGGAACATTGCAGGACAAATTTCTATGCTGGAACATGATTGTCTGCGAGACAGCTCTCCGCAGCGCTAGTATTTGGCCAGGCTGAAATCAGCGCCACGGGAAGCCAATCTGACAAGCGGAGTGCAACGAGCGCGGCGATATGGGGCCACTTGGCAGGTGGCCGAAGAAAGACGGCTGCCCCGCGAATGTGGTGCCAGAAGGCAAGTTTCAGCAGGGCGTTCCGGGCGAGCTTAATGTGTAGCCGCACTTGTTCTAGGCGAGATTGTAGCCGAGAAGCTTTCCGTCTCCATTCACGAGGCAAGAAACGCAGAACGCAATGGTCTAGAGGGTTGAGAAGAAAAGTGCTCGTAGCGAGCTCGTTGCGGCAGAAGCGAAAGCCAGGAGCAGCGTGCTCGGTGCGAGAAGTAGACGGCGCTTCGCCTCCTTGGGAAGGAAATCGCGTCTGGGCACGAACGGCAGCCAGCGAAGCTTCAGAACAGCAGGCTGTTCTGCTCAGCGTACGAGCCTGAAGTGAGTGGCAAGGGCTAAGGGGACAGTTCCAAGGCATCTAGCTTTCCTGCTAGCAATGCCATTTCTACCCTGCTGTGGATAACATTGTCCTTTGCCCTTCTGCTCCGAGAGGCACAGAGCACCTCGGCAGACGCAGTGCAGAGGGAAAGGACACAGTATCCGAGGGAGCGTGGCGCCGCTTAGGCGGGCAAAGCAGAAAGGTGCCGCCCGGCACTGGCTTTGACTCCCTGAGCTTCCTTGCTAGGACAGCAGCTGCCGAAAGCTGGCAACTAGGCTGCCAGAGTGCAGAATGTAGGCGGTCTGGCACGCCTGCTTGCCGAAAGCCAGGATCAGCGAGACAGCGTGCTAGGCTCTGTTTCACAGCACCTTGGAGAACACGCCCTTGAAGAATGCCGTCTCTGTTCCGCAAAAGCTCTGCCACAGTGAAGGTGGAAGAAGCAGCCTGTGGCCACGGGCAGAGCTGGTCAACAGCTGCGCCTAACTTTCCCAAGCTGCGAGAGCATTCTCAGCCGAGTTCTGCTTTGACAGAGCTATTGCTGAACTTTTGCAGTCCCGGAGGCTGCTGAAACCAAGGCTGTGTTCTGCCTCTTCGTTCTTGCCTTCCTGTGCTCCAGCGAGAAGTGAAGCTTTGGCACGGCATTCAGCTTTGCCGCCTCTCTGCACGGAAAGCACTAGACAGAACTAGTGTGCTTCGTGCATGCTCTCTCCTCGCTTTTATGGTCACTGCTCTGCTTTTTGCTTGGCAGCGTTCCAAGGGTCCACGGCATACCTCTTGCACAGCGAGAGGTGGCCGGCGAGGAATACTTGCTGGCTTAAGTCGTTCCATGCTCAAGGCATTCATCAGAGCAACACCATGCGGGAAAAGAGGGGGGAACATTGCAGGACAAATTTCTATGCTGGAACATGATTGTCTGCGAGACAGCTCTCCGCAGCGCTAGTATTTGGCCAGGCTGAAATCAGCGCCACGGGAAGCCAATCTGACAAGCGGAGTGCAACGAGCGCGGCGATATGGGGCCACTTGGCAGGTGGCCGAAGAAAGACGGCTGCCCCGCGAATGTGGTGCCAGAAGGCAAGTTTCAGCAGGGCGTTCCGGGCGAGCTTAATGTGTAGCCGCACTTGTTCTAGGCGAGATTGTAGCCGAGAAGCTTTCCGTCTCCATTCACGAGGCAAGAAAAGCAGAACGCAATGGTCTAGAGGGTTGAGAAGAAAAGTGCTCGTAGCGAGCTCGTTGCGGCAGAAGCGAAAGCCAGGAGCAGCGTGCTCGGTGCGAGAAGTAGACGGCGCTTCGCCTCCTTGGGAAGGAAATCGCGTCTGGGCACGAACGGCAGCCAGCGAAGCTTCAGAACAGCAGGCTGTTCTGCTCAGCGTACGAGCCTGAAGTGAGTGGCAAGGGCTAAGGGGACAGTTCCAAGGCATCTAGCTTTCCTGCTAGCAATGCCATTTCTACCCTGCTGTGGAAAACATTGTCCTTTGCCCTTCTGCTCCGAGAGGCACAGAGCACCTCGGCAGACGCAGTGCAGAGGGAAAGGACACAGTATCCGAGGGAGCGTGGCGCCGCTTAGGCGGGCAAAGCAGAAAGGTGCCGCCCGGCACTGGCTTTGACTCCCTGAGCTTCCTTGCTAGGACAGCAGCTGCCGAAAGCTGGCAACTAGGCTGCCAGAGTGCAGAATGTCAGCGGTCTGGCACGCCTGCTTGCCGAAAGCCAGGATCAGCGAGACAGCGTGCTAGGCTCTGTTTCACAGCACCTTGGAGAACACGCCCTTGAAGAATGCCGTCTCTGTTCCGCAAAAGCTCTGCCACAGTGAAGGTGGAAGAAGCAGCCTGTGGCCACGGGCAGAGCTGGTCAACAGCTGCGCCTAACTTTCCCAAGCTGCGAGAGCATTCTCAGCCGAGTTCTGCTTTGACAGAGCTATTGCTGAACTTTTGCAGTCCCGGAGGCTGCTGAAACCAAGGCTGTGTTCTGCCTCTTCGTTCTTGCCTTCCTGTGCTCCAGCGAGAAGTGAAGCTCTGGCACGGCATTCAGCTTTGCCGCCTCTCTGCACGGAAAGCACTAGACAGAACTAGTGTGCTTCGTGCATGCTCTCTCCTCGCTTTTATGGTCACTGCTCTGCTTTTTGCTTGGCAGCGTTCCAAGGGTCCACGGCATACCTCTTGCACAGCGAGAGGTGGCCGGCGAGGAATACTTGCTGGCTTAAGTCGTTCCATGCTCAAGGCATTCATCAGAGCAACACCATGCGGGAAAAGAGGGGGGAACATTGCAGGACAAATTTCTATGCTGGAACATGATTGTCTGCGAGACAGCTCTCCGCAGCGCTAGTATTTGGCCAGGCTGAAATCAGCGCCACGGGAAGCCAATCTGACAAGCGGAGTGCAACGAGCGCGGCGATATGGGGCCACTTGGCAGGTGGCCGAAGAAAGACGGCTGCCCCGCGAATGTGGTGCCAGAAGGCAAGTTTCAGCAGGGCGTTCCGGGCGAGCTTAATGTGTAGCCGCACTTGTTCTAGGCGAGATTGTAGCCGAGAAGCTTTCCGTCTCCATTCACGAGGCAAGAAAAGCAGAACGCAATGGTCTAGAGGGTTGAGAAGAAAAGTGCTCGTAGCGAGCTCGTTGCGGCAGAAGCGAAAGCCAGGAGCAGCGTGCTCGGTGCGAGAAGTAGACGGCGCTTCGCCTCCTTGGGAAGGAAATCGCGTCTGGGCACGAACGGCAGCCAGCGAAGCTTCAGAACAGCAGGCTGTTCTGCTCAGCGTACGAGCCTGAAGTGAGTGGCAAGGGCTAAGGGGACAGTTCCAAGGCATCTAGCTTTCCTGCTAGCAATGCCATTTCTACCCTGCTGTGGATAACATTGTCCTATGCCCTTATGCTCCGAGAGACACAGAGCACCTCGGCAGACGCAGTGCAGAGGGAAAGGACACAGTATCCGAGGGAGCGTGGCGCCGCTTAGGCGGGCAAAGCAGAAAGGTGCCGCCCGGCACTGGCTTTGACTCCCTGAGCTTCCTTGCTAGGACAGCAGCTGCCGAAAGCTGGCAACTAGGCTGCCAGAGTGCAGAATGTCGGCGGTCTGGCACGCCTGCTTGCCGAAAGCCAGGATCAGCGAGACAGCGTGCTAGGCTCTGTTGCACAGCACCTTGGAGAACACGCCCTTGAAGAATGCCGTCTCTGTTCCGCAAAAGCTCTGCCACAGTGAAGGTGGAAGAAGCAGCCTGTGGCCACGGGCAGAGCTGGTCAACAGCTGCGCCTAACTTTCCCAAGCTGCGAGAGCATTCTCAGCCGAGTTCTGCTTTGACAGAGCTATTGCTGAACTTTTGCAGTCCCGGAGGCTGCTGAAACCAAGGCTGTGTTCTGCCTCTTCATTCTTGCCTTCCTGTGCTCCAGCGAGAAGTGAAGCTCTGGCACGGCATTCAGCTTTGCCGCCTCTCTGCACGGAAAGCACTAGACAGAACTAGTGTGCTTCGTGCATGCTCTCTCCTCGCTTTTATGGTCACTGCTCTGCTTTTTGCTTGGCAGCGTTCCAAGGGTCCACGGCATACCTCTTGCACAGCGAGAGGTGGCCGGCGAGGAATACTTGCTGGCTTAAGTCGTTCCATGCTCAAGGCATTCATCAGAGCAACACCATGCGGGAAAAGAGGGGGGAACATTGCAGGACAAATTTCTATGCTGGAACATGATTGTCTGCGAGACAGCTCTCCGCAGCGCTAGTATTTGGCCAGGCTGAAATCAGCGCCACGGGAAGCCAATCTGACAAGCGGAGTGCAACGAGCGCGGCGATATGGGGCCACTTGGCAGGTGGCCGAAGAAAGACGGCTGCCCCGCGAATGTGGTGCCAGAAGGCAAGTTTCAGCAGGGCGTTCCGGGCGAGCTTAATGTGTAGCCGCACTTGTTCTAGGCGAGATTGTAGCCGAGAAGCTTTCCGTCTCCATTCACGAGACAAGAAAAGCAGAACGCAATGGTCTAGAGGGTTGAGAAGAAAAGTGCTCGTAGCGAGCTCGTTGCGGCAGAAGCGAAAGCCAGGAGCAGCGTGCTCGGTGCGAGAAGTAGACGGCGCTTCGCCTCCTTGGGAAGGAAATCGCGTCTGGGCACGAACGGCAGCCAGCGAAGCTTCAGAACAGCAGGCTGTTCTGCTCAGCGTACGAGCCTGAAGTGAGTGGCAAGGGCTAAGGGGACAGTTCCAAGGCATCTAGCTTTCCTGCTAGCAATGCCATTTCTACCCTGCTGTGGATAACATTGTCCTATGCCCTTATGCTCCGAGAGACACAGAGCACCTCGGCAGACGCAGTGCAGAGGGAAAGGACACAGTATCCGAGGGAGCGTGGCGCCGCTTAGGCGGGCAAAGCAGAAAGGTGCCGCCCGGCACTGGCTTTGACTCCCTGAGCTTCCTTGCTAGGACAGCAGCTGCCGAAAGCTGGCAACTAGGCTGCCAGAGTGCAGAATGTCGGCGGTCTGGCACGCCTGCTTGCCGAAAGCCAGGATCAGCGAGACAGCGTGCTAGGCTCTGTTGCACAGCACCTTGGAGAACACGCCCTTGAAGAATGCCGTCTCTGTTCCGCAAAAGCTCTGCCACAGTGAAGGTGGAAGAAGCAGCCTGTGGCCACGGGCAGAGCTGGTCAACAGCTGCGCCTAACTTTCCCAAGCTGCGAGAGCATTCTCAGCCGAGTTCTGCTTTGACAGAGCTATTGCTGAACTTTTGCAGTCCCGGAGGCTGCTGAAACCAAGGCTGTGTTCTGCCTCTTCATTCTTGCCTTCCTGTGCTCCAGCGAGAAGTGAAGCTCTGGCACGGCATTCAGCTTTGCCGTCTCTCTGCACGGAAAGCACTAGACAGAACTAGTGTGCTTCGTGCATGCTCTCTCCTCGCTTTTATGGTCACTGCTCTGCTTTTTGCTTGGCAGCGTTCCAAGGGTCCACGGCATACCTCTTGCACAGCGAGAGGTGGCCGGCGAGGAATACTTGCTGGCTTAAGTCGTTCCATGCTCAAGGCATTCATCAGAGCAACACCATGCGGGAAAAGAGGGGGGAACATTGCAGGACAAATTTCTATGCTGGAACATGATTGTCTGCGAGACAGCTCTCCGCAGCGCTAGTATTTGGCCAGGCTGAAATCAGCGCCACGGGAAGCCAATCTGACAAGCGGAGTGCAACGAGCGCGGCGATATGGGGCCACTTGGCAGGTGGCCGAAGAAAGACGGCTGCCCCGCGAATGTGGTGCCAGAAGGCAAGTTTCAGCAGGGCGTTCCGGGCGAGCTTAATGTGTAGCCGCACTTGTTCTAGGCGAGATTGTAGCCGAGAAGCTTTCCGTCTCCATTCACGAGGCAAGAAAAGCAGAACGCAATGGTCTAGAGGGTTGAGAAGAAAAGTGCTCGTAGCGAGCTCGTTGCGGCAGAAGCGAAAGCCAGGAGCAGCGTGCTCGGTGCGAGAAGTAGACGGCGCTTCGCCTCCTTGGGAAGGAAATCGCGTCTGGGCACGAACGGCAGCCAGCGAAGCTTCAGAACAGCAGGCTGTTCTGCTCAGCGTACGAGCCTGAAGTGAGTGGCAAGGGCTAAGGGGACAGTTCCAAGGCATCTAGCTTTCCTGCTAGCAATGCCATTTCTACCCTGCTGTGGAAAACATTGTCCTTTGCCCTTCTGCTCCGAGAGGCACAGAGCACCTCGGCAGACGCAGTGCAGAGGGAAAGGACACAGTATCCGAGGGAGCGTGGCGCCGCTTAGGCGGGCAAAGCAGAAAGGTGCCGCCCGGCACTGGCTTTGACTCCCTGAGCTTCCTTGCTAGGACAGCAGCTGCCGAAAGCTGGCAACTAGGCTGCCAGAGTGCAGAATGTCGGCGGTCTGGCACGCCTGCTTGCCGAAAGCCAGGATCAGCGAGACAGCGTGCTAGGCTCTGTTTCACAGCACCTTGGAGAACACGCCCTTGAAGAATGCCGTCTCTGTTCCGCAAAAGCTCTGCCACAGTGAAGGTGGAAGAAGCAGCCTGTGGCCACGGGCAGAGCTGGTCAACAGCTGCGCCTAACTTTCCCAAGCTGCGAGAGCATTCTCAGCCGAGTTCTGCTTTGACAGAGCTATTGCTGAACTTTTGCAGTCCCGGAGGCTGCTGAAACCAAGGCTGTGTTCTGCCTCTTCATTCTTGCCTTCCTGTGCTCCAGCGAGAAGTGAAGCTCTGGCACGGCATTCAGCTTTGCCGCCTCTCTGCACGGAAAGCACTAGACAGAACTAGTGTGCTTCGTGCATGCTCTCTCCTCGCTTTTATGGTCACTGCTCTGCTTTTTGCTTGGCAGCGTTCCAAGGGTCCACGGCATACCTCTTGCACAGCGAGAGGTGGCCGGCGAGGAATACTTGCTGGCTTAAGTCGTTCCATGCTCAAGGCATTCATCAGAGCAACACCATGCGGGAAAAGAGGGGGGAACATTGCAGGACAAATTTCTATGCTGGAACATGATTGTCTGCGAGACAGCTCTCCGCAGCGCTAGTATTTGGCCAGGCTGAAATCAGCGCCACGGGAAGCCAATCTGACAAGCGGAGTGCAACGAGCGCGGCGATATGGGGCCACTTGGCAGGTGGCCGAAGAAAGACGGCTGCCCCGCGAATGTGGTGCCAGAAGGCAAGTTTCAGCAGGGCGTTCCGGGCGAGCTTAATGTGTAGCCGCACTTGTTCTAGGCGAGATTGTAGCCGAGAAGCTTTCCGTCTCCATTCACGAGGCAAGAAAAGCAGAACGCAATGGTCTAGAGGGTTGAGAAGAAAAGTGCTCGTAGCGAGCTCGTTGCGGCAGAAGCGAAAGCCAGGAGCAGCGTGCTCGGTGCGAGAAGTAGACGGCGCTTCGCCTCCTTGGGAAGGAAATCGCGTCTGGGCACGAACGGCAGCCAGCGAAGCTTCAGAACAGCAGGCTGTTCTGCTCAGCGTACGAGCCTGAAGTGAGTGGCAAGGGCTAAGGGGACAGTTCCAAGGCATCTAGCTTTCCTGCTAGCAATGCCATTTCTACCCTGCTGTGGAAAACATTGTCCTTTGCCCTTCTGCTCCGAGAGGCACAGAGCACCTCGGCAGACGCAGTGCAGAGGGAAAGGACACAGTATCCGAGGGAGCGTGGCGCCGCTTAGGCGGGCAAAGCAGAAAGGTGCCGCCCGGCACTGGCTTTGACTCCCTGAGCTTCCTTGCTAGGACAGCAGCTGCCGAAAGCTGGCAACTAGGCTGCCAGAGTGCAGAATGTCAGCGGTCTGGCACGCCTGCTTGCCGAAAGCCAGGATCAGCGAGACAGCGTGCTAGGCTCTGTTTCACAGCACCTTGGAGAACACGCCCTTGAAGAATGCCGTCTCTGTTCCGCAAAAGCTCTGCCACAGTGAAGGTGGAAGAAGCAGCCTGTGGCCACGGGCAGAGCTGGTCAACAGCTGCGCCTAACTTTCCCAAGCTGCGAGAGCATTCTCAGCCGAGTTCTGCTTTGACAGAGCTATTGCTGAACTTTTGCAGTCCCGGAGGCTGCTGAAACCAAGGCTGTGTTCTGCCTCTTCGTTCTTGCCTTCCTGTGCTCCAGCGAGAAGTGAAGCTCTGGCACGGCATTCAGCTTTGCCGCCTCTCTGCACGGAAAGCACTAGACAGAACTAGTGTGCTTCGTGCATGCTCTCTCCTCGCTTTTATGGTCACTGCTCTGCTTTTTGCTTGGCAGCGTTCCAAGGGTCCACGGCATACCTCTTGCACAGCGAGAGGTGGCCGGCGAGGAATACTTGCTGGCTTAAGTCGTTCCATGCTCAAGGCATTCATCAGAGCAACACCATGCGGGAAAAGAGGGGGGAACATTGCAGGACAAATTTCTATGCTGGAACATGATTGTCTGCGAGACAGCTCTCCGCAGCGCTAGTATTTGGCCAGGCTGAAATCAGCGCCACGGGAAGCCAATCTGACAAGCGGAGTGCAACGAGCGCGGCGATATGGGGCCACTTGGCAGGTGGCCGAAGAAAGACGGCTGCCCCGCGAATGTGGTGCCAGAAGGCAAGTTTCAGCAGGGCGTTCCGGGCGAGCTTAATGTGTAGCCGCACTTGTTCTAGGCGAGATTGTAGCCGAGAAGCTTTCCGTCTCCATTCACGAGGCAAGAAAAGCAGAACGCAATGGTCTAGAGGGTTGAGAAGAAAAGTGCTCGTAGCGAGCTCGTTGCGGCAGAAGCGAAAGCCAGGAGCAGCGTGCTCGGTGCGAGAAGTAGACGGCGCTTCGCCTCCTTGGGAAGGAAATCGCGTCTGGGCACGAACGGCAGCCAGCGAAGCTTCAGAACAGCAGGCTGTTCTGCTCAGCGTACGAGCCTGAAGTGAGTGGCAAGGGCTAAGGGGACAGTTCCAAGGCATCTAGCTTTCCTGCTAGCAATGCCATTTCTACCCTGCTGTGGATAACATTGTCCTATGCCCTTATGCTCCGAGAGACACAGAGCACCTCGGCAGACGCAGTGCAGAGGGAAAGGACACAGTATCCGAGGGAGCGTGGCGCCGCTTAGGCGGGCAAAGCAGAAAGGTGCCGCCCGGCACTGGCTTTGACTCCCTGAGCTTCCTTGCTAGGACAGCAGCTGCCGAAAGCTGGCAACTAGGCTGCCAGAGTGCAGAATGTCGGCGGTCTGGCACGCCTGCTTGCCGAAAGCCAGGATCAGCGAGACAGCGTGCTAGGCTCTGTTGCACAGCACCTTGGAGAACACGCCCTTGAAGAATGCCGTCTCTGTTCCGCAAAAGCTCTGCCACAGTGAAGGTGGAAGAAGCAGCCTGTGGCCACGGGCAGAGCTGGTCAACAGCTGCGCCTAACTTTCCCAAGCTGCGAGAGCATTCTCAGCCGAGTTCTGCTTTGACAGAGCTATTGCTGAACTTTTGCAGTCCCGGAGGCTGCTGAAACCAAGGCTGTGTTCTGCCTCTTCGTTCTTGCCTTCCTGTGCTCCAGCGAGAAGTGAAGCTCTGGCACGGCATTCAGCTTTGCCGCCTCTCTGCACGGAAAGCACTAGACAGAACTAGTGTGCTTCGTGCATGCTCTCTCCTCGCTTTTATGGTCACTGCTCTGCTTTTTGCTTGGCAGCGTTCCAAGGGTCCACGGCATACCTCTTGCACAGCGAGAGGTGGCCGGCGAGGAATACTTGCTGGCTTAAGTCGTTCCATGCTCAAGGCATTCATCAGAGCAACACCATGCGGGAAAAGAGGGGGGAACATTGCAGGACAAATTTCTATGCTGGAACATGATTGTCTGCGAGACAGCTCTCCGCAGCGCTAGTATTTGGCCAGGCTGAAATCAGCGCCACGGGAAGCCAATCTGACAAGCGGAGTGCAACGAGCGCGGCGATATGGGGCCACTTGGCAGGTGGCCGAAGAAAGACGGCTGCCCCGCGAATGTGGTGCCAGAAGGCAAGTTTCAGCAGGGCGTTCCGGGCGAGCTTAATGTGTAGCCGCACTTGTTCTAGGCGAGATTGTAGCCGAGAAGCTTTCCGTCTCCATTCACGAGGCAAGAAAAGCAGAACGCAATGGTCTAGAGGGTTGAGAAGAAAAGTGCTCGTAGCGAGCTCGTTGCGGCAGAAGCGAAAGCCAGGAGCAGCGTGCTCGGTGCGAGAAGTAGACGGCGCTTCGCCTCCTTGGGAAGGAAATCGCGTCTGGGCACGAACGGCAGCCAGCGAAGCTTCAGAACAGCAGGCTGTTCTGCTCAGCGTACGAGCCTGAAGTGAGTGGCAAGGGCTAAGGGGACAGTTCCAAGGCATCTAGCTTTCCTGCTAGCAATGCCATTTCTACCCTGCTGTGGAAAACATTGTCCTTTGCCCTTCTGCTCCGAGAGGCACAGAGCACCTCGGCAGACGCAGTGCAGAGGGAAAGGACACAGTATCCGAGGGAGCGTGGCGCCGCTTAGGCGGGCAAAGCAGAAAGGTGCCGCCCGGCACTGGCTTTGACTCCCTGAGCTTCCTTGCTAGGACAGCAGCTGCCGAAAGCTGGCAACTAGGCTGCCAGAGTGCAGAATGTCAGCGGTCTGGCACGCCTGCTTGCCGAAAGCCAGGATCAGCGAGACAGCGTGCTAGGCTCTGTTTCACAGCACCTTGGAGAACACGCCCTTGAAGAATGCCGTCTCTGTTCCGCAAAAGCTCTGCCACAGTGAAGGTGGAAGAAGCAGCCTGTGGCCACGGGCAGAGCTGGTCAACAGCTGCGCCTAACTTTCCCAAGCTGCGAGAGCATTCTCAGCCGAGTTCTGCTTTGACAGAGCTATTGCTGAACTTTTGCAGTCCCGGAGGCTGCTGAAACCAAGGCTGTGTTCTGCCTCTTCGTTCTTGCCTTCCTGTGCTCCAGCGAGAAGTGAAGCTCTGGCACGGCATTCAGCTTTGCCGCCTCTCTGCACGGAAAGCACTAGACAGAACTAGTGTGCTTCGTGCATGCTCTCTCCTCGCTTTTATGGTCACTGCTCTGCTTTTTGCTTGGCAGCGTTCCAAGGGTCCACGGCATACCTCTTGCACAGCGAGAGGTGGCCGGCGAGGAATACTTGCTGGCTTAAGTCGTTCCATGCTCAAGGCATTCATCAGAGCAACACCATGCGGGAAAAGAGGGGGGAACATTGCAGGACAAATTTCTATGCTGGAACATGATTGTCTGCGAGACAGCTCTCCGCAGCGCTAGTATTTGGCCAGGCTGAAATCAGCGCCACGGGAAGCCAATCTGACAAGCGGAGTGCAACGAGCGCGGCGATATGGGGCCACTTGGCAGGTGGCCGAAGAAAGACGGCTGCCCCGCGAATGTGGTGCCAGAAGGCAAGTTTCAGCAGGGCGTTCCGGGCGAGCTTAATGTGTAGCCGCACTTGTTCTAGGCGAGATTGTAGCCGAGAAGCTTTCCGTCTCCATTCACGAGGCAAGAAAAGCAGAACGCAATGGTCTAGAGGGTTGAGAAGAAAAGTGCTCGTAGCGAGCTCGTTGCGGCAGAAGCGAAAGCCAGGAGCAGCGTGCTCGGTGCGAGAAGTAGACGGCGCTTCGCCTCCTTGGGAAGGAAATCGCGTCTGGGCACGAACGGCAGCCAGCGAAGCTTCAGAACAGCAGGCTGTTCTGCTCAGCGTACGAGCCTGAAGTGAGTGGCAAGGGCTAAGGGGACAGTTCCAAGGCATCTAGCTTTCCTGCTAGCAATGCCATTTCTACCCTGCTGTGGAAAACATTGTCCTTTGCCCTTCTGCTCCGAGAGGCACAGAGCACCTCGGCAGACGCAGTGCAGAGGGAAAGGACACAGTATCCGAGGGAGCGTGGCGCCGCTTAGGCGGGCAAAGCAGAAAGGTGCCGCCCGGCACTGGCTTTGACTCCCTGAGCTTCCTTGCTAGGACAGCAGCTGCCGAAAGCTGGCAACTAGGCTGCCAGAGTGCAGAATGTCAGCGGTCTGGCACGCCTGCTTGCCGAAAGCCAGGATCAGCGAGACAGCGTGCTAGGCTCTGTTTCACAGCACCTTGGAGAACACGCCCTTGAAGAATGCCGTCTCTGTTCCGCAAAAGCTCTGCCACAGTGAAGGTGGAAGAAGCAGCCTGTGGCCACGGGCAGAGCTGGTCAACAGCTGCGCCTAACTTTCCCAAGCTGCGAGAGCATTCTCAGCCGAGTTCTGCTTTGACAGAGCTATTGCTGAACTTTTGCAGTCCCGGAGGCTGCTGAAACCAAGGCTGTGTTCTGCCTCTTCATTCTTGCCTTCCTGTGCTCCAGCGAGAAGTGAAGCTCTGGCACGGCATTCAGCTTTGCCGCCTCTCTGCACGGAAAGCACTAGACAGAACTAGTGTGCTTCGTGCATGCTCTCTCCTCGCTTTTATGGTCACTGCTCTGCTTTTTGCTTGGCAGCGTTCCAAGGGTCCACGGCATACCTCTTGCACAGCGAGAGGTGGCCGGCGAGGAATACTTGCTGGCTTAAGTCGTTCCATGCTCAAGGCATTCATCAGAGCAACACCATGCGGGAAAAGAGGGGGGAACATTGCAGGACAAATTTCTATGCTGGAACATGATTGTCTGCGAGACAGCTCTCCGCAGCGCTAGTATTTGGCCAGGCTGAAATCAGCGCCACGGGAAGCCAATCTGACAAGCGGAGTGCAACGAGCGCGGCGATATGGGGCCACTTGGCAGGTGGCCGAAGAAAGACGGCTGCCCCGCGAATGTGGTGCCAGAAGGCAAGTTTCAGCAGGGCGTTCCGGGCGAGCTTAATGTGTAGCCGCACTTGTTCTAGGCGAGATTGTAGCCGAGAAGCTTTCCGTCTCCATTCACGAGGCAAGAAAAGCAGAACGCAATGGTCTAGAGGGTTGAGAAGAAAAGTGCTCGTAGCGAGCTCGTTGCGGCAGAAGCGAAAGCCAGGAGCAGCGTGCTCGGTGCGAGAAGTAGACGGCGCTTCGCCTCCTTGGGAAGGAAATCGCGTCTGGGCACGAACGGCAGCCAGCGAAGCTTCAGAACAGCAGGCTGTTCTGCTCAGCGTACGAGCCTGAAGTGAGTGGCAAGGGCTAAGGGGACAGTTCCAAGGCATCTAGCTTTCCTGCTAGCAATGCCATTTCTACCCTGCTGTGGAAAACATTGTCCTTTGCCCTTCTGCTCCGAGAGGCACAGAGCACCTCGGCAGACGCAGTGCAGAGGGAAAGGACACAGTATCCGAGGGAGCGTGGCGCCGCTTAGGCGGGCAAAGCAGAAAGGTGCCGCCCGGCACTGGCTTTGACTCCCTGAGCTTCCTTGCTAGGACAGCAGCTGCCGAAAGCTGGCAACTAGGCTGCCAGAGTGCAGAATGTCAGCGGTCTGGCACGCCTGCTTGCCGAAAGCCAGGATCAGCGAGACAGCGTGCTAGGCTCTGTTTCACAGCACCTTGGAGAACACGCCCTTGAAGAATGCCGTCTCTGTTCCGCAAAAGCTCTGCCACAGTGAAGGTGGAAGAAGCAGCCTGTGGCCACGGGCAGAGCTGGTCAACAGCTGCGCCTAACTTTCCCAAGCTGCGAGAGCATTCTCAGCCGAGTTCTGCTTTGACAGAGCTATTGCTGAACTTTTGCAGCCCCGGAGGCTGCTGAAACCAAGGCTGTGTTCTGCCTCTTCATTCTTGCCTTCCTGTGCTCCAGCGAGAAGTGAAGCTCTGGCACGGCATTCAGCTTTGCCGCCTCTCTGCACGGAAAGCACTAGACAGAACTAGTGTGCTTCGTGCATGCTCTCTCCTCGCTTTTATGGTCACTGCTCTGCTTTTTGCTTGGCAGCGTTCCAAGGGTCCACGGCATACCTCTTGCACAGCGAGAGGTGGCCGGCGAGGAATACTTGCTGGCTTAAGTCGTTCCATGCTCAAGGCATTCATCAGAGCAACACCATGCGGGAAAAGAGGGGGGAACATTGCAGGACAAATTTCTATGCTGGAACATGATTGTCTGCGAGACAGCTCTCCGCAGCGCTAGTATTTGGCCAGGCTGAAATCAGCGCCACGGGAAGCCAATCTGACAAGCGGAGTGCAACGAGCGCGGCGATATGGGGCCACTTGGCAGGTGGCCGAAGAAAGACGGCTGCCCCGCGAATGTGGTGCCAGAAGGCAAGTTTCAGCAGGGCGTTCCGGGCGAGCTTAATGTGTAGCCGCACTTGTTCTAGGCGAGATTGTAGCCGAGAAGCTTTCCGTCTCCATTCACGAGACAAGAAAAGCAGAACGCAATGGTCTAGAGGGTTGAGAAGAAAAGTGCTCGTAGCGAGCTCGTTGCGGCAGAAGCGAAAGCCAGGAGCAGCGTGCTCGGTGCGAGAAGTAGACGGCGCTTCGCCTCCTTGGGAAGGAAATCGCGTCTGGGCACGAACGGCAGCCAGCGAAGCTTCAGAACAGCAGGCTGTTCTGCTCAGCGTACGAGCCTGAAGTGAGTGGCAAGGGCTAAGGGGACAGTTCCAAGGCATCTAGCTTTCCTGCTAGCAATGCCATTTCTACCCTGCTGTGGAAAACATTGTCCTTTGCCCTTCTGCTCCGAGAGGCACAGAGCACCTCGGCAGACGCAGTGCAGAGGGAAAGGACACAGTATCCGAGGGAGCGTGGCGCCGCTTAGGCGGGCAAAGCAGAAAGGTGCCGCCCGGCACTGGCTTTGACTCCCTGAGCTTCCTTGCTAGGACAGCAGCTGCCGAAAGCTGGCAACTAGGCTGCCAGAGTGCAGAATGTCAGCGGTCTGGCACGCCTGCTTGCCGAAAGCCAGGATCAGCGAGACAGCGTGCTAGGCTCTGTTTCACAGCACCTTGGAGAACACGCCCTTGAAGAATGCCGTCTCTGTTCCGCAAAAGCTCTGCCACAGTGAAGGTGGAAGAAGCAGCCTGTGGCCACGGGCAGAGCTGGTCAACAGCTGCGCCTAACTTTCCCAAGCTGCGAGAGCATTCTCAGCCGAGTTCTGCTTTGACAGAGCTATTGCTGAACTTTTGCAGTCCCGGAGGCTGCTGAAACCAAGGCTGTGTTCTGCCTCTTCGTTCTTGCCTTCCTGTGCTCCAGCGAGAAGTGAAGCTCTGGCACGGCATTCAGCTTTGCCGCCTCTCTGCACGGAAAGCACTAGACAGAACTAGTGTGCTTCGTGCATGCTCTCTCCTCGCTTTTATGGTCACTGCTCTGCTTTTTGCTTGGCAGCGTTCCAAGGGTCCACGGCATACCTCTTGCACAGCGAGAGGTGGCCGGCGAGGAATACTTGCTGGCTTAAGTCGTTCCATGCTCAAGGCATTCATCAGAGCAACACCATGCGGGAAAAGAGGGGGGAACATTGCAGGACAAATTTCTATGCTGGAACATGATTGTCTGCGAGACAGCTCTCCGCAGCGCTAGTATTTGGCCAGGCTGAAATCAGCGCCACGGGAAGCCAATCTGACAAGCGGAGTGCAACGAGCGCGGCGATATGGGGCCACTTGGCAGGTGGCCGAAGAAAGACGGCTGCCCCGCGAATGTGGTGCCAGAAGGCAAGTTTCAGCAGGGCGTTCCGGGCGAGCTTAATGTGTAGCCGCACTTGTTCTAGGCGAGATTGTAGCCGAGAAGCTTTCCGTCTCCATTCACGAGGCAAGAAACGCAGAACGCAATGGTCTAGAGGGTTGAGAAGAAAAGTGCTCGTAGCGAGCTCGTTGCGGCAGAAGCGAAAGCCAGGAGCAGCGTGCTCGGTGCGAGAAGTAGACGGCGCTTCGCCTCCTTGGGAAGGAAATCGCGTCTGGGCACGAACGGCAGCCAGCGAAGCTTCAGAACAGCAGGCTGTTCTGCTCAGCGTACGAGCCTGAAGTGAGTGGCAAGGGCTAAGGGGACAGTTCCAAGGCATCTAGCTTTCCTGCTAGCAATGCCATTTCTACCCTGCTGTGGAAAACATTGTCCTTTGCCCTTCTGCTCCGAGAGGCACAGAGCACCTCGGCAGACGCAGTGCAGAGGGAAAGGACACAGTATCCGAGGGAGCGTGGCGCCGCTTAGGCGGGCAAAGCAGAAAGGTGCCGCCCGGCACTGGCTTTGATTCCCTGAGCTTCCTTGCTAGGACAGCAGCTGCCGAAAGCTGGCAACTAGGCTGCCAGAGTGCAGAATGTCAGCGGTCTGGCACGCCTGCTTGCCGAAAGCCAGGATCAGCGAGACAGCGTGCTAGGCTCTGTTTCACAGCACCTTGGAGAACACGCCCTTGAAGAATGCCGTCTCTGTTCCGCAAAAGCTCTGCCACAGTGAAGGTGGAAGAAGCAGCCTGTGGCCACGGGCAGAGCTGGTCAACAGCTGCGCCTAACTTTCCCAAGCTGCGAGAGCATTCTCAGCCGAGTTCTGCTTTGACAGAGCTATTGCTGAACTTTTGCAGTCCCGGAGGCTGCTGAAACCAAGGCTGTGTTCTGCCTCTTCATTCTTGCCTTCCTGTGCTCCAGCGAGAAGTGAAGCTCTGGCACGGCATTCAGCTTTGCCGCCTCTCTGCACGGAAAGCACTAGACAGAACTAGTGTGCTTCGTGCATGCTCTCTCCTCGCTTTTATGGTCACTGCTCTGCTTTTTGCTTGGCAGCGTTCCAAGGGTCCACGGCATACCTCTTGCACAGCGAGAGGTGGCCGGCGAGGAATACTTGCTGGCTTAAGTCGTTCCATGCTCAAGGCATTCATCAGAGCAACACCATGCGGGAAAAGAGGGGGGAACATTGCAGGACAAATTTCTATGCTGGAACATGATTGTCTGCGAGACAGCTCTCCGCAGCGCTAGTATTTGGCCAGGCTGAAATCAGCGCCACGGGAAGCCAATCTGACAAGCGGAGTGCAACGAGCGCGGCGATATGGGGCCACTTGGCAGGTGGCCGAAGAAAGACGGCTGCCCCGCGAATGTGGTGCCAGAAGGCAAGTTTCAGCAGGGCGTTCCGGGCGAGCTTAATGTGTAGCCGCACTTGTTCTAGGCGAGATTGTAGCCGAGAAGCTTTCCGTCTCCATTCACGAGGCAAGAAACGCAGAACGCAATGGTCTAGAGGGTTGAGAAGAAAAGTGCTCGTAGCGAGCTCGTTGCGGCAGAAGCGAAAGCCAGGAGCAGCGTGCTCGGTGCGAGAAGTAGACGGCGCTTCGCCTCCTTGGGAAGGAAATCGCGTCTGGGCACGAACGGCAGCCAGCGAAGCTTCAGAACAGCAGGCTGTTCTGCTCAGCGTACGAGCCTGAAGTGAGTGGCAAGGGCTAAGGGGACAGTTCCAAGGCATCTAGCTTTCCTGCTAGCAATGCCATTTCTACCCTGCTGTGGATAACATTGTCCTTTGCCCTTCTGCTCCGAGAGGCACAGAGCACCTCGGCAGACGCAGTGCAGAGGGAAAGGACACAGTATCCGAGGGAGCGTGGCGCCGCTTAGGCGGGCAAAGCAGAAAGGTGCCGCCCGGCACTGGCTTTGACTCCCTGAGCTTCCTTGCTAGGACAGCAGCTGCCGAAAGCTGGCAACTAGGCTGCCAGAGTGCAGAATGTAGGCGGTCTGGCACGCCTGCTTGCCGAAAGCCAGGATCAGCGAGACAGCGTGCTAGGCTCTGTTTCACAGCACCTTGGAGAACACGCCCTTGAAGAATGCCGTCTCTGTTCCGCAAAAGCTCTGCCACAGTGAAGGTGGAAGAAGCAGCCTGTGGCCACGGGCAGAGCTGGTCAACAGCTGCGCCTAACTTTCCCAAGCTGCGAGAGCATTCTCAGCCGAGTTCTGCTTTGACAGAGCTATTGCTGAACTTTTGCAGTCCCGGAGGCTGCTGAAACCAAGGCTGTGTTCTGCCTCTTCGTTCTTGCCTTCCTGTGCTCCAGCGAGAAGTGAAGCTCTGGCACGGCATTCAGCTTTGCCGCCTCTCTGCACGGAAAGCACTAGACAGAACTAGTGTGCTTCGTGCATGCTCTCTCCTCGCTTTTATGGTCACTGCTCTGCTTTTTGCTTGGCAGCGTTCCAAGGGTCCACGGCATACCTCTTGCACAGCGAGAGGTGGCCGGCGAGGAATACTTGCTGGCTTAAGTCGTTCCATGCTCAAGGCATTCATCAGAGCAACACCATGCGGGAAAAGAGGGGGGAACATTGCAGGACAAATTTCTATGCTGGAACATGATTGTCTGCGAGACAGCTCTCCGCAGCGCTAGTATTTGGCCAGGCTGAAATCAGCGCCACGGGAAGCCAATCTGACAAGCGGAGTGCAACGAGCGCGGCGATATGGGGCCACTTGGCAGGTGGCCGAAGAAAGACGGCTGCCCCGCGAATGTGGTGCCAGAAGGCAAGTTTCAGCAGGGCGTTCCGGGCGAGCTTAATGTGTAGCCGCACTTGTTCTAGGCGAGATTGTAGCCGAGAAGCTTTCCGTCTCCATTCACGAGGCAAGAAAAGCAGAACGCAATGGTCTAGAGGGTTGAGAAGAAAAGTGCTCGTAGCGAGCTCGTTGCGGCAGAAGCGAAAGCCAGGAGCAGCGTGCTCGGTGCGAGAAGTAGACGGCGCTTCGCCTCCTTGGGAAGGAAATCGCGTCTGGGCACGAACGGCAGCCAGCGAAGCTTCAGAACAGCAGGCTGTTCTGCTCAGCGTACGAGCCTGAAGTGAGTGGCAAGGGCTAAGGGGACAGTTCCAAGGCATCTAGCTTTCCTGCTAGCAATGCCATTTCTACCCTGCTGTGGAAAACATTGTCCTTTGCCCTTCTGCTCCGAGAGGCACAGAGCACCTCGGCAGACGCAGTGCAGAGGGAAAGGACACAGTATCCGAGGGAGCGTGGCGCCGCTTAGGCGGGCAAAGCAGAAAGGTGCCGCCCGGCACTGGCTTTGACTCCCTGAGCTTCCTTGCTAGGACAGCAGCTGCCGAAAGCTGGCAACTAGGCTGCCAGAGTGCAGAATGTCAGCGGTCTGGCACGCCTGCTTGCCGAAAGCCAGGATCAGCGAGACAGCGTGCTAGGCTCTGTTTCACAGCACCTTGGAGAACACGCCCTTGAAGAATGCCGTCTCTGTTCCGCAAAAGCTCTGCCACAGTGAAGGTGGAAGAAGCAGCCTGTGGCCACGGGCAGAGCTGGTCAACAGCTGCGCCTAACTTTCCCAAGCTGCGAGAGCATTCTCAGCCGAGTTCTGCTTTGACAGAGCTATTGCTGAACTTTTGCAGTCCCGGAGGCTGCTGAAACCAAGGCTGTGTTCTGCCTCTTCGTTCTTGCCTTCCTGTGCTCCAGCGAGAAGTGAAGCTCTGGCACGGCATTCAGCTTTGCCGCCTCTCTGCACGGAAAGCACTAGACAGAACTAGTGTGCTTCGTGCATGCTCTCTCCTCGCTTTTATGGTCACTGCTCTGCTTTTTGCTTGGCAGCGTTCCAAGGGTCCACGGCATACCTCTTGCACAGCGAGAGGTGGCCGGCGAGGAATACTTGCTGGCTTAAGTCGTTCCATGCTCAAGGCATTCATCAGAGCAACACCATGCGGGAAAAGAGGGGGGAACATTGCAGGACAAATTTCTATGCTGGAACATGATTGTCTGCGAGACAGCTCTCCGCAGCGCTAGTATTTGGCCAGGCTGAAATCAGCGCCACGGGAAGCCAATCTGACAAGCGGAGTGCAACGAGCGCGGCGATATGGGGCCACTTGGCAGGTGGCCGAAGAAAGACGGCTGCCCCGCGAATGTGGTGCCAGAAGGCAAGTTTCAGCAGGGCGTTCCGGGCGAGCTTAATGTGTAGCCGCACTTGTTCTAGGCGAGATTGTAGCCGAGAAGCTTTCCGTCTCCATTCACGAGGCAAGAAAAGCAGAACGCAATGGTCTAGAGGGTTGAGAAGAAAAGTGCTCGTAGCGAGCTCGTTGCGGCAGAAGCGAAAGCCAGGAGCAGCGTGCTCGGTGCGAGAAGTAGACGGCGCTTCGCCTCCTTGGGAAGGAAATCGCGTCTGGGCACGAACGGCAGCCAGCGAAGCTTCAGAACAGCAGGCTGTTCTGCTCAGCGTACGAGCCTGAAGTGAGTGGCAAGGGCTAAGGGGACAGTTCCAAGGCATCTAGCTTTCCTGCTAGCAATGCCATTTCTACCCTGCTGTGGAAAACATTGTCCTTTGCCCTTCTGCTCCGAGAGGCACAGAGCACCTCGGCAGACGCAGTGCAGAGGGAAAGGACACAGTATCCGAGGGAGCGTGGCGCCGCTTAGGCGGGCAAAGCAGAAAGGTGCCGCCCGGCACTGGCTTTGACTCCCTGAGCTTCCTTGCTAGGACAGCAGCTGCCGAAAGCTGGCAACTAGGCTGCCAGAGTGCAGAATGTCAGCGGTCTGGCACGCCTGCTTGCCGAAAGCCAGGATCAGCGAGACAGCGTGCTAGGCTCTGTTTCACAGCACCTTGGAGAACACGCCCTTGAAGAATGCCGTCTCTGTTCCGCAAAAGCTCTGCCACAGTGAAGGTGGAAGAAGCAGCCTGTGGCCACGGGCAGAGCTGGTCAACAGCTGCGCCTAACTTTCCCAAGCTGCGAGAGCATTCTCAGCCGAGTTCTGCTTTGACAGAGCTATTGCTGAACTTTTGCAGTCCCGGAGGCTGCTGAAACCAAGGCTGTGTTCTGCCTCTTCATTCTTGCCTTCCTGTGCTCCAGCGAGAAGTGAAGCTCTGGCACGGCATTCAGCTTTGCCGCCTCTCTGCACGGAAAGCACTAGACAGAACTAGTGTGCTTCGTGCATGCTCTCTCCTCGCTTTTATGGTCACTGCTCTGCTTTTTGCTTGGCAGCGTTCCAAGGGTCCACGGCATACCTCTTGCACAGCGAGAGGTGGCCGGCGAGGAATACTTGCTGGCTTAAGTCGTTCCATGCTCAAGGCATTCATCAGAGCAACACCATGCGGGAAAAGAGGGGGGAACATTGCAGGACAAATTTCTATGCTGGAACATGATTGTCTGCGAGACAGCTCTCCGCAGCGCTAGTATTTGGCCAGGCTGAAATCAGCGCCACGGGAAGCCAATCTGACAAGCGGAGTGCAACGAGCGCGGCGATATGGGGCCACTTGGCAGGTGGCCGAAGAAAGACGGCTGCCCCGCGAATGTGGTGCCAGAAGGCAAGTTTCAGCAGGGCGTTCCGGGCGAGCTTAATGTGTAGCCGCACTTGTTCTAGGCGAGATTGTAGCCGAGAAGCTTTCCGTCTCCATTCACGAGGCAAGAAAAGCAGAACGCAATGGTCTAGAGGGTTGAGAAGAAAAGTGCTCGTAGCGAGCTCGTTGCGGCAGAAGCGAAAGCCAGGAGCAGCGTGCTCGGTGCGAGAAGTAGACGGCGCTTCGCCTCCTTGGGAAGGAAATCGCGTCTGGGCACGAACGGCAGCCAGCGAAGCTTCAGAACAGCAGGCTGTTCTGCTCAGCGTACGAGCCTGAAGTGAGTGGCAAGGGCTAAGGGGACAGTTCCAAGGCATCTAGCTTTCCTGCTAGCAATGCCATTTCTACCCTGCTGTGGAAAACATTGTCCTTTGCCCTTCTGCTCCGAGAGGCACAGAGCACCTCGGCAGACGCAGTGCAGAGGGAAAGGACACAGTATCCGAGGGAGCGTGGCGCCGCTTAGGCGGGCAAAGCAGAAAGGTGCCGCCCGGCACTGGCTTTGACTCCCTGAGCTTCCTTGCTAGGACAGCAGCTGCCGAAAGCTGGCAACTAGGCTGCCAGAGTGCAGAATGTCAGCGGTCTGGCACGCCTGCTTGCCGAAAGCCAGGATCAGCGAGACAGCGTGCTAGGCTCTGTTTCACAGCACCTTGGAGAACACGCCCTTGAAGAATGCCGTCTCTGTTCCGCAAAAGCTCTGCCACAGTGAAGGTGGAAGAAGCAGCCTGTGGCCACGGGCAGAGCTGGTCAACAGCTGCGCCTAACTTTCCCAAGCTGCGAGAGCATTCTCAGCCGAGTTCTGCTTTGACAGAGCTATTGCTGAACTTTTGCAGCCCCGGAGGCTGCTGAAACCAAGGCTGTGTTCTGCCTCTTCATTCTTGCCTTCCTGTGCTCCAGCGAGAAGTGAAGCTCTGGCACGGCATTCAGCTTTGCCGCCTCTCTGCACGGAAAGCACTAGACAGAACTAGTGTGCTTCGTGCATGCTCTCTCCTCGCTTTTATGGTCACTGCTCTGCTTTTTGCTTGGCAGCGTTCCAAGGGTCCACGGCATACCTCTTGCACAGCGAGAGGTGGCCGGCGAGGAATACTTGCTGGCTTAAGTCGTTCCATGCTCAAGGCATTCATCAGAGCAACACCATGCGGGAAAAGAGGGGGGAACATTGCAGGACAAATTTCTATGCTGGAACATGATTGTCTGCGAGACAGCTCTCCGCAGCGCTAGTATTTGGCCAGGCTGAAATCAGCGCCACGGGAAGCCAATCTGACAAGCGGAGTGCAACGAGCGCGGCGATATGGGGCCACTTGGCAGGTGGCCGAAGAAAGACGGCTGCCCCGCGAATGTGGTGCCAGAAGGCAAGTTTCAGCAGGGCGTTCCGGGCGAGCTTAATGTGTAGCCGCACTTGTTCTAGGCGAGATTGTAGCCGAGAAGCTTTCCGTCTCCATTCACGAGACAAGAAAAGCAGAACGCAATGGTCTAGAGGGTTGAGAAGAAAAGTGCTCGTAGCGAGCTCGTTGCGGCAGAAGCGAAAGCCAGGAGCAGCGTGCTCGGTGCGAGAAGTAGACGGCGCTTCGCCTCCTTGGGAAGGAAATCGCGTCTGGGCACGAACGGCAGCCAGCGAAGCTTCAGAACAGCAGGCTGTTCTGCTCAGCGTACGAGCCTGAAGTGAGTGGCAAGGGCTAAGGGGACAGTTCCAAGGCATCTAGCTTTCCTGCTAGCAATGCCATTTCTACCCTGCTGTGGAAAACATTGTCCTTTGCCCTTCTGCTCCGAGAGGCACAGAGCACCTCGGCAGACGCAGTGCAGAGGGAAAGGACACAGTATCCGAGGGAGCGTGGCGCCGCTTAGGCGGGCAAAGCAGAAAGGTGCCGCCCGGCACTGGCTTTGACTCCCTGAGCTTCCTTGCTAGGACAGCAGCTGCCGAAAGCTGGCAACTAGGCTGCCAGAGTGCAGAATGTCAGCGGTCTGGCACGCCTGCTTGCCGAAAGCCAGGATCAGCGAGACAGCGTGCTAGGCTCTGTTTCACAGCACCTTGGAGAACACGCCCTTGAAGAATGCCGTCTCTGTTCCGCAAAAGCTCTGCCACAGTGAAGGTGGAAGAAGCAGCCTGTGGCCACGGGCAGAGCTGGTCAACAGCTGCGCCTAACTTTCCCAAGCTGCGAGAGCATTCTCAGCCGAGTTCTGCTTTGACAGAGCTATTGCTGAACTTTTGCAGTCCCGGAGGCTGCTGAAACCAAGGCTGTGTTCTGCCTCTTCGTTCTTGCCTTCCTGTGCTCCAGCGAGAAGTGAAGCTCTGGCACGGCATTCAGCTTTGCCGCCTCTCTGCACGGAAAGCACTAGACAGAACTAGTGTGCTTCGTGCATGCTCTCTCCTCGCTTTTATGGTCACTGCTCTGCTTTTTGCTTGGCAGCGTTCCAAGGGTCCACGGCATACCTCTTGCACAGCGAGAGGTGGCCGGCGAGGAATACTTGCTGGCTTAAGTCGTTCCATGCTCAAGGCATTCATCAGAGCAACACCATGCGGGAAAAGAGGGGGGAACATTGCAGGACAAATTTCTATGCTGGAACATGATTGTCTGCGAGACAGCTCTCCGCAGCGCTAGTATTTGGCCAGGCTGAAATCAGCGCCACGGGAAGCCAATCTGACAAGCGGAGTGCAACGAGCGCGGCGATATGGGGCCACTTGGCAGGTGGCCGAAGAAAGACGGCTGCCCCGCGAATGTGGTGCCAGAAGGCAAGTTTCAGCAGGGCGTTCCGGGCGAGCTTAATGTGTAGCCGCACTTGTTCTAGGCGAGATTGTAGCCGAGAAGCTTTCCGTCTCCATTCACGAGGCAAGAAACGCAGAACGCAATGGTCTAGAGGGTTGAGAAGAAAAGTGCTCGTAGCGAGCTCGTTGCGGCAGAAGCGAAAGCCAGGAGCAGCGTGCTCGGTGCGAGAAGTAGACGGCGCTTCGCCTCCTTGGGAAGGAAATCGCGTCTGGGCACGAACGGCAGCCAGCGAAGCTTCAGAACAGCAGGCTGTTCTGCTCAGCGTACGAGCCTGAAGTGAGTGGCAAGGGCTAAGGGGACAGTTCCAAGGCATCTAGCTTTCCTGCTAGCAATGCCATTTCTACCCTGCTGTGGAAAACATTGTCCTTTGCCCTTCTGCTCCGAGAGGCACAGAGCACCTCGGCAGACGCAGTGCAGAGGGAAAGGACACAGTATCCGAGGGAGCGTGGCGCCGCTTAGGCGGGCAAAGCAGAAAGGTGCCGCCCGGCACTGGCTTTGATTCCCTGAGCTTCCTTGCTAGGACAGCAGCTGCCGAAAGCTGGCAACTAGGCTGCCAGAGTGCAGAATGTCAGCGGTCTGGCACGCCTGCTTGCCGAAAGCCAGGATCAGCGAGACAGCGTGCTAGGCTCTGTTTCACAGCACCTTGGAGAACACGCCCTTGAAGAATGCCGTCTCTGTTCCGCAAAAGCTCTGCCACAGTGAAGGTGGAAGAAGCAGCCTGTGGCCACGGGCAGAGCTGGTCAACAGCTGCGCCTAACTTTCCCAAGCTGCGAGAGCATTCTCAGCCGAGTTCTGCTTTGACAGAGCTATTGCTGAACTTTTGCAGTCCCGGAGGCTGCTGAAACCAAGGCTGTGTTCTGCCTCTTCATTCTTGCCTTCCTGTGCTCCAGCGAGAAGTGAAGCTCTGGCACGGCATTCAGCTTTGCCGCCTCTCTGCACGGAAAGCACTAGACAGAACTAGTGTGCTTCGTGCATGCTCTCTCCTCGCTTTTATGGTCACTGCTCTGCTTTTTGCTTGGCAGCGTTCCAAGGGTCCACGGCATACCTCTTGCACAGCGAGAGGTGGCCGGCGAGGAATACTTGCTGGCTTAAGTCGTTCCATGCTCAAGGCATTCATCAGAGCAACACCATGCGGGAAAAGAGGGGGGAACATTGCAGGACAAATTTCTATGCTGGAACATGATTGTCTGCGAGACAGCTCTCCGCAGCGCTAGTATTTGGCCAGGCTGAAATCAGCGCCACGGGAAGCCAATCTGACAAGCGGAGTGCAACGAGCGCGGCGATATGGGGCCACTTGGCAGGTGGCCGAAGAAAGACGGCTGCCCCGCGAATGTGGTGCCAGAAGGCAAGTTTCAGCAGGGCGTTCCGGGCGAGCTTAATGTGTAGCCGCACTTGTTCTAGGCGAGATTGTAGCCGAGAAGCTTTCCGTCTCCATTCACGAGGCAAGAAACGCAGAACGCAATGGTCTAGAGGGTTGAGAAGAAAAGTGCTCGTAGCGAGCTCGTTGCGGCAGAAGCGAAAGCCAGGAGCAGCGTGCTCGGTGCGAGAAGTAGACGGCGCTTCGCCTCCTTGGGAAGGAAATCGCGTCTGGGCACGAACGGCAGCCAGCGAAGCTTCAGAACAGCAGGCTGTTCTGCTCAGCGTACGAGCCTGAAGTGAGTGGCAAGGGCTAAGGGGACAGTTCCAAGGCATCTAGCTTTCCTGCTAGCAATGCCATTTCTACCCTGCTGTGGAAAACATTGTCCTTTGCCCTTCTGCTCCGAGAGGCACAGAGCACCTCGGCAGACGCAGTGCAGAGGGAAAGGACACAGTATCCGAGGGAGCGTGGCGCCGCTTAGGCGGGCAAAGCAGAAAGGTGCCGCCCGGCACTGGCTTTGACTCCCTGAGCTTCCTTGCTAGGACAGCAGCTGCCGAAAGCTGGCAACTAGGCTGCCAGAGTGCAGAATGTCAGCGGTCTGGCACGCCTGCTTGCCGAAAGCCAGGATCAGCGAGACAGCGTGCTAGGCTCTGTTTCACAGCACCTTGGAGAACACGCCCTTGAAGAATGCCGTCTCTGTTCCGCAAAAGCTCTGCCACAGTGAAGGTGGAAGAAGCAGCCTGTGGCCACGGGCAGAGCTGGTCAACAGCTGCGCCTAACTTTCCCAAGCTGCGAGAGCATTCTCAGCCGAGTTCTGCTTTGACAGAGCTATTGCTGAACTTTTGCAGTCCCGGAGGCTGCTGAAACCAAGGCTGTGTTCTGCCTCTTCGTTCTTGCCTTCCTGTGCTCCAGCGAGAAGTGAAGCTCTGGCACGGCATTCAGCTTTGCCGCCTCTCTGCACGGAAAGCACTAGACAGAACTAGTGTGCTTCGTGCATGCTCTCTCCTCGCTTTTATGGTCACTGCTCTGCTTTTTGCTTGGCAGCGTTCCAAGGGTCCACGGCATACCTCTTGCACAGCGAGAGGTGGCCGGCGAGGAATACTTGCTGGCTTAAGTCGTTCCATGCTCAAGGCATTCATCAGAGCAACACCATGCGGGAAAAGAGGGGGGAACATTGCAGGACAAATTTCTATGCTGGAACATGATTGTCTGCGAGACAGCTCTCCGCAGCGCTAGTATTTGGCCAGGCTGAAATCAGCGCCACGGGAAGCCAATCTGACAAGCGGAGTGCAACGAGCGCGGCGATATGGGGCCACTTGGCAGGTGGCCGAAGAAAGACGGCTGCCCCGCGAATGTGGTGCCAGAAGGCAAGTTTCAGCAGGGCGTTCCGGGCGAGCTTAATGTGTAGCCGCACTTGTTCTAGGCGAGATTGTAGCCGAGAAGCTTTCCGTCTCCATTCACGAGGCAAGAAAAGCAGAACGCAATGGTCTAGAGGGTTGAGAAGAAAAGTGCTCGTAGCGAGCTCGTTGCGGCAGAAGCGAAAGCCAGGAGCAGCGTGCTCGGTGCGAGAAGTAGACGGCGCTTCGCCTCCTTGGGAAGGAAATCGCGTCTGGGCACGAACGGCAGCCAGCGAAGCTTCAGAACAGCAGGCTGTTCTGCTCAGCGTACGAGCCTGAAGTGAGTGGCAAGGGCTAAGGGGACAGTTCCAAGGCATCTAGCTTTCCTGCTAGCAATGCCATTTCTACCCTGCTGTGGAAAACATTGTCCTTTGCCCTTCTGCTCCGAGAGGCACAGAGCACCTCGGCAGACGCAGTGCAGAGGGAAAGGACACAGTATCCGAGGGAGCGTGGCGCCGCTTAGGCGGGCAAAGCAGAAAGGTGCCGCCCGGCACTGGCTTTGACTCCCTGAGCTTCCTTGCTAGGACAGCAGCTGCCGAAAGCTGGCAACTAGGCTGCCAGAGTGCAGAATGTCAGCGGTCTGGCACGCCTGCTTGCCGAAAGCCAGGATCAGCGAGACAGCGTGCTAGGCTCTGTTTCACAGCACCTTGGAGAACACGCCCTTGAAGAATGCCGTCTCTGTTCCGCAAAAGCTCTGCCACAGTGAAGGTGGAAGAAGCAGCCTGTGGCCACGGGCAGAGCTGGTCAACAGCTGCGCCTAACTTTCCCAAGCTGCGAGAGCATTCTCAGCCGAGTTCTGCTTTGACAGAGCTATTGCTGAACTTTTGCAGTCCCGGAGGCTGCTGAAACCAAGGCTGTGTTCTGCCTCTTCGTTCTTGCCTTCCTGTGCTCCAGCGAGAAGTGAAGCTCTGGCACGGCATTCAGCTTTGCCGCCTCTCTGCACGGAAAGCACTAGACAGAACTAGTGTGCTTCGTGCATGCTCTCTCCTCGCTTTTATGGTCACTGCTCTGCTTTTTGCTTGGCAGCGTTCCAAGGGTCCACGGCATACCTCTTGCACAGCGAGAGGTGGCCGGCGAGGAATACTTGCTGGCTTAAGTCGTTCCATGCTCAAGGCATTCATCAGAGCAACACCATGCGGGAAAAGAGGGGGGAACATTGCAGGACAAATTTCTATGCTGGAACATGATTGTCTGCGAGACAGCTCTCCGCAGCGCTAGTATTTGGCCAGGCTGAAATCAGCGCCACGGGAAGCCAATCTGACAAGCGGAGTGCAACGAGCGCGGCGATATGGGGCCACTTGGCAGGTGGCCGAAGAAAGACGGCTGCCCCGCGAATGTGGTGCCAGAAGGCAAGTTTCAGCAGGGCGTTCCGGGCGAGCTTAATGTGTAGCCGCACTTGTTCTAGGCGAGATTGTAGCCGAGAAGCTTTCCGTCTCCATTCACGAGGCAAGAAAAGCAGAACGCAATGGTCTAGAGGGTTGAGAAGAAAAGTGCTCGTAGCGAGCTCGTTGCGGCAGAAGCGAAAGCCAGGAGCAGCGTGCTCGGTGCGAGAAGTAGACGGCGCTTCGCCTCCTTGGGAAGGAAATCGCGTCTGGGCACGAACGGCAGCCAGCGAAGCTTCAGAACAGCAGGCTGTTCTGCTCAGCGTACGAGCCTGAAGTGAGTGGCAAGGGCTAAGGGGACAGTTCCAAGGCATCTAGCTTTCCTGCTAGCAATGCCATTTCTACCCTGCTGTGGAAAACATTGTCCTTTGCCCTTCTGCTCCGAGAGGCACAGAGCACCTCGGCAGACGCAGTGCAGAGGGAAAGGACACAGTATCCGAGGGAGCGTGGCGCCGCTTAGGCGGGCAAAGCAGAAAGGTGCCGCCCGGCACTGGCTTTGACTCCCTGAGCTTCCTTGCTAGGACAGCAGCTGCCGAAAGCTGGCAACTAGGCTGCCAGAGTGCAGAATGTCAGCGGTCTGGCACGCCTGCTTGCCGAAAGCCAGGATCAGCGAGACAGCGTGCTAGGCTCTGTTTCACAGCACCTTGGAGAACACGCCCTTGAAGAATGCCGTCTCTGTTCCGCAAAAGCTCTGCCACAGTGAAGGTGGAAGAAGCAGCCTGTGGCCACGGGCAGAGCTGGTCAACAGCTGCGCCTAACTTTCCCAAGCTGCGAGAGCATTCTCAGCCGAGTTCTGCTTTGACAGAGCTATTGCTGAACTTTTGCAGTCCCGGAGGCTGCTGAAACCAAGGCTGTGTTCTGCCTCTTCGTTCTTGCCTTCCTGTGCTCCAGCGAGAAGTGAAGCTCTGGCACGGCATTCAGCTTTGCCGCCTCTCTGCACGGAAAGCACTAGACAGAACTAGTGTGCTTCGTGCATGCTCTCTCCTCGCTTTTATGGTCACTGCTCTGCTTTTTGCTTGGCAGCGTTCCAAGGGTCCACGGCATACCTCTTGCACAGCGAGAGGTGGCCGGCGAGGAATACTTGCTGGCTTAAGTCGTTCCATGCTCAAGGCATTCATCAGAGCAACACCATGCGGGAAAAGAGGGGGGAACATTGCAGGACAAATTTCTATGCTGGAACATGATTGTCTGCGAGACAGCTCTCCGCAGCGCTAGTATTTGGCCAGGCTGAAATCAGCGCCACGGGAAGCCAATCTGACAAGCGGAGTGCAACGAGCGCGGCGATATGGGGCCACTTGGCAGGTGGCCGAAGAAAGACGGCTGCCCCGCGAATGTGGTGCCAGAAGGCAAGTTTCAGCAGGGCGTTCCGGGCGAGCTTAATGTGTAGCCGCACTTGTTCTAGGCGAGATTGTAGCCGAGAAGCTTTCCGTCTCCATTCACGAGGCAAGAAAAGCAGAACGCAATGGTCTAGAGGGTTGAGAAGAAAAGTGCTCGTAGCGAGCTCGTTGCGGCAGAAGCGAAAGCCAGGAGCAGCGTGCTCGGTGCGAGAAGTAGACGGCGCTTCGCCTCCTTGGGAAGGAAATCGCGTCTGGGCACGAACGGCAGCCAGCGAAGCTTCAGAACAGCAGGCTGTTCTGCTCAGCGTACGAGCCTGAAGTGAGTGGCAAGGGCTAAGGGGACAGTTCCAAGGCATCTAGCTTTCCTGCTAGCAATGCCATTTCTACCCTGCTGTGGAAAACATTGTCCTTTGCCCTTCTGCTCCGAGAGGCACAGAGCACCTCGGCAGACGCAGTGCAGAGGGAAAGGACACAGTATCCGAGGGAGCGTGGCGCCGCTTAGGCGGGCAAAGCAGAAAGGTGCCGCCCGGCACTGGCTTTGACTCCCTGAGCTTCCTTGCTAGGACAGCAGCTGCCGAAAGCTGGCAACTAGGCTGCCAGAGTGCAGAATGTCAGCGGTCTGGCACGCCTGCTTGCCGAAAGCCAGGATCAGCGAGACAGCGTGCTAGGCTCTGTTTCACAGCACCTTGGAGAACACGCCCTTGAAGAATGCCGTCTCTGTTCCGCAAAAGCTCTGCCACAGTGAAGGTGGAAGAAGCAGCCTGTGGCCACGGGCAGAGCTGGTCAACAGCTGCGCCTAACTTTCCCAAGCTGCGAGAGCATTCTCAGCCGAGTTCTGCTTTGACAGAGCTATTGCTGAACTTTTGCAGTCCCGGAGGCTGCTGAAACCAAGGCTGTGTTCTGCCTCTTCGTTCTTGCCTTCCTGTGCTCCAGCGAGAAGTGAAGCTCTGGCACGGCATTCAGCTTTGCCGCCTCTCTGCACGGAAAGCACTAGACAGAACTAGTGTGCTTCGTGCATGCTCTCTCCTCGCTTTTATGGTCACTGCTCTGCTTTTTGCTTGGCAGCGTTCCAAGGGTCCACGGCATACCTCTTGCACAGCGAGAGGTGGCCGGCGAGGAATACTTGCTGGCTTAAGTCGTTCCATGCTCAAGGCATTCATCAGAGCAACACCATGCGGGAAAAGAGGGGGGAACATTGCAGGACAAATTTCTATGCTGGAACATGATTGTCTGCGAGACAGCTCTCCGCAGCGCTAGTATTTGGCCAGGCTGAAATCAGCGCCACGGGAAGCCAATCTGACAAGCGGAGTGCAACGAGCGCGGCGATATGGGGCCACTTGGCAGGTGGCCGAAGAAAGACGGCTGCCCCGCGAATGTGGTGCCAGAAGGCAAGTTTCAGCAGGGCGTTCCGGGCGAGCTTAATGTGTAGCCGCACTTGTTCTAGGCGAGATTGTAGCCGAGAAGCTTTCCGTCTCCATTCACGAGGCAAGAAAAGCAGAACGCAATGGTCTAGAGGGTTGAGAAGAAAAGTGCTCGTAGCGAGCTCGTTGCGGCAGAAGCGAAAGCCAGGAGCAGCGTGCTCGGTGCGAGAAGTAGACGGCGCTTCGCCTCCTTGGGAAGGAAATCGCGTCTGGGCACGAACGGCAGCCAGCGAAGCTTCAGAACAGCAGGCTGTTCTGCTCAGCGTACGAGCCTGAAGTGAGTGGCAAGGGCTAAGGGGACAGTTCCAAGGCATCTAGCTTTCCTGCTAGCAATGCCATTTCTACCCTGCTGTGGAAAACATTGTCCTTTGCCCTTCTGCTCCGAGAGGCACAGAGCACCTCGGCAGACGCAGTGCAGAGGGAAAGGACACAGTATCCGAGGGAGCGTGGCGCCGCTTAGGCGGGCAAAGCAGAAAGGTGCCGCCCGGCACTGGCTTTGACTCCCTGAGCTTCCTTGCTAGGACAGCAGCTGCCGAAAGCTGGCAACTAGGCTGCCAGAGTGCAGAATGTCAGCGGTCTGGCACGCCTGCTTGCCGAAAGCCAGGATCAGCGAGACAGCGTGCTAGGCTCTGTTTCACAGCACCTTGGAGAACACGCCCTTGAAGAATGCCGTCTCTGTTCCGCAAAAGCTCTGCCACAGTGAAGGTGGAAGAAGCAGCCTGTGGCCACGGGCAGAGCTGGTCAACAGCTGCGCCTAACTTTCCCAAGCTGCGAGAGCATTCTCAGCCGAGTTCTGCTTTGACAGAGCTATTGCTGAACTTTTGCAGTCCCGGAGGCTGCTGAAACCAAGGCTGTGTTCTGCCTCTTCATTCTTGCCTTCCTGTGCTCCAGCGAGAAGTGAAGCTCTGGCACGGCATTCAGCTTTGCCGCCTCTCTGCACGGAAAGCACTAGACAGAACTAGTGTGCTTCGTGCATGCTCTCTCCTCGCTTTTATGGTCACTGCTCTGCTTTTTGCTTGGCAGCGTTCCAAGGGTCCACGGCATACCTCTTGCACAGCGAGAGGTGGCCGGCGAGGAATACTTGCTGGCTTAAGTCGTTCCATGCTCAAGGCATTCATCAGAGCAACACCATGCGGGAAAAGAGGGGGGAACATTGCAGGACAAATTTCTATGCTGGAACATGATTGTCTGCGAGACAGCTCTCCGCAGCGCTAGTATTTGGCCAGGCTGAAATCAGCGCCACGGGAAGCCAATCTGACAAGCGGAGTGCAACGAGCGCGGCGATATGGGGCCACTTGGCAGGTGGCCGAAGAAAGACGGCTGCCCCGCGAATGTGGTGCCAGAAGGCAAGTTTCAGCAGGGCGTTCCGGGCGAGCTTAATGTGTAGCCGCACTTGTTCTAGGCGAGATTGTAGCCGAGAAGCTTTCCGTCTCCATTCACGAGGCAAGAAAAGCAGAACGCAATGGTCTAGAGGGTTGAGAAGAAAAGTGCTCGTAGCGAGCTCGTTGCGGCAGAAGCGAAAGCCAGGAGCAGCGTGCTCGGTGCGAGAAGTAGACGGCGCTTCGCCTCCTTGGGAAGGAAATCGCGTCTGGGCACGAACGGCAGCCAGCGAAGCTTCAGAACAGCAGGCTGTTCTGCTCAGCGTACGAGCCTGAAGTGAGTGGCAAGGCCTAAGGGGACAGTTCCAAGGCATCTAGCTTTCCTGCTAGCAATGCCATTTCTACCCTGCTGTGGAAAACATTGTCCTTTGCCCTTCTGCTCCGAGAGGCACAGAGCACCTCGGCAGACGCAGTGCAGAGGGAAAGGACACAGTATCCGAGGGAGCGTGGCGCCGCTTAGGCGGGCAAAGCAGAAAGGTGCCGCCCGGCACTGGCTTTGACTCCCTGAGCTTCCTTGCTAGGACAGCAGCTGCCGAAAGCTGGCAACTAGGCTGCCAGAGTGCAGAATGTCAGCGGTCTGGCACGCCTGCTTGCCGAAAGCCAGGATCAGCGAGACAGCGTGCTAGGCTCTGTTTCACAGCACCTTGGAGAACACGCCCTTGAAGAATGCCGTCTCTGTTCCGCAAAAGCTCTGCCACAGTGAAGGTGGAAGAAGCAGCCTGTGGCCACGGGCAGAGCTGGTCAACAGCTGCGCCTAACTTTCCCAAGCTGCGAGAGCATTCTCAGCCGAGTTCTGCTTTGACAGAGCTATTGGTGAACTTTTGCAGCCCCGGAGGCTGCTGAAACCAAGGCTGTGTTCTGCCTCTTCATTCTTGCCTTCCTGTGCTCCAGCGAGAAGTGAAGCTCTGGCACGGCATTCAGCTTTGCCGCCTCTCTGCACGGAAAGCACTAGACAGAACTAGTGTGCTTCGTGCATGCTCTCTCCTCGCTTTTATGGTCACTGCTCTGCTTTTTGCTTGGCAGCGTTCCAAGGGTCCACGGCATACCTCTTGCACAGCGAGAGGTGGCCGGCGAGGAATACTTGCTGGCTTAAGTCGTTCCATGCTCAAGGCATTCATCAGAGCAACACCATGCGGGAAAAGAGGGGGGAACATTGCAGGACAAATTTCTATGCTGGAACATGATTGTCTGCGAGACAGCTCTCCGCAGCGCTAGTATTTGGCCAGGCTGAAATCAGCGCCACGGGAAGCCAATCTGACAAGCGGAGTGCAACGAGCGCGGCGATATGGGGCCACTTGGCAGGTGGCCGAAGAAAGACGGCTGCCCCGCGAATGTGGTGCCAGAAGGCAAGTTTCAGCAGGGCGTTCCGGGCGAGCTTAATGTGTAGCCGCACTTGTTCTAGGCGAGATTGTAGCCGAGAAGCTTTCCGTCTCCATTCACGAGGCAAGAAAAGCAGAACGCAATGGTCTAGAGGGTTGAGAAGAAAAGTGCTCGTAGCGAGCTCGTTGCGGCAGAAGCGAAAGCCAGGAGCAGCGTGCTCGGTGCGAGAAGTAGACGGCGCTTCGCCTCCTTGGGAAGGAAATCGCGTCTGGGCACGAACGGCAGCCAGCGAAGCTTCAGAACAGCAGGCTGTTCTGCTCAGCGTACGAGCCTGAAGTGAGTGGCAAGGGCTAAGGGGACAGTTCCAAGGCATCTAGCTTTCCTGCTAGCAATGCCATTTCTACCCTGCTGTGGAAAACATTGTCCTTTGCCCTTCTGCTCCGAGAGGCACAGAGCACCTCGGCAGACGCAGTGCAGAGGGAAAGGACACAGTATCCGAGGGAGCGTGGCGCCGCTTAGGCGGGCAAAGCAGAAAGGTGCCGCCCGGCACTGGCTTTGACTCCCTGAGCTTCCTTGCTAGGACAGCAGCTGCCGAAAGCTGGCAACTAGGCTGCCAGAGTGCAGAATGTCAGCGGTCTGGCACGCCTGCTTGCCGAAAGCCAGGATCAGCGAGACAGCGTGCTAGGCTCTGTTTCACAGCACCTTGGAGAACACGCCCTTGAAGAATGCCGTCTCTGTTCCGCAAAAGCTCTGCCACAGTGAAGGTGGAAGAAGCAGCCTGTGGCCACGGGCAGAGCTGGTCAACAGCTGCGCCTAACTTTCCCAAGCTGCGAGAGCATTCTCAGCCGAGTTCTGCTTTGACAGAGCTATTGCTGAACTTTTGCAGCCCCGGAGGCTGCTGAAACCAAGGCTGTGTTCTGCCTCTTCATTCTTGCCTTCCTGTGCTCCAGCGAGAAGTGAAGCTCTGGCACGGCATTCAGCTTTGCCGCCTCTCTGCACGGAAAGCACTAGACAGAACTAGTGTGCTTCGTGCATGCTCTCTCCTCGCTTTTATGGTCACTGCTCTGCTTTTTGCTTGGCAGCGTTCCAAGGGTCCACGGCATACCTCTTGCACAGCGAGAGGTGGCCGGCGAGGAATACTTGCTGGCTTAAGTCGTTCCATGCTCAAGGCATTCATCAGAGCAACACCATGCGGGAAAAGAGGGGGGAACATTGCAGGACAAATTTCTATGCTGGAACATGATTGTCTGCGAGACAGCTCTCCGCAGCGCTAGTATTTGGCCAGGCTGAAATCAGCGCCACGGGAAGCCAATCTGACAAGCGGAGTGCAACGAGCGCGGCGATATGGGGCCACTTGGCAGGTGGCCGAAGAAAGACGGCTGCCCCGCGAATGTGGTGCCAGAAGGCAAGTTTCAGCAGGGCGTTCCGGGCGAGCTTAATGTGTAGCCGCACTTGTTCTAGGCGAGATTGTAGCCGAGAAGCTTTCCGTCTCCATTCACGAGGCAAGAAAAGCAGAACGCAATGGTCTAGAGGGTTGAGAAGAAAAGTGCTCGTAGCGAGCTCGTTGCGGCAGAAGCGAAAGCCAGGAGCAGCGTGCTCGGTGCGAGAAGTAGACGGCGCTTCGCCTCCTTGGGAAGGAAATCGCGTCTGGGCACGAACGGCAGCCAGCGAAGCTTCAGAACAGCAGGCTGTTCTGCTCAGCGTACGAGCCTGAAGTGAGTGGCAAGGGCTAAGGGGACAGTTCCAAGGCATCTAGCTTTCCTGCTAGCAATGCCATTTCTACCCTGCTGTGGAAAACATTGTCCTTTGCCCTTCTGCTCCGAGAGGCACAGAGCACCTCGGCAGACGCAGTGCAGAGGGAAAGGACACAGTATCCGAGGGAGCGTGGCGCCGCTTAGGCGGGCAAAGCAGAAAGGTGCCGCCCGGCACTGGCTTTGACTCCCTGAGCTTCCTTGCTAGGACAGCAGCTGCCGAAAGCTGGCAACTAGGCTGCCAGAGTGCAGAATGTCAGCGGTCTGGCACGCCTGCTTGCCGAAAGCCAGGATCAGCGAGACAGCGTGCTAGGCTCTGTTTCACAGCACCTTGGAGAACACGCCCTTGAAGAATGCCGTCTCTGTTCCGCAAAAGCTCTGCCACAGTGAAGGTGGAAGAAGCAGCCTGTGGCCACGGGCAGAGCTGGTCAACAGCTGCGCCTAACTTTCCCAAGCTGCGAGAGCATTCTCAGCCGAGTTCTGCTTTGACAGAGCTATTGCTGAACTTTTGCAGTCCCGGAGGCTGCTGAAACCAAGGCTGTGTTCTGCCTCTTCATTCTTGCCTTCCTGTGCTCCAGCGAGAAGTGAAGCTCTGGCACGGCATTCAGCTTTGCCGCCTCTCTGCACGGAAAGCACTAGACAGAACTAGTGTGCTTCGTGCATGCTCTCTCCTCGCTTTTATGGTCACTGCTCTGCTTTTTGCTTGGCAGCGTTCCAAGGGTCCACGGCATACCTCTTGCACAGCGAGAGGTGGCCGGCGAGGAATACTTGCTGGCTTAAGTCGTTCCATGCTCAAGGCATTCATCAGAGCAACACCATGCGGGAAAAGAGGGGGGAACATTGCAGGACAAATTTCTATGCTGGAACATGATTGTCTGCGAGACAGCTCTCCGCAGCGCTAGTATTTGGCCAGGCTGAAATCAGCGCCACGGGAAGCCAATCTGACAAGCGGAGTGCAACGAGCGCGGCGATATGGGGCCACTTGGCAGGTGGCCGAAGAAAGACGGCTGCCCCGCGAATGTGGTGCCAGAAGGCAAGTTTCAGCAGGGCGTTCCGGGCGAGCTTAATGTGTAGCCGCACTTGTTCTAGGCGAGATTGTAGCCGAGAAGCTTTCCGTCTCCATTCACGAGGCAAGAAAAGCAGAACGCAATGGTCTAGAGGGTTGAGAAGAAAAGTGCTCGTAGCGAGCTCGTTGCGGCAGAAGCGAAAGCCAGGAGCAGCGTGCTCGGTGCGAGAAGTAGACGGCGCTTCGCCTCCTTGGGAAGGAAATCGCGTCTGGGCACGAACGGCAGCCAGCGAAGCTTCAGAACAGCAGGCTGTTCTGCTCAGCGTACGAGCCTGAAGTGAGTGGCAAGGGCTAAGGGGACAGTTCCAAGGCATCTAGCTTTCCTGCTAGCAATGCCATTTCTACCCTGCTGTGGAAAACATTGTCCTTTGCCCTTCTGCTCCGAGAGGCACAGAGCACCTCGGCAGACGCAGTGCAGAGGGAAAGGACACAGTATCCGAGGGAGCGTGGCGCCGCTTAGGCGGGCAAAGCAGAAAGGTGCCGCCCGGCACTGGCTTTGACTCCCTGAGCTTCCTTGCTAGGACAGCAGCTGCCGAAAGCTGGCAACTAGGCTGCCAGAGTGCAGAATGTCAGCGGTCTGGCACGCCTGCTTGCCGAAAGCCAGGATCAGCGAGACAGCGTGCTAGGCTCTGTTTCACAGCACCTTGGAGAACACGCCCTTGAAGAATGCCGTCTCTGTTCCGCAAAAGCTCTGCCACAGTGAAGGTGGAAGAAGCAGCCTGTGGCCACGGGCAGAGCTGGTCAACAGCTGCGCCTAACTTTCCCAAGCTGCGAGAGCATTCTCAGCCGAGTTCTGCTTTGACAGAGCTATTGCTGAACTTTTGCAGTCCCGGAGGCTGCTGAAACCAAGGCTGTGTTCTGCCTCTTCATTCTTGCCTTCCTGTGCTCCAGCGAGAAGTGAAGCTCTGGCACGGCATTCAGCTTTGCCGCCTCTCTGCACGGAAAGCACTAGACAGAACTAGTGTGCTTCGTGCATGCTCTCTCCTCGCTTTTATGGTCACTGCTCTGCTTTTTGCTTGGCAGCGTTCCAAGGGTCCACGGCATACCTCTTGCACAGCGAGAGGTGGCCGGCGAGGAATACTTGCTGGCTTAAGTCGTTCCATGCTCAAGGCATTCATCAGAGCAACACCATGCGGGAAAAGAGGGGGGAACATTGCAGGACAAATTTCTATGCTGGAACATGATTGTCTGCGAGACAGCTCTCCGCAGCGCTAGTATTTGGCCAGGCTGAAATCAGCGCCACGGGAAGCCAATCTGACAAGCGGAGTGCAACGAGCGCGGCGATATGGGGCCACTTGGCAGGTGGCCGAAGAAAGACGGCTGCCCCGCGAATGTGGTGCCAGAAGGCAAGTTTCAGCAGGGCGTTCCGGGCGAGCTTAATGTGTAGCCGCACTTGTTCTAGGCGAGATTGTAGCCGAGAAGCTTTCCGTCTCCATTCACGAGGCAAGAAAAGCAGAACGCAATGGTCTAGAGGGTTGAGAAGAAAAGTGCTCGTAGCGAGCTCGTTGCGGCAGAAGCGAAAGCCAGGAGCAGCGTGCTCGGTGCGAGAAGTAGACGGCGCTTCGCCTCCTTGGGAAGGAAATCGCGTCTGGGCACGAACGGCAGCCAGCGAAGCTTCAGAACAGCAGGCTGTTCTGCTCAGCGTACGAGCCTGAAGTGAGTGGCAAGGGCTAAGGGGACAGTTCCAAGGCATCTAGCTTTCCTGCTAGCAATGCCATTTCTACCCTGCTGTGGAAAACATTGTCCTTTGCCCTTCTGCTCCGAGAGGCACAGAGCACCTCGGCAGACGCAGTGCAGAGGGAAAGGACACAGTATCCGAGGGAGCGTGGCGCCGCTTAGGCGGGCAAAGCAGAAAGGTGCCGCCCGGCACTGGCTTTGACTCCCTGAGCTTCCTTGCTAGGACAGCAGCTGCCGAAAGCTGGCAACTAGGCTGCCAGAGTGCAGAATGTCAGCGGTCTGGCACGCCTGCTTGCCGAAAGCCAGGATCAGCGAGACAGCGTGCTAGGCTCTGTTTCACAGCACCTTGGAGAACACGCCCTTGAAGAATGCCGTCTCTGTTCCGCAAAAGCTCTGCCACAGTGAAGGTGGAAGAAGCAGCCTGTGGCCACGGGCAGAGCTGGTCAACAGCTGCGCCTAACTTTCCCAAGCTGCGAGAGCATTCTCAGCCGAGTTCTGCTTTGACAGAGCTATTGCTGAACTTTTGCAGTCCCGGAGGCTGCTGAAACCAAGGCTGTGTTCTGCCTCTTCATTCTTGCCTTCCTGTGCTCCAGCGAGAAGTGAAGCTCTGGCACGGCATTCAGCTTTGCCGCCTCTCTGCACGGAAAGCACTAGACAGAACTAGTGTGCTTCGTGCATGCTCTCTCCTCGCTTTTATGGTCACTGCTCTGCTTTTTGCTTGGCAGCGTTCCAAGGGTCCACGGCATACCTCTTGCACAGCGAGAGGTGGCCGGCGAGGAATACTTGCTGGCTTAAGTCGTTCCATGCTCAAGGCATTCATCAGAGCAACACCATGCGGGAAAAGAGGGGGGAACATTGCAGGACAAATTTCTATGCTGGAACATGATTGTCTGCGAGACAGCTCTCCGCAGCGCTAGTATTTGGCCAGGCTGAAATCAGCGCCACGGGAAGCCAATCTGACAAGCGGAGTGCAACGAGCGCGGCGATATGGGGCCACTTGGCAGGTGGCCGAAGAAAGACGGCTGCCCCGCGAATGTGGTGCCAGAAGGCAAGTTTCAGCAGGGCGTTCCGGGCGAGCTTAATGTGTAGCCGCACTTGTTCTAGGCGAGATTGTAGCCGAGAAGCTTTCCGTCTCCATTCACGAGGCAAGAAAAGCAGAACGCAATGGTCTAGAGGGTTGAGAAGAAAAGTGCTCGTAGCGAGCTCGTTGCGGCAGAAGCGAAAGCCAGGAGCAGCGTGCTCGGTGCGAGAAGTAGACGGCGCTTCGCCTCCTTGGGAAGGAAATCGCGTCTGGGCACGAACGGCAGCCAGCGAAGCTTCAGAACAGCAGGCTGTTCTGCTCAGCGTACGAGCCTGAAGTGAGTGGCAAGGGCTAAGGGGACAGTTCCAAGGCATCTAGCTTTCCTGCTAGCAATGCCATTTCTACCCTGCTGTGGAAAACATTGTCCTTTGCCCTTCTGCTCCGAGAGGCACAGAGCACCTCGGCAGACGCAGTGCAGAGGGAAAGGACACAGTATCCGAGGGAGCGTGGCGCCGCTTAGGCGGGCAAAGCAGAAAGGTGCCGCCCGGCACTGGCTTTGACTCCCTGAGCTTCCTTGCTAGGACAGCAGCTGCCGAAAGCTGGCAACTAGGCTGCCAGAGTGCAGAATGTCAGCGGTCTGGCACGCCTGCTTGCCGAAAGCCAGGATCAGCGAGACAGCGTGCTAGGCTCTGTTTCACAGCACCTTGGAGAACACGCCCTTGAAGAATGCCGTCTCTGTTCCGCAAAAGCTCTGCCACAGTGAAGGTGGAAGAAGCAGCCTGTGGCCACGGGCAGAGCTGGTCAACAGCTGCGCCTAACTTTCCCAAGCTGCGAGAGCATTCTCAGCCGAGTTCTGCTTTGACAGAGCTATTGCTGAACTTTTGCGGTCCCGGAGGCTGCTGAAACCAAGGCTGTGTTCTGCCTCTTCATTCTTGCCTTCCTGTGCTCCAGCGAGAAGTGAAGCTCTGGCACGGCATTCAGCTTTGCCGCCTCTCTGCACGGAAAGCACTAGACAGAACTAGTGTGCTTCGTGCATGCTCTCTCCTCGCTTTTATGGTCACTGCTCTGCTTTTTGCTTGGCAGCGTTCCAAGGGTCCACGGCATACCTCTTGCACAGCGAGAGGTGGCCGGCGAGGAATACTTGCTGGCTTAAGTCGTTCCATGCTCAAGGCATTCATCAGAGCAACACCATGGGGGAAAAGAGGGGGGAACATTGCAGGACAAATTTCTATGCTGGAACATGATTGTCTGCGAGACAGCTCTCCGCAGCGCTAGTATTTGGCCAGGCTGAAATCAGCGCCACGGGAAGCCAATCTGACAAGCGGAGTGCAACGAGCGCGGCGATATGGGGCCACTTGGCAGGTGGCCGAAGAAAGACGGCTGCCCCGCGAATGTGGTGCCAGAAGGCAAGTTTCAGCAGGGCGTTCCGGGCGAGCTTAATGTGTAGCCGCACTTGTTCTAGGCGAGATTGTAGCCGAGAAGCTTTCCGTCTCCATTCACGAGGCAAGAAAAGCAGAACGCAATGGTCTAGAGGGTTGAGAAGAAAAGTGCTCGTAGCGAGCTCGTTGCGGCAGAAGCGAAAGCCAGGAGCAGCGTGCTCGGTGCGAGAAGTAGACGGCGCTTCGCCTCCTTGGGAAGGAAATCGCGTCTGGGCACGAACGGCAGCCAGCGAAGCTTCAGAACAGCAGGCTGTTCTGCTCAGCGTACGAGCCTGAAGTGAGTGGCAAGGGCTAAGGGGACAGTTCCAAGGCATCTAGCTTTCCTGCTAGCAATGCCATTTCTACCCTGCTGTGGAAAACATTGTCCTTTGCCCTTCTGCTCCGAGAGGCACAGAGCACCTCGGCAGACGCAGTGCAGAGGGAAAGGACACAGTATCCGAGGGAGCGTGGCGCCGCTTAGGCGGGCAAAGCAGAAAGGTGCCGCCCGGCACTGGCTTTGACTCCCTGAGCTTCCTTGCTAGGACAGCAGCTGCCGAAAGCTGGCAACTAGGCTGCCAGAGTGCAGAATGTCAGCGGTCTGGCACGCCTGCTTGCCGAAAGCCAGGATCAGCGAGACAGCGTGCTAGGCTCTGTTTCACAGCACCTTGGAGAACACGCCCTTGAAGAATGCCGTCTCTGTTCCGCAAAAGCTCTGCCACAGTGAAGGTGGAAGAAGCAGCCTGTGGCCACGGGCAGAGCTGGTCAACAGCTGCGCCTAACTTTCCCAAGCTGCGAGAGCATTCTCAGCCGAGTTCTGCTTTGACAGAGCTATTGCTGAACTTTTGCAGTCCCGGAGGCTGCTGAAACCAAGGCTGTGTTCTGCCTCTTCATTCTTGCCTTCCTGTGCTCCAGCGAGAAGTGAAGCTCTGGCACGGCATTCAGCTTTGCCGCCTCTCTGCACGGAAAGCACTAGACAGAACTAGTGTGCTTCGTGCATGCTCTCTCCTCGCTTTTATGGTCACTGCTCTGCTTTTTGCTTGGCAGCGTTCCAAGGGTCCACGGCATACCTCTTGCACAGCGAGAGGTGGCCGGCGAGGAATACTTGCTGGCTTAAGTCGTTCCATGCTCAAGGCATTCATCAGAGCAACACCATGCGGGAAAAGAGGGGGGAACATTGCAGGACAAATTTCTATGCTGGAACATGATTGTCTGCGAGACAGCTCTCCGCAGCGCTAGTATTTGGCCAGGCTGAAATCAGCGCCACGGGAAGCCAATCTGACAAGCGGAGTGCAACGAGCGCGGCGATATGGGGCCACTTGGCAGGTGGCCGAAGAAAGACGGCTGCCCCGCGAATGTGGTGCCAGAAGGCAAGTTTCAGCAGGGCGTTCCGGGCGAGCTTAATGTGTAGCCGCACTTGTTCTAGGCGAGATTGTAGCCGAGAAGCTTTCCGTCTCCATTCACGAGGCAAGAAAAGCAGAACGCAATGGTCTAGAGGGTTGAGAAGAAAAGTGCTCGTAGCGAGCTCGTTGCGGCAGAAGCGAAAGCCAGGAGCAGCGTGCTCGGTGCGAGAAGTAGACGGCGCTTCGCCTCCTTGGGAAGGAAATCGCGTCTGGGCACGAACGGCAGCCAGCGAAGCTTCAGAACAGCAGGCTGTTCTGCTCAGCGTACGAGCCTGAAGTGAGTGGCAAGGGCTAAGGGGACAGTTCCAAGGCATCTAGCTTTCCTGCTAGCAATGCCATTTCTACCCTGCTGTGGAAAACATTGTCCTTTGCCCTTCTGCTCCGAGAGGCACAGAGCACCTCGGCAGACGCAGTGCAGAGGGAAAGGACACAGTATCCGAGGGAGCGTGGCGCCGCTTAGGCGGGCAAAGCAGAAAGGTGCCGCCCGGCACTGGCTTTGACTCCCTGAGCTTCCTTGCTAGGACAGCAGCTGCCGAAAGCTGGCAACTAGGCTGCCAGAGTGCAGAATGTCAGCGGTCTGGCACGCCTGCTTGCCGAAAGCCAGGATCAGCGAGACAGCGTGCTAGGCTCTGTTTCACAGCACCTTGGAGAACACGCCCTTGAAGAATGCCGTCTCTGTTCCGCAAAAGCTCTGCCACAGTGAAGGTGGAAGAAGCAGCCTGTGGCCACGGGCAGAGCTGGTCAACAGCTGCGCCTAACTTTCCCAAGCTGCGAGAGCATTCTCAGCCGAGTTCTGCTTTGACAGAGCTATTGCTGAACTTTTGCAGTCCCGGAGGCTGCTGAAACCAAGGCTGTGTTCTGCCTCTTCATTCTTGCCTTCCTGTGCTCCAGCGAGAAGTGAAGCTCTGGCACGGCATTCAGCTTTGCCGCCTCTCTGCACGGAAAGCACTAGACAGAACTAGTGTGCTTCGTGCATGCTCTCTCCTCGCTTTTATGGTCACTGCTCTGCTTTTTGCTTGGCAGCGTTCCAAGGGTCCACGGCATACCTCTTGCACAGCGAGAGGTGGCCGGCGAGGAATACTTGCTGGCTTAAGTCGTTCCATGCTCAAGGCATTCATCAGAGCAACACCATGCGGGAAAAGAGGGGGGAACATTGCAGGACAAATTTCTATGCTGGAACATGATTGTCTGCGAGACAGCTCTCCGCAGCGCTAGTATTTGGCCAGGCTGAAATCAGCGCCACGGGAAGCCAATCTGACAAGCGGAGTGCAACGAGCGCGGCGATATGGGGCCACTTGGCAGGTGGCCGAAGAAAGACGGCTGCCCCGCGAATGTGGTGCCAGAAGGCAAGTTTCAGCAGGGCGTTCCGGGCGAGCTTAATGTGTAGCCGCACTTGTTCTAGGCGAGATTGTAGCCGAGAAGCTTTCCGTCTCCATTCACGAGGCAAGAAAAGCAGAACGCAATGGTCTAGAGGGTTGAGAAGAAAAGTGCTCGTAGCGAGCTCGTTGCGGCAGAAGCGAAAGCCAGGAGCAGCGTGCTCGGTGCGAGAAGTAGACGGCGCTTCGCCTCCTTGGGAAGGAAATCGCGTCTGGGCACGAACGGCAGCCAGCGAAGCTTCAGAACAGCAGGCTGTTCTGCTCAGCGTACGAGCCTGAAGTGAGTGGCAAGGGCTAAGGGGACAGTTCCAAGGCATCTAGCTTTCCTGCTAGCAATGCCATTTCTACCCTGCTGTGGAAAACATTGTCCTTTGCCCTTCTGCTCCGAGAGGCACAGAGCACCTCGGCAGACGCAGTGCAGAGGGAAAGGACACAGTATCCGAGGGAGCGTGGCGCCGCTTAGGCGGGCAAAGCAGAAAGGTGCCGCCCGGCACTGGCTTTGACTCCCTGAGCTTCCTTGCTAGGACAGCAGCTGCCGAAAGCTGGCAACTAGGCTGCCAGAGTGCAGAATGTCAGCGGTCTGGCACGCCTGCTTGCCGAAAGCCAGGATCAGCGAGACAGCGTGCTAGGCTCTGTTTCACAGCACCTTGGAGAACACGCCCTTGAAGAATGCCGTCTCTGTTCCGCAAAAGCTCTGCCACAGTGAAGGTGGAAGAAGCAGCCTGTGGCCACGGGCAGAGCTGGTCAACAGCTGCGCCTAACTTTCCCAAGCTGCGAGAGCATTCTCAGCCGAGTTCTGCTTTGACAGAGCTATTGCTGAACTTTTGCAGTCCCGGAGGCTGCTGAAACCAAGGCTGTGTTCTGCCTCTTCATTCTTGCCTTCCTGTGCTCCAGCGAGAAGTGAAGCTCTGGCACGGCATTCAGCTTTGCCGCCTCTCTGCACGGAAAGCACTAGACAGAACTAGTGTGCTTCGTGCATGCTCTCTCCTCGCTTTTATGGTCACTGCTCTGCTTTTTGCTTGGCAGCGTTCCAAGGGTCCACGGCATACCTCTTGCACAGCGAGAGGTGGCCGGCGAGGAATACTTGCTGGCTTAAGTCGTTCCATGCTCAAGGCATTCATCAGAGCAACACCATGCGGGAAAAGAGGGGGGAACATTGCAGGACAAATTTCTATGCTGGAACATGATTGTCTGCGAGACAGCTCTCCGCAGCGCTAGTATTTGGCCAGGCTGAAATCAGCGCCACGGGAAGCCAATCTGACAAGCGGAGTGCAACGAGCGCGGCGATATGGGGCCACTTGGCAGGTGGCCGAAGAAAGACGGCTGCCCCGCGAATGTGGTGCCAGAAGGCAAGTTTCAGCAGGGCGTTCCGGGCGAGCTTAATGTGTAGCCGCACTTGTTCTAGGCGAGATTGTAGCCGAGAAGCTTTCCGTCTCCATTCACGAGGCAAGAAAAGCAGAACGCAATGGTCTAGAGGGTTGAGAAGAAAAGTGCTCGTAGCGAGCTCGTTGCGGCAGAAGCGAAAGCCAGGAGCAGCGTGCTCGGTGCGAGAAGTAGACGGCGCTTCGCCTCCTTGGGAAGGAAATCGCGTCTGGGCACGAACGGCAGCCAGCGAAGCTTCAGAACAGCAGGCTGTTCTGCTCAGCGTACGAGCCTGAAGTGAGTGGCAAGGGCTAAGGGGACAGTTCCAAGGCATCTAGCTTTCCTGCTAGCAATGCCATTTCTACCCTGCTGTGGAAAACATTGTCCTTTGCCCTTCTGCTCCGAGAGGCACAGAGCACCTCGGCAGACGCAGTGCAGAGGGAAAGGACACAGTATCCGAGGGAGCGTGGCGCCGCTTAGGCGGGCAAAGCAGAAAGGTGCCGCCCGGCACTGGCTTTGACTCCCTGAGCTTCCTTGCTAGGACAGCAGCTGCCGAAAGCTGGCAACTAGGCTGCCAGAGTGCAGAATGTCAGCGGTCTGGCACGCCTGCTTGCCGAAAGCCAGGATCAGCGAGACAGCGTGCTAGGCTCTGTTTCACAGCACCTTGGAGAACACGCCCTTGAAGAATGCCGTCTCTGTTCCGCAAAAGCTCTGCCACAGTGAAGGTGGAAGAAGCAGCCTGTGGCCACGGGCAGAGCTGGTCAACAGCTGCGCCTAACTTTCCCAAGCTGCGAGAGCATTCTCAGCCGAGTTCTGCTTTGACAGAGCTATTGCTGAACTTTTGCAGTCCCGGAGGCTGCTGAAACCAAGGCTGTGTTCTGCCTCTTCATTCTTGCCTTCCTGTGCTCCAGCGAGAAGTGAAGCTCTGGCACGGCATTCAGCTTTGCCGCCTCTCTGCACGGAAAGCACTAGACAGAACTAGTGTGCTTCGTGCATGCTCTCTCCTCGCTTTTATGGTCACTGCTCTGCTTTTTGCTTGGCAGCGTTCCAAGGGTCCACGGCATACCTCTTGCACAGCGAGAGGTGGCCGGCGAGGAATACTTGCTGGCTTAAGTCGTTCCATGCTCAAGGCATTCATCAGAGCAACACCATGCGGGAAAAGAGGGGGGAACATTGCAGGACAAATTTCTATGCTGGAACATGATTGTCTGCGAGACAGCTCTCCGCAGCGCTAGTATTTGGCCAGGCTGAAATCAGCGCCACGGGAAGCCAATCTGACAAGCGGAGTGCAACGAGCGCGGCGATATGGGGCCACTTGGCAGGTGGCCGAAGAAAGACGGCTGCCCCGCGAATGTGGTGCCAGAAGGCAAGTTTCAGCAGGGCGTTCCGGGCGAGCTTAATGTGTAGCCGCACTTGTTCTAGGCGAGATTGTAGCCGAGAAGCTTTCCGTCTCCATTCACGAGGCAAGAAAAGCAGAACGCAATGGTCTAGAGGGTTGAGAAGAAAAGTGCTCGTAGCGAGCTCGTTGCGGCAGAAGCGAAAGCCAGGAGCAGCGTGCTCGGTGCGAGAAGTAGACGGCGCTTCGCCTCCTTGGGAAGGAAATCGCGTCTGGGCACGAACGGCAGCCAGCGAAGCTTCAGAACAGCAGGCTGTTCTGCTCAGCGTACGAGCCTGAAGTGAGTGGCAAGGGCTAAGGGGACAGTTCCAAGGCATCTAGCTTTCCTGCTAGCAATGCCATTTCTACCCTGCTGTGGAAAACATTGTCCTTTGCCCTTCTGCTCCGAGAGGCACAGAGCACCTCGGCAGACGCAGTGCAGAGGGAAAGGACACAGTATCCGAGGGAGCGTGGCGCCGCTTAGGCGGGCAAAGCAGAAAGGTGCCGCCCGGCACTGGCTTTGACTCCCTGAGCTTCCTTGCTAGGACAGCAGCTGCCGAAAGCTGGCAACTAGGCTGCCAGAGTGCAGAATGTCAGCGGTCTGGCACGCCTGCTTGCCGAAAGCCAGGATCAGCGAGACAGCGTGCTAGGCTCTGTTTCACAGCACCTTGGAGAACACGCCCTTGAAGAATGCCGTCTCTGTTCCGCAAAAGCTCTGCCACAGTGAAGGTGGAAGAAGCAGCCTGTGGCCACGGGCAGAGCTGGTCAACAGCTGCGCCTAACTTTCCCAAGCTGCGAGAGCATTCTCAGCCGAGTTCTGCTTTGACAGAGCTATTGCTGAACTTTTGCAGTCCCGGAGGCTGCTGAAACCAAGGCTGTGTTCTGCCTCTTCGTTCTTGCCTTCCTGTGCTCCAGCGAGAAGTGAAGCTCTGGCACGGCATTCAGCTTTGCCGCCTCTCTGCACGGAAAGCACTAGACAGAACTAGTGTGCTTCGTGCATGCTCTCTCCTCGCTTTTATGGTCACTGCTCTGCTTTTTGCTTGGCAGCGTTCCAAGGGTCCACGGCATACCTCTTGCACAGCGAGAGGTGGCCGGCGAGGAATACTTGCTGGCTTAAGTCGTTCCATGCTCAAGGCATTCATCAGAGCAACACCATGCGGGAAAAGAGGGGGGAACATTGCAGGACAAATTTCTATGCTGGAACATGATTGTCTGCGAGACAGCTCTCCGCAGCGCTAGTATTTGGCCAGGCTGAAATCAGCGCCACGGGAAGCCAATCTGACAAGCGGAGTGCAACGAGCGCGGCGATATGGGGCCACTTGGCAGGTGGCCGAAGAAAGACGGCTGCCCCGCGAATGTGGTGCCAGAAGGCAAGTTTCAGCAGGGCGTTCCGGGCGAGCTTAATGTGTAGCCGCACTTGTTCTAGGCGAGATTGTAGCCGAGAAGCTTTCCGTCTCCATTCACGAGACAAGAAAAGCAGAACGCAATGGTCTAGAGGGTTGAGAAGAAAAGTGCTCGTAGCGAGCTCGTTGCGGCAGAAGCGAAAGCCAGGAGCAGCGTGCTCGGTGCGAGAAGTAGACGGCGCTTCGCCTCCTTGGGAAGGAAATCGCGTCTGGGCACGAACGGCAGCCAGCGAAGCTTCAGAACAGCAGGCTGTTCTGCTCAGCGTACGAGCCTGAAGTGAGTGGCAAGGGCTAAGGGGACAGTTCCAAGGCATCTAGCTTTCCTGCTAGCAATGCCATTTCTACCCTGCTGTGGAAAACATTGTCCTTTGCCCTTCTGCTCCGAGAGGCACAGAGCACCTCGGCAGACGCAGTGCAGAGGGAAAGGACACAGTATCCGAGGGAGCGTGGCGCCGCTTAGGCGGGCAAAGCAGAAAGGTGCCGCCCGGCACTGGCTTTGACTCCCTGAGCTTCCTTGCTAGGACAGCAGCTGCCGAAAGCTGGCAACTAGGCTGCCAGAGTGCAGAATGTCAGCGGTCTGGCACGCCTGCTTGCCGAAAGCCAGGATCAGCGAGACAGCGTGCTAGGCTCTGTTTCACAGCACCTTGGAGAACACGCCCTTGAAGAATGCCGTCTCTGTTCCGCAAAAGCTCTGCCACAGTGAAGGTGGAAGAAGCAGCCTGTGGCCACGGGCAGAGCTGGTCAACAGCTGCGCCTAACTTTCCCAAGCTGCGAGAGCATTCTCAGCCGAGTTCTGCTTTGACAGAGCTATTGCTGAACTTTTGCAGTCCCGGAGGCTGCTGAAACCAAGGCTGTGTTCTGCCTCTTCATTCTTGCCTTCCTGTGCTCCAGCGAGAAGTGAAGCTCTGGCACGGCATTCAGCTTTGCCGCCTCTCTGCACGGAAAGCACTAGACAGAACTAGTGTGCTTCGTGCATGCTCTCTCCTCGCTTTTATGGTCACTGCTCTGCTTTTTGCTTGGCAGCGTTCCAAGGGTCCACGGCATACCTCTTGCACAGCGAGAGGTGGCCGGCGAGGAATACTTGCTGGCTTAAGTCGTTCCATGCTCAAGGCATTCATCAGAGCAACACCATGCGGGAAAAGAGGGGGGAACATTGCAGGACAAATTTCTATGCTGGAACATGATTGTCTGCGAGACAGCTCTCCGCAGCGCTAGTATTTGGCCAGGCTGAAATCAGCGCCACGGGAAGCCAATCTGACAAGCGGAGTGCAACGAGCGCGGCGATATGGGGCCACTTGGCAGGTGGCCGAAGAAAGACGGCTGCCCCGCGAATGTGGTGCCAGAAGGCAAGTTTCAGCAGGGCGTTCCGGGCGAGCTTAATGTGTAGCCGCACTTGTTCTAGGCGAGATTGTAGCCGAGAAGCTTTCCGTCTCCATTCACGAGGCAAGAAAAGCAGAACGCAATGGTCTAGAGGGTTGAGAAGAAAAGTGCTCGTAGCGAGCTCGTTGCGGCAGAAGCGAAAGCCAGGAGCAGCGTGCTCGCTGCGAGAAGTAGACGGCGCTTCGCCTCCTTGGGAAGGAAATCGCGTCTGGGCACGAACGGCAGCCAGCGAAGCTTCAGAACAGCAGGCTGTTCTGCTCAGCGTACGAGCCTGAAGTGAGTGGCAAGGGCTAAGGGGACAGTTCCAAGGCATCTAGCTTTCCTGCTAGCAATGCCATTTCTACCCTGCTGTGGAAAACATTGTCCTTTGCCCTTCTGCTCCGAGAGGCACAGAGCACCTCGGCAGACGCAGTGCAGAGGGAAAGGACACAGTATCCGAGGGAGCGTGGCGCCGCTTAGGCGGGCAAAGCAGAAAGGTGCCGCCCGGCACTGGCTTTGACTCCCTGAGCTTCCTTGCTAGGACAGCAGCTGCCGAAAGCTGGCAACTAGGCTGCCAGAGTGCAGAATGTCAGCGGTCTGGCACGCCTGCTTGCCGAAAGCCAGGATCAGCGAGACAGCGTGCTAGGCTCTGTTTCACAGCACCTTGGAGAACACGCCCTTGAAGAATGCCGTCTCTGTTCCGCAAAAGCTCTGCCACAGTGAAGGTGGAAGAAGCAGCCTGTGGCCACGGGCAGAGCTGGTCAACAGCTGCGCCTAACTTTCCCAAGCTGCGAGAGCATTCTCAGCCGAGTTCTGCTTTGACAGAGCTATTGCTGAACTTTTGCAGTCCCGGAGGCTGCTGAAACCAAGGCTGTGTTCTGCCTCTTCATTCTTGCCTTCCTGTGCTCCAGCGAGAAGTGAAGCTCTGGCACGGCATTCAGCTTTGCCGCCTCTCTGCACGGAAAGCACTAGACAGAACTAGTGTGCTTCGTGCATGCTCTCTCCTCGCTTTTATGGTCACTGCTCTGCTTTTTGCTTGGCAGCGTTCCAAGGGTCCACGGCATACCTCTTGCACAGCGAGAGGTGGCCGGCGAGGAATACTTGCTGGCTTAAGTCGTTCCATGCTCAAGGCATTCATCAGAGCAACACCATGCGGGAAAAGAGGGGGGAACATTGCAGGACAAATTTCTATGCTGGAACATGATTGTCTGCGAGACAGCTCTCCGCAGCGCTAGTATTTGGCCAGGCTGAAATCAGCGCCACGGGAAGCCAATCTGACAAGCGGAGTGCAACGAGCGCGGCGATATGGGGCCACTTGGCAGGTGGCCGAAGAAAGACGGCTGCCCCGCGAATGTGGTGCCAGAAGGCAAGTTTCAGCAGGGCGTTCCGGGCGAGCTTAATGTGTAGCCGCACTTGTTCTAGGCGAGATTGTAGCCGAGAAGCTTTCCGTCTCCATTCACGAGGCAAGAAAAGCAGAACGCAATGGTCTAGAGGGTTGAGAAGAAAAGTGCTCGTAGCGAGCTCGTTGCGGCAGAAGCGAAAGCCAGGAGCAGCGTGCTCGCTGCGAGAAGTAGACGGCGCTTCGCCTCCTTGGGAAGGAAATCGCGTCTGGGCACGAACGGCAGCCAGCGAAGCTTCAGAACAGCAGGCTGTTCTGCTCAGCGTACGAGCCTGAAGTGAGTGGCAAGGGCTAAGGGGACAGTTCCAAGGCATCTAGCTTTCCTGCTAGCAATGCCATTTCTACCCTGCTGTGGAAAACATTGTCCTTTGCCCTTCTGCTCCGAGAGGCACAGAGCACCTCGGCAGACGCAGTGCAGAGGGAAAGGACACAGTATCCGAGGGAGCGTGGCGCCGCTTAGGCGGGCAAAGCAGAAAGGTGTCGCCCGGCACTGGCTTTGACTCCCTGAGCTTCCTTGCTAGGACAGCAGCTGCCGAAAGCTGGCAACTAGGCTGCCAGAGTGCAGAATGTCAGCGGTCTGGCACGCCTGCTTGCCGAAAGCCAGGATCAGCGAGACAGCGTGCTAGGCTCTGTTTCACAGCACCTTGGAGAACACGCCCTTGAAGAATGCCGTCTCTGTTCCGCAAAAGCTCTGCCACAGTGAAGGTGGAAGAAGCAGCCTGTGGCCACGGGCAGAGCTGGTCAACAGCTGCGCCTAACTTTCCCAAGCTGCGAGAGCATTCTCAGCCGAGTTCTGCTTTGACAGAGCTATTGCTGAACTTTTGCAGTCCCGGAGGCTGCTGAAACCAAGGCTGTGTTCTGCCTCTTCATTCTTGCCTTCCTGTGCTCCAGCGAGAAGTGAAGCTCTGGCACGGCATTCAGCTTTGCCGCCTCTCTGCACGGAAAGCACTAGACAGAACTAGTGTGCTTCGTGCATGCTCTCTCCTCGCTTTTATGGTCACTGCTCTGCTTTTTGCTTGGCAGCGTTCCAAGGGTCCACGGCATACCTCTTGCACAGCGAGAGGTGGCCGGCGAGGAATACTTGCTGGCTTAAGTCGTTCCATGCTCAAGGCATTCATCAGAGCAACACCATGCGGGAAAAGAGGGGGGAACATTGCAGGACAAATTTCTATGCTGGAACATGATTGTCTGCGAGACAGCTCTCCGCAGCGCTAGTATTTGGCCAGGCTGAAATCAGCGCCACGGGAAGCCAATCTGACAAGCGGAGTGCAACGAGCGCGGCGATATGGGGCCACTTGGCAGGTGGCCGAAGAAAGACGGCTGCCCCGCGAATGTGGTGCCAGAAGGCAAGTTTCAGCAGGGCGTTCCGGGCGAGCTTAATGTGTAGCCGCACTTGTTCTAGGCGAGATTGTAGCCGAGAAGCTTTCCGTCTCCATTCACGAGGCAAGAAAAGCAGAACGCAATGGTCTAGAGGGTTGAGAAGAAAAGTGCTCGTAGCGAGCTCGTTGCGGCAGAAGCGAAAGCCAGGAGCAGCGTGCTCGCTGCGAGAAGTAGACGGCGCTTCGCCTCCTTGGGAAGGAAATCGCGTCTGGGCACGAACGGCAGCCAGCGAAGCTTCAGAACAGCAGGCTGTTCTGCTCAGCGTACGAGCCTGAAGTGAGTGGCAAGGGCTAAGGGGACAGTTCCAAGGCATCTAGCTTTCCTGCTAGCAATGCCATTTCTACCCTGCTGTGGAAAACATTGTCCTTTGCCCTTCTGCTCCGAGAGGCACAGAGCACCTCGGCAGACGCAGTGCAGAGGGAAAGGACACAGTATCCGAGGGAGCGTGGCGCCGCTTAGGCGGGCAAAGCAGAAAGGTGTCGCCCGGCACTGGCTTTGACTCCCTGAGCTTCCTTGCTAGGACAGCAGCTGCCGAAAGCTGGCAACTAGGCTGCCAGAGTGCAGAATGTCAGCGGTCTGGCACGCCTGCTTGCCGAAAGCCAGGATCAGCGAGACAGCGTGCTAGGCTCTGTTTCACAGCACCTTGGAGAACACGCCCTTGAAGAATGCCGTCTCTGTTCCGCAAAAGCTCTGCCACAGTGAAGGTGGAAGAAGCAGCCTGTGGCCACGGGCAGAGCTGGTCAACAGCTGCGCCTAACTTTCCCAAGCTGCGAGAGCATTCTCAGCCGAGTTCTGCTTTGACAGAGCTATTGCTGAACTTTTGCAGTCCCGGAGGCTGCTGAAACCAAGGCTGTGTTCTGCCTCTTCATTCTTGCCTTCCTGTGCTCCAGCGAGAAGTGAAGCTCTGGCACGGCATTCAGCTTTGCCGCCTCTCTGCACGGAAAGCACTAGACAGAACTAGTGTGCTTCGTGCATGCTCTCTCCTCGCTTTTATGGTCACTGCTCTGCTTTTTGCTTGGCAGCGTTCCAAGGGTCCACGGCATACCTCTTGCACAGCGAGAGGTGGCCGGCGAGGAATACTTGCTGGCTTAAGTCGTTCCATGCTCAAGGCATTCATCAGAGCAACACCATGCGGGAAAAGAGGGGGGAACATTGCAGGACAAATTTCTATGCTGGAACATGATTGTCTGCGAGACAGCTCTCCGCAGCGCTAGTATTTGGCCAGGCTGAAATCAGCGCCACGGGAAGCCAATCTGACAAGCGGAGTGCAACGAGCGCGGCGATATGGGGCCACTTGGCAGGTGGCCGAAGAAAGACGGCTGCCCCGCGAATGTGGTGCCAGAAGGCAAGTTTCAGCAGGGCGTTCCGGGCGAGCTTAATGTGTAGCCGCACTTGTTCTAGGCGAGATTGTAGCCGAGAAGCTTTCCGTCTCCATTCACGAGGCAAGAAAAGCAGAACGCAATGGTCTAGAGGGTTGAGAAGAAAAGTGCTCGTAGCGAGCTCGTTGCGGCAGAAGCGAAAGCCAGGAGCAGCGTGCTCGGTGCGAGAAGTAGACGGCGCTTCGCCTCCTTGGGAAGGAAATCGCGTCTGGGCACGAACGGCAGCCAGCGAAGCTTCAGAACAGCAGGCTGTTCTGCTCAGCGTACGAGCCTGAAGTGAGTGGCAAGGGCTAAGGGGACAGTTCCAAGGCATCTAGCTTTCCTGCTAGCAATGCCATTTCTACCCTGCTGTGGAAAACATTGTCCTTTGCCCTTCTGCTCCGAGAGGCACAGAGCACCTCGGCAGACGCAGTGCAGAGGGAAAGGACACAGTATCCGAGGGAGCGTGGCGCCGCTTAGGCGGGCAAAGCAGAAAGGTGCCGCCCGGCACTGGCTTTGACTCCCTGAGCTTCCTTGCTAGGACAGCAGCTGCCGAAAGCTGGCAACTAGGCTGCCAGAGTGCAGAATGTCAGCGGTCTGGCACGCCTGCTTGCCGAAAGCCAGGATCAGCGAGACAGCGTGCTAGGCTCTGTTTCACAGCACCTTGGAGAACACGCCCTTGAAGAATGCCGTCTCTGTTCCGCAAAAGCTCTGCCACAGTGAAGGTGGAAGAAGCAGCCTGTGGCCACGGGCAGAGCTGGTCAACAGCTGCGCCTAACTTTCCCAAGCTGCGAGAGCATTCTCAGCCGAGTTCTGCTTTGACAGAGCTATTGCTGAACTTTTGCAGTCCCGGAGGCTGCTGAAACCAAGGCTGTGTTCTGCCTCTTCATTCTTGCCTTCCTGTGCTCCAGCGAGAAGTGAAGCTCTGGCACGGCATTCAGCTTTGCCGCCTCTCTGCACGGAAAGCACTAGACAGAACTAGTGTGCTTCGTGCATGCTCTCTCCTCGCTTTTATGGTCACTGCTCTGCTTTTTGCTTGGCAGCGTTCCAAGGGTCCACGGCATACCTCTTGCACAGCGAGAGGTGGCCGGCGAGGAATACTTGCTGGCTTAAGTCGTTCCATGCTCAAGGCATTCATCAGAGCAACACCATGCGGGAAAAGAGGGGGGAACATTGCAGGACAAATTTCTATGCTGGAACATGATTGTCTGCGAGACAGCTCTCCGCAGCGCTAGTATTTGGCCAGGCTGAAATCAGCGCCACGGGAAGCCAATCTGACAAGCGGAGTGCAACGAGCGCGGCGATATGGGGCCACTTGGCAGGTGGCCGAAGAAAGACGGCTGCCCCGCGAATGTGGTGCCAGAAGGCAAGTTTCAGCAGGGCGTTCCGGGCGAGCTTAATGTGTAGCCGCACTTGTTCTAGGCGAGATTGTAGCCGAGAAGCTTTCCGTCTCCATTCACGAGGCAAGAAAAGCAGAACGCAATGGTCTAGAGGGTTGAGAAGAAAAGTGCTCGTAGCGAGCTCGTTGCGGCAGAAGCGAAAGCCAGGAGCAGCGTGCTCGCTGCGAGAAGTAGACGGCGCTTCGCCTCCTTGGGAAGGAAATCGCGTCTGGGCACGAACGGCAGCCAGCGAAGCTTCAGAACAGCAGGCTGTTCTGCTCAGCGTACGAGCCTGAAGTGAGTGGCAAGGGCTAAGGGGACAGTTCCAAGGCATCTAGCTTTCCTGCTAGCAATGTCATTTCTACCCTGCTGTGGAAAACATTGTCCTTTGCCCTTCTGCTCCGAGAGGCACAGAGCACCTCGGCAGACGCAGTGCAGAGGGAAAGGACACAGTATCCGAGGGAGCGTGGCGCCGCTTAGGCGGGCAAAGCAGAAAGGTGCCGCCCGGCACTGGCTTTGACTCCCTGAGCTTCCTTGCTAGGACAGCAGCTGCCGAAAGCTGGCAACTAGGCTGCCAGAGTGCAGAATGTCAGCGGTCTGGCACGCCTGCTTGCCGAAAGCCAGGATCAGCGAGACAGCGTGCTAGGCTCTGTTTCACAGCACCTTGGAGAACACGCCCTTGAAGAATGCCGTCTCTGTTCCGCAAAAGCTCTGCCACAGTGAAGGTGGAAGAAGCAGCCTGTGGCCACGGGCAGAGCTGGTCAACAGCTGCGCCTAACTTTCCCAAGCTGCGAGAGCATTCTCAGCCGAGTTCTGCTTTGACAGAGCTATTGCTGAACTTTTGCAGTCCCGGAGGCTGCTGAAACCAAGGCTGTGTTCTGCCTCTTCATTCTTGCCTTCCTGTGCTCCAGCGAGAAGTGAAGCTCTGGCACGGCATTCAGCTTTGCCGCCTCTCTGCACGGAAAGCACTAGACAGAACTAGTGTGCTTCGTGCATGCTCTCTCCTCGCTTTTATGGTCACTGCTCTGCTTTTTGCTTGGCAGCGTTCCAAGGGTCCACGGCATACCTCTTGCACAGCGAGAGGTGGCCGGCGAGGAATACTTGCTGGCTTAAGTCGTTCCATGCTCAAGGCATTCATCAGAGCAACACCATGGGGGAAAAGAGGGGGGAACATTGCAGGACAAATTTCTATGCTGGAACAGGATTGTCTGCGAGACAGCTCTCCGCAGCGCTAGTATTTGGCCAGGCTGAAATCAGCGCCACGGGAAGCCAATCTGACAAGCGGAGTGCAACGAGCGCGGCGATATGGGGCCACTTGGCAGGTGGCCGAAGAAAGACGGCTGCCCCGCGAATGTGGTGCCAGAAGGCAAGTTTCAGCAGGGCGTTCCGGGCGAGCTTAATGTGTAGCCGCACTTGTTCTAGGCGAGATTGTAGCCGAGAAGCTTTCCGTCTCCATTCACGAGGCAAGAAAAGCAGAACGCAATGGTCTAGAGGGTTGAGAAGAAAAGTGCTCGTAGCGAGCTCGTTGCGGCAGAAGCGAAAGCCAGGAGCAGCGTGCTCGCTGCGAGAAGTAGACGGCGCTTCGCCTCCTTGGGAAGGAAATCGCGTCTGGGCACGAACGGCAGCCAGCGAAGCTTCAGAACAGCAGGCTGTTCTGCTCAGCGTACGAGCCTGAAGTGAGTGGCAAGGGCTAAGGGGACAGTTCCAAGGCATCTAGCTTTCCTGCTAGCAATGCCATTTCTACCCTGCTGTGGAAAACATTGTCCTTTGCCCTTCTGCTCCGAGAGGCACAGAGCACCTCGGCAGACGCAGTGCAGAGGGAAAGGACACAGTATCCGAGGGAGCGTGGCGCCGCTTAGGCGGGCAAAGCAGAAAGGTGCCGCCCGGCACTGGCTTTGACTCCCTGAGCTTCCTTGCTAGGACAGCAGCTGCCGAAAGCTGGCAACTAGGCTGCCAGAGTGCAGAATGTCAGCGGTCTGGCACGCCTGCTTGCCGAAAGCCAGGATCAGCGAGACAGCGTGCTAGGCTCTGTTTCACAGCACCTTGGAGAACACGCCCTTGAAGAATGCCGTCTCTGTTCCGCAAAAGCTCTGCCACAGTGAAGGTGGAAGAAGCAGCCTGTGGCCACGGGCAGAGCTGGTCAACAGCTGCGCCTAACTTTCCCAAGCTGCGAGAGCATTCTCAGCCGAGTTCTGCTTTGACAGAGCTATTGCTGAACTTTTGCAGTCCCGGAGGCTGCTGAAACCAAGGCTGTGTTCTGCCTCTTCATTCTTGCCTTCCTGTGCTCCAGCGAGAAGTGAAGCTCTGGCACGGCATTCAGCTTTGCCGCCTCTCTGCACGGAAAGCACTAGACAGAACTAGCGTGCTTCGTGCATGCTCTCTCCTCGCTTTTATGGTCACTGCTCTGCTTTTTGCTTGGCAGCGTTCCAAGGGTCCACGGCATACCTCTTGCACAGCGAGAGGTGGCCGGCGAGGAATACTTGCTGGCTTAAGTCGTTCCATGCTCAAGGCATTCATCAGAGCAACACCATGGGGGAAAAGAGGGGGGAACATTGCAGGACAAATTTCTATGCTGGAACAGGATTGTCTGCGAGACAGCTCTCCGCAGCGCTAGTATTTGGCCAGGCTGAAATCAGCGCCACGGGAAGCCAATCTGACAAGCGGAGTGCAACGAGCGCGGCGATATGGGGCCACTTGGCAGGTGGCCGAAGAAAGACGGCTGCCCCGCGAATGTGGTGCCAGAAGGCAAGTTTCAGCAGGGCGTTCCGGGCGAGCTTAATGTGTAGCCGCACTTGTTCTAGGCGAGATTGTAGCCGAGAAGCTTTCCGTCTCCATTCACGAGACAAGAAAAGCAGAACGCAATGGTCTAGAGGGTTGAGAAGAAAAGTGCTCGTAGCGAGCTCGTTGCGGCAGAAGCGAAAGCCAGGAGCAGCGTGCTCGCTGCGAGAAGTAGACGGCGCTTCGCCTCCTTGGGAAGGAAATCGCGTCTGGGCACGAACGGCAGCCAGCGAAGCTTCAGAACAGCAGGCTGTTCTGCTCAGCGTACGAGCCTGAAGTGAGTGGCAAGGGCTAAGGGGACAGTTCCAAGGCATCTAGCTTTCCTGCTAGCAATGCCATTTCTACCCTGCTGTGGAAAACATTGTCCTTTGCCCTTCTGCTCCGAGAGGCACAGAGCACCTCGGCAGACGCAGTGCAGAGGGAAAGGACACAGTATCCGAGGGAGCGTGGCGCCGCTTAGGCGGGCAAAGCAGAAAGGTGCCGCCCGGCACTGGCTTTGACTCCCTGAGCTTCCTTGCTAGGACAGCAGCTGCCGAAAGCTGGCAACTAGGCTGCCAGAGTGCAGAATGTCAGCGGTCTGGCACGCCTGCTTGCCGAAAGCCAGGATCAGCGAGACAGCGTGCTAGGCTCTGTTTCACAGCACCTTGGAGAACACGCCCTTGAAGAATGCCCTCTCTGTTCCGCAAAAGCTCTGCCACAGTGAAGGTGGAAGAAGCAGCCTGTGGCCACGGGCAGAGCTGGTCAACAGCTGCGCCTAACTTTCCCAAGCTGCGAGAGCATTCTCAGCCGAGTTCTGCTTTGACAGAGCTATTGCTGAACTTTTGCAGTCCCGGAGGCTGCTGAAACCAAGGCTGTGTTCTGCCTCTTCATTCTTGCCTTCCTGTGCTCCAGCGAGAAGTGAAGCTCTGGCACGGCATTCAGCTTTGCCGCCTCTCTGCACGGAAAGCACTAGACAGAACTAGTGTGCTTCGTGCATGCTCTCTCCTCGCTTTTATGGTCACTGCTCTGCTTTTTGCTTGGCAGCGTTCCAAGGCTCCACGGCATACCTCTTGCACAGCGAGAGGTGGCCGGCGAGGAATACTTGCTGGCTTAAGTCGTTCCATGCTCAAGGCATTCATCAGAGCAACACCATGCGGGAAAAGAGGGGGGAACATTGCAGGACAAATTTCTATGCTGGAACATGATTGTCTGCGAGACAGCTCTCCGCAGCGCTAGTATTTGGCCAGGCTGAAATCAGCGCCACGGGAAGCCAATCTGACAAGCGGAGTGCAACGAGCGCGGCGATATGGGGCCACTTGGCAGGTGGCCGAAGAAAGACGGCTGCCCCGCGAATGTGGTGCCAGAAGGCAAGTTTCAGCAGGGCGTTCCGGGCGAGCTTAATGTGTAGCCGCAGTTGTTCTAGGCGAGATTGTAGCCGAGAAGCTTTCCGTCTCCATTCACGAGGCAAGAAAAGCAGAACGCAATGGTCTAGAGGGTTGAGAAGAAAAGTGCTCGTAGCGAGCTCGTTGCGGCAGAAGCGAAAGCCAGGAGCAGCGTGCTCGGTGCGAGAAGTAGACGGCGCTTCGCCTCCTTGGGAAGGAAATCGCGTCTGGGCACGAACGGCAGCCAGCGAAGCTTCAGAACAGCAGGCTGTTCTGCTCAGCGTACGAGCCTGAAGTGAGTGGCAAGGGCTAAGGGGACAGTTCCAAGGCATCTAGCTTTCCTGCTAGCAATGCCATTTCTACCCTGCTGTGGAAAACATTGTCCTTTGCCCTTCTGCTCCGAGAGGCACAGAGCACCTCGGCAGACGCAGTGCAGAGGGAAAGGACACAGTATCCGAGGGAGCGTGGCGCCGCTTAGGCGGGCAAAGCAGAAAGGTGCCGCCCGGCACTGGCTTTGACTCCCTGAGCTTCCTTGCTAGGACAGCAGCTGCCGAAAGCTGGCAACTAGGCTGCCAGAGTGCAGAATGTCAGCGGTCTGGCACGCCTGCTTGCCGAAAGCCAGGATCAGCGAGACAGCGTGCTAGGCTCTGTTTCACAGCACCTTGGAGAACACGCCCTTGAAGAATGCCGTCTCTGTTCCGCAAAAGCTCTGCCACAGTGAAGGTGGAAGAAGCAGCCTGTGGCCACGGGCAGAGCTGGTCAACAGCTGCGCCTAACTTTCCCAAGCTGCGAGAGCATTCTCAGCCGAGTTCTGCTTTGACAGAGCTATTGCTGAACTTTTGCAGTCCCGGAGGCTGCTGAAACCAAGGCTGTGTTCTGCCTCTTCATTCTTGCCTTCCTGTGCTCCAGCGAGAAGTGAAGCTCTGGCACGGCATTCAGCTTTGCCGCCTCTCTGCACGGAAAGCACTAGACAGAACTAGTGTGCTTCGTGCATGCTCTCTCCTCGCTTTTATGGTCACTGCTCTGCTTTTTGCTTGGCAGCGTTCCAAGGGTCCACGGCATACCTCTTGCACAGCGAGAGGTGGCCGGCGAGGAATACTTGCTGGCTTAAGTCGTTCCATGCTCAAGGCATTCATCAGAGCAACACCATGCGGGAAAAGAGGGGGGAACATTGCAGGACAAATTTCTATGCTGGAACATGATTGTCTGCGAGACAGCTCTCCGCAGCGCTAGTATTTGGCCAGGCTGAAATCAGCGCCACGGGAAGCCAATCTGACAAGCGGAGTGCAACGAGCGCGGCGATATGGGGCCACTTGGCAGGTGGCCGAAGAAAGACGGCTGCCCCGCGAATGTGGTGCCAGAAGGCAAGTTTCAGCAGGGCGTTCCGGGCGAGCTTAATGTGTAGCCGCACTTGTTCTAGGCGAGATTGTAGCCGAGAAGCTTTCCGTCTCCATTCACGAGGCAAGAAAAGCAGAACGCAATGGTCTAGAGGGTTGAGAAGAAAAGTGCTCGTAGCGAGCTCGTTGCGGCAGAAGCGAAAGCCAGGAGCAGCGTGCTCGCTGCGAGAAGTAGACGGCGCTTCGCCTCCTTGGGAAGGAAATCGCGTCTGGGCACGAACGGCAGCCAGCGAAGCTTCAGAACAGCAGGCTGTTCTGCTCAGCGTACGAGCCTGAAGTGAGTGGCAAGGGCTAAGGGGACAGTTCCAAGGCATCTAGCTTTCCTGCTAGCAATGCCATTTCTACCCTGCTGTGGAAAACATTGTCCTTTGCCCTTCTGCTCCGAGAGGCACAGAGCACCTCGGCAGACGCAGTGCAGAGGGAAAGGACACAGTATCCGAGGGAGCGTGGCGCCGCTTAGGCGGGCAAAGCAGAAAGGTGCCGCCCGGCACTGGCTTTGACTCCCTGAGCTTCCTTGCTAGGACAGCAGCTGCCGAAAGCTGGCAACTAGGCTGCCAGAGTGCAGAATGTCAGCGGTCTGGCACGCCTGCTTGCCGAAAGCCAGGATCAGCGAGACAGCGTGCTAGGCTCTGTTTCACAGCACCTTGGAGAACACGCCCTTGAAGAATGCCCTCTCTGTTCCGCAAAAGCTCTGCCACAGTGAAGGTGGAAGAAGCAGCCTGTGGCCACGGGCAGAGCTGGTCAACAGCTGCGCCTAACTTTCCCAAGCTGCGAGAGCATTCTCAGCCGAGTTCTGCTTTGACAGAGCTATTGCTGAACTTTTGCAGTCCCGGAGGCTGCTGAAACCAAGGCTGTGTTCTGCCTCTTCATTCTTGCCTTCCTGTGCTCCAGCGAGAAGTGAAGCTCTGGCACGGCATTCAGCTTTGCCGCCTCTCTGCACGGAAAGCACTAGACAGAACTAGTGTGCTTCGTGCATGCTCTCTCCTCGCTTTTATGGTCACTGCTCTGCTTTTTGCTTGGCAGCGTTCCAAGGGTCCACGGCATACCTCTTGCACAGCGAGAGGTGGCCGGCGAGGAATACTTGCTGGCTTAAGTCGTTCCATGCTCAAGGCATTCATCAGAGCAACACCATGCGGGAAAAGAGGGGGGAACATTGCAGGACAAATTTCTATGCTGGAACATGATTGTCTGCGAGACAGCTCTCCGCAGCGCTAGTATTTGGCCAGGCTGAAATCAGCGCCACGGGAAGCCAATCTGACAAGCGGAGTGCAACGAGCGCGGCGATATGGGGCCACTTGGCAGGTGGCCGAAGAAAGACGGCTGCCCCGCGAATGTGGTGCCAGAAGGCAAGTTTCAGCAGGGCGTTCCGGGCGAGCTTAATGTGTAGCCGCACTTGTTCTAGGCGAGATTGTAGCCGAGAAGCTTTCCGTCTCCATTCACGAGACAAGAAAAGCAGAACGCAATGGTCTAGAGGGTTGAGAAGAAAAGTGCTCGTAGCGAGCTCGTTGCGGCAGAAGCGAAAGCCAGGAGCAGCGTGCTCGGTGCGAGAAGTAGACGGCGCTTCGCCTCCTTGGGAAGGAAATCGCGTCTGGGCACGAACGGCAGCCAGCGAAGCTTCAGAACAGCAGGCTGTTCTGCTCAGCGTACGAGCCTGAAGTGAGTGGCAAGGGCTAAGGGGACAGTTCCAAGGCATCTAGCTTTCCTGCTAGCAATGCCATTTCTACCCTGCTGTGGAAAACATTGTCCTTTGCCCTTCTGCTCCGAGAGGCACAGAGCACCTCGGCAGACGCAGTGCAGAGGGAAAGGACACAGTATCCGAGGGAGCGTGGCGCCGCTTAGGCGGGCAAAGCAGAAAGGTGCCGCCCGGCACTGGCTTTGACTCCCTGAGCTTCCTTGCTAGGACAGCAGCTGCCGAAAGCTGGCAACTAGGCTGCCAGAGTGCAGAATGTCAGCGGTCTGGCACGCCTGCTTGCCGAAAGCCAGGATCAGCGAGACAGCGTGCTAGGCTCTGTTTCACAGCACCTTGGAGAACACGCCCTTGAAGAATGCCGTCTCTGTTCCGCAAAAGCTCTGCCACAGTGAAGGTGGAAGAAGCAGCCTGTGGCCACGGGCAGAGCTGGTCAACAGCTGCGCCTAACTTTCCCAAGCTGCGAGAGCATTCTCAGCCGAGTTCTGCTTTGACAGAGCTATTGCTGAACTTTTGCAGTCCCGGAGGCTGCTGAAACCAAGGCTGTGTTCTGCCTCTTCATTCTTGCCTTCCTGTGCTCCAGCGAGAAGTGAAGCTCTGGCACGGCATTCAGCTTTGCCGCCTCTCTGCACGGAAAGCACTAGACAGAACTAGTGTGCTTCGTGCATGCTCTCTCCTCGCTTTTATGGTCACTGCTCTGCTTTTTGCTTGGCAGCGTTCCAAGGGTCCACGGCATACCTCTTGCACAGCGAGAGGTGGCCGGCGAGGAATACTTGCTGGCTTAAGTCGTTCCATGCTCAAGGCATTCATCAGAGCAACACCATGCGGGAAAAGAGGGGGGAACATTGCAGGACAAATTTCTATGCTGGAACATGATTGTCTGCGAGACAGCTCTCCGCAGCGCTAGTATTTGGCCAGGCTGAAATCAGCGCCACGGGAAGCCAATCTGACAAGCGGAGTGCAACGAGCGCGGCGATATGGGGCCACTTGGCAGGTGGCCGAAGAAAGACGGCTGCCCCGCGAATGTGGTGCCAGAAGGCAAGTTTCAGCAGGGCGTTCCGGGCGAGCTTAATGTGTAGCCGCACTTGTTCTAGGCGAGATTGTAGCCGAGAAGCTTTCCGTCTCCATTCACGAGACAAGAAAAGCAGAACGCAATGGTCTAGAGGGTTGAGAAGAAAAGTGCTCGTAGCGAGCTCGTTGCGGCAGAAGCGAAAGCCAGGAGCAGCGTGCTCGGTGCGAGAAGTAGACGGCGCTTCGCCTCCTTGGGAAGGAAATCGCGTCTGGGCACGAACGGCAGCCAGCGAAGCTTCAGAACAGCAGGCTGTTCTGCTCAGCGTACGAGCCTGAAGTGAGTGGCAAGGGCTAAGGGGACAGTTCCAAGGCATCTAGCTTTCCTGCTAGCAATGCCATTTCTACCCTGCTGTGGAAAACATTGTCCTTTGCCCTTCTGCTCCGAGAGGCACAGAGCACCTCGGCAGACGCAGTGCAGAGGGAAAGGACACAGTATCCGAGGGAGCGTGGCGCCGCTTAGGCGGGCAAAGCAGAAAGGTGCCGCCCGGCACTGGCTTTGACTCCCTGAGCTTCCTTGCTAGGACAGCAGCTGCCGAAAGCTGGCAACTAGGCTGCCAGAGTGCAGAATGTCAGCGGTCTGGCACGCCTGCTTGCCGAAAGCCAGGATCAGCGAGACAGCGTGCTAGGCTCTGTTTCACAGCACCTTGGAGAACACGCCCTTGAAGAATGCCGTCTCTGTTCCGCAAAAGCTCTGCCACAGTGAAGGTGGAAGAAGCAGCCTGTGGCCACGGGCAGAGCTGGTCAACAGCTGCGCCTAACTTTCCCAAGCTGCGAGAGCATTCTCAGCCGAGTTCTGCTTTGACAGAGCTATTGCTGAACTTTTGCAGTCCCGGAGGCTGCTGAAACCAAGGCTGTGTTCTGCCTCTTCATTCTTGCCTTCCTGTGCTCCAGCGAGAAGTGAAGCTCTGGCACGGCATTCAGCTTTGCCGCCTCTCTGCACGGAAAGCACTAGACAGAACTAGTGTGCTTCGTGCATGCTCTCTCCTCGCTTTTATGGTCACTGCTCTGCTTTTTGCTTGGCAGCGTTCCAAGGGTCCACGGCATACCTCTTGCACAGCGAGAGGTGGCCGGCGAGGAATACTTGCTGGCTTAAGTCGTTCCATGCTCAAGGCATTCATCAGAGCAACACCATGCGGGAAAAGAGGGGGGAACATTGCAGGACAAATTTCTATGCTGGAACATGATTGTCTGCGAGACAGCTCTCCGCAGCGCTAGTATTTGGCCAGGCTGAAATCAGCGCCACGGGAAGCCAATCTGACAAGCGGAGTGCAACGAGCGCGGCGATATGGGGCCACTTGGCAGGTGGCCGAAGAAAGACGGCTGCCCCGCGAATGTGGTGCCAGAAGGCAAGTTTCAGCAGGGCGTTCCGGGCGAGCTTAATGTGTAGCCGCACTTGTTCTAGGCGAGATTGTAGCCGAGAAGCTTTCCGTCTCCATTCACGAGGCAAGAAAAGCAGAACGCAATGGTCTAGAGGGTTGAGAAGAAAAGTGCTCGTAGCGAGCTCGTTGCGGCAGAAGCGAAAGCCAGGAGCAGCGTGCTCGCTGCGAGAAGTAGACGGCGCTTCGCCTCCTTGGGAAGGAAATCGCGTCTGGGCACGAACGGCAGCCAGCGAAGCTTCAGAACAGCAGGCTGTTCTGCTCAGCGTACGAGCCTGAAGTGAGTGGCAAGGGCTAAGGGGACAGTTCCAAGGCATCTAGCTTTCCTGCTAGCAATGCCATTTCTACCCTGCTGTGGAAAACATTGTCCTTTGCCCTTCTGCTCCGAGAGGCACAGAGCACCTCGGCAGACGCAGTGCAGAGGGAAAGGACACAGTATCCGAGGGAGCGTGGCGCCGCTTAGGCGGGCAAAGCAGAAAGGTGCCGCCCGGCACTGGCTTTGACTCCCTGAGCTTCCTTGCTAGGACAGCAGCTGCCGAAAGCTGGCAACTAGGCTGCCAGAGTGCAGAATGTCAGCGGTCTGGCACGCCTGCTTGCCGAAAGCCAGGATCAGCGAGACAGCGTGCTAGGCTCTGTTTCACAGCACCTTGGAGAACACGCCCTTGAAGAATGCCCTCTCTGTTCCGCAAAAGCTCTGCCACAGTGAAGGTGGAAGAAGCAGCCTGTGGCCACGGGCAGAGCTGGTCAACAGCTGCGCCTAACTTTCCCAAGCTGCGAGAGCATTCTCAGCCGAGTTCTGCTTTGACAGAGCTATTGCTGAACTTTTGCAGTCCCGGAGGCTGCTGAAACCAAGGCTGTGTTCTGCCTCTTCATTCTTGCCTTCCTGTGCTCCAGCGAGAAGTGAAGCTCTGGCACGGCATTCAGCTTTGCCGCCTCTCTGCACGGAAAGCACTAGACAGAACTAGTGTGCTTCGTGCATGCTCTCTCCTCGCTTTTATGGTCACTGCTCTGCTTTTTGCTTGGCAGCGTTCCAAGGGTCCACGGCATACCTCTTGCACAGCGAGAGGTGGCCGGCGAGGAATACTTGCTGGCTTAAGTCGTTCCATGCTCAAGGCATTCATCAGAGCAACACCATGCGGGAAAAGAGGGGGGAACATTGCAGGACAAATTTCTATGCTGGAACATGATTGTCTGCGAGACAGCTCTCCGCAGCGCTAGTATTTGGCCAGGCTGAAATCAGCGCCACGGGAAGCCAATCTGACAAGCGGAGTGCAACGAGCGCGGCGATATGGGGCCACTTGGCAGGTGGCCGAAGAAAGACGGCTGCCCCGCGAATGTGGTGCCAGAAGGCAAGTTTCAGCAGGGCGTTCCGGGCGAGCTTAATGTGTAGCCGCACTTGTTCTAGGCGAGATTGTAGCCGAGAAGCTTTCCGTCTCCATTCACGAGGCAAGAAAAGCAGAACGCAATGGTCTAGAGGGTTGAGAAGAAAAGTGCTCGTAGCGAGCTCGTTGCGGCAGAAGCGAAAGCCAGGAGCAGCGTGCTCGGTGCGAGAAGTAGACGGCGCTTCGCCTCCTTGGGAAGGAAATCGCGTCTGGGCACGAACGGCAGCCAGCGAAGCTTCAGAACAGCAGGCTGTTCTGCTCAGCGTACGAGCCTGAAGTGAGTGGCAAGGGCTAAGGGGACAGTTCCAAGGCATCTAGCTTTCCTGCTAGCAATGCCATTTCTACCCTGCTGTGGAAAACATTGTCCTTTGCCCTTCTGCTCCGAGAGGCACAGAGCACCTCGGCAGACGCAGTGCAGAGGGAAAGGACACAGTATCCGAGGGAGCGTGGCGCCGCTTAGGCGGGCAAAGCAGAAAGGTGCCGCCCGGCACTGGCTTTGACTCCCTGAGCTTCCTTGCTAGGACAGCAGCTGCCGAAAGCTGGCAACTAGGCTGCCAGAGTGCAGAATGTCAGCGGTCTGGCACGCCTGCTTGCCGAAAGCCAGGATCAGCGAGACAGCGTGCTAGGCTCTGTTTCACAGCACCTTGGAGAACACGCCCTTGAAGAATGCCGTCTCTGTTCCGCAAAAGCTCTGCCACAGTGAAGGTGGAAGAAGCAGCCTGTGGCCACGGGCAGAGCTGGTCAACAGCTGCGCCTAACTTTCCCAAGCTGCGAGAGCATTCTCAGCCGAGTTCTGCTTTGACAGAGCTATTGCTGAACTTTTGCAGTCCCGGAGGCTGCTGAAACCAAGGCTGTGTTCTGCCTCTTCATTCTTGCCTTCCTGTGCTCCAGCGAGAAGTGAAGCTCTGGCACGGCATTCAGCTTTGCCGCCTCTCTGCACGGAAAGCACTAGACAGAACTAGTGTGCTTCGTGCATGCTCTCTCCTCGCTTTTATGGTCACTGCTCTGCTTTTTGCTTGGCAGCGTTCCAAGGGTCCACGGCATACCTCTTGCACAGCGAGAGGTGGCCGGCGAGGAATACTTGCTGGCTTAAGTCGTTCCATGCTCAAGGCATTCATCAGAGCAACACCATGCGGGAAAAGAGGGGGGAACATTGCAGGACAAATTTCTATGCTGGAACATGATTGTCTGCGAGACAGCTCTCCGCAGCGCTAGTATTTGGCCAGGCTGAAATCAGCGCCACGGGAAGCCAATCTGACAAGCGGAGTGCAACGAGCGCGGCGATATGGGGCCACTTGGCAGGTGGCCGAAGAAAGACGGCTGCCCCGCGAATGTGGTGCCAGAAGGCAAGTTTCAGCAGGGCGTTCCGGGCGAGCTTAATGTGTAGCCGCACTTGTTCTAGGCGAGATTGTAGCCGAGAAGCTTTCCGTCTCCATTCACGAGACAAGAAAAGCAGAACGCAATGGTCTAGAGGGTTGAGAAGAAAAGTGCTCGTAGCGAGCTCGTTGCGGCAGAAGCGAAAGCCAGGAGCAGCGTGCTCGGTGCGAGAAGTAGACGGCGCTTCGCCTCCTTGGGAAGGAAATCGCGTCTGGGCACGAACGGCAGCCAGCGAAGCTTCAGAACAGCAGGCTGTTCTGCTCAGCGTACGAGCCTGAAGTGAGTGGCAAGGGCTAAGGGGACAGTTCCAAGGCATCTAGCTTTCCTGCTAGCAATGCCATTTCTACCCTGCTGTGGAAAACATTGTCCTTTGCCCTTCTGCTCCGAGAGGCACAGAGCACCTCGGCAGACGCAGTGCAGAGGGAAAGGACACAGTATCCGAGGGAGCGTGGCGCCGCTTAGGCGGGCAAAGCAGAAAGGTGCCGCCCGGCACTGGCTTTGACTCCCTGAGCTTCCTTGCTAGGACAGCAGCTGCCGAAAGCTGGCAACTAGGCTGCCAGAGTGCAGAATGTCAGCGGTCTGGCACGCCTGCTTGCCGAAAGCCAGGATCAGCGAGACAGCGTGCTAGGCTCTGTTTCACAGCACCTTGGAGAACACGCCCTTGAAGAATGCCCTCTCTGTTCCGCAAAAGCTCTGCCACAGTGAAGGTGGAAGAAGCAGCCTGTGGCCACGGGCAGAGCTGGTCAACAGCTGCGCCTAACTTTCCCAAGCTGCGAGAGCATTCTCAGCCGAGTTCTGCTTTGACAGAGCTATTGCTGAACTTTTGCAGTCCCGGAGGCTGCTGAAACCAAGGCTGTGTTCTGCCTCTTCATTCTTGCCTTCCTGTGCTCCAGCGAGAAGTGAAGCTCTGGCACGGCATTCAGCTTTGCCGCCTCTCTGCACGGAAAGCACTAGACAGAACTAGTGTGCTTCGTGCATGCTCTCTCCTCGCTTTTATGGTCACTGCTCTGCTTTTTGCTTGGCAGCGTTCCAAGGGTCCACGGCATACCTCTTGCACAGCGAGAGGTGGCCGGCGAGGAATACTTGCTGGCTTAAGTCGTTCCATGCTCAAGGCATTCATCAGAGCAACACCATGCGGGAAAAGAGGGGGGAACATTGCAGGACAAATTTCTATGCTGGAACATGATTGTCTGCGAGACAGCTCTCCGCAGCGCTAGTATTTGGCCAGGCTGAAATCAGCGCCACGGGAAGCCAATCTGACAAGCGGAGTGCAACGAGCGCGGCGATATGGGGCCACTTGGCAGGTGGCCGAAGAAAGACGGCTGCCCCGCGAATGTGGTGCCAGAAGGCAAGTTTCAGCAGGGCGTTCCGGGCGAGCTTAATGTGTAGCCGCACTTGTTCTAGGCGAGATTGTAGCCGAGAAGCTTTCCGTCTCCATTCACGAGGCAAGAAAAGCAGAACGCAATGGTCTAGAGGGTTGAGAAGAAAAGTGCTCGTAGCGAGCTCGTTGCGGCAGAAGCGAAAGCCAGGAGCAGCGTGCTCGGTGCGAGAAGTAGACGGCGCTTCGCCTCCTTGGGAAGGAAATCGCGTCTGGGCACGAACGGCAGCCAGCGAAGCTTCAGAACAGCAGGCTGTTCTGCTCAGCGTACGAGCCTGAAGTGAGTGGCAAGGGCTAAGGGGACAGTTCCAAGGCATCTAGCTTTCCTGCTAGCAATGCCATTTCTACCCTGCTGTGGAAAACATTGTCCTTTGCCCTTCTGCTCCGAGAGGCACAGAGCACCTCGGCAGACGCAGTGCAGAGGGAAAGGACACAGTATCCGAGGGAGCGTGGCGCCGCTTAGGCGGGCAAAGCAGAAAGGTGCCGCCCGGCACTGGCTTTGACTCCCTGAGCTTCCTTGCTAGGACAGCAGCTGCCGAAAGCTGGCAACTAGGCTGCCAGAGTGCAGAATGTCAGCGGTCTGGCACGCCTGCTTGCCGAAAGCCAGGATCAGCGAGACAGCGTGCTAGGCTCTGTTTCACAGCACCTTGGAGAACACGCCCTTGAAGAATGCCCTCTCTGTTCCGCAAAAGCTCTGCCACAGTGAAGGTGGAAGAAGCAGCCTGTGGCCACGGGCAGAGCTGGTCAACAGCTGCGCCTAACTTTCCCAAGCTGCGAGAGCATTCTCAGCCGAGTTCTGCTTTGACAGAGCTATTGCTGAACTTTTGCAGTCCCGGAGGCTGCTGAAACCAAGGCTGTGTACTGCCTCTTCATTCTTGCCTTCCTGTGCTCCAGCGAGAAGTGAAGCTCTGGCACGGCATTCAGCTTTGCCGCCTCTCTGCACGGAAAGCACTAGACAGAACTAGTGTGCTTCGTGCATGCTCTCTCCTCGCTTTTATGGTCACTGCTCTGCTTTTTGCTTGGCAGCGTTCCAAGGGTCCACGGCATACCTCTTGCACAGCGAGAGGTGGCCGGCGAGGAATACTTGCTGGCTTAAGTCGTTCCATGCTCAAGGCATTCATCAGAGCAACACCATGCGGGAAAAGAGGGGGGAACATTGCAGGACAAATTTCTATGCTGGAACATGATTGTCTGCGAGACAGCTCTCCGCAGCGCTAGTATTTGGCCAGGCTGAAATCAGCGCCACGGGAAGCCAATCTGACAAGCGGAGTGCAACGAGCGCGGCGATATGGGGCCACTTGGCAGGTGGCCGAAGAAAGACGGCTGCCCCGCGAATGTGGTGCCAGAAGGCAAGTTTCAGCAGGGCGTTCCGGGCGAGCTTAATGTGTAGCCGCAGTTGTTCTAGGCGAGATTGTAGCCGAGAAGCTTTCCGTCTCCATTCACGAGGCAAGAAAAGCAGAACGCAATGGTCTAGAGGGTTGAGAAGAAAAGTGCTCGTAGCGAGCTCGTTGCGGCAGAAGCGAAAGCCAGGAGCAGCGTGCTCGGTGCGAGAAGTAGACGGCGCTTCGCCTCCTTGGGAAGGAAATCGCGTCTGGGCACGAACGGCAGCCAGCGAAGCTTCAGAACAGCAGGCTGTTCTGCTCAGCGTACGAGCCTGAAGTGAGTGGCAAGGGCTAAGGGGACAGTTCCAAGGCATCTAGCTTTCCTGCTAGCAATGCCATTTCTACCCTGCTGTGGAAAACATTGTCCTTTGCCCTTCTGCTCCGAGAGGCACAGAGCACCTCGGCAGACGCAGTGCAGAGGGAAAGGACACAGTATCCGAGGGAGCGTGGCGCCGCTTAGGCGGGCAAAGCAGAAAGGTGCCGCCCGGCACTGGCTTTGACTCCCTGAGCTTCCTTGCTAGGACAGCAGCTGCCGAAAGCTGGCAACTAGGCTGCCAGAGTGCAGAATGTCAGCGGTCTGGCACGCCTGCTTGCCGAAAGCCAGGATCAGCGAGACAGCGTGCTAGGCTCTGTTTCACAGCACCTTGGAGAACACGCCCTTGAAGAATGCCGTCTCTGTTCCGCAAAAGCTCTGCCACAGTGAAGGTGGAAGAAGCAGCCTGTGGCCACGGGCAGAGCTGGTCAACAGCTGCGCCTAACTTTCCCAAGCTGCGAGAGCATTCTCAGCCGAGTTCTGCTTTGACAGAGCTATTGCTGAACTTTTGCAGTCCCGGAGGCTGCTGAAACCAAGGCTGTGTTCTGCCTCTTCATTCTTGCCTTCCTGTGCTCCAGCGAGAAGTGAAGCTCTGGCACGGCATTCAGCTTTGCCGCCTCTCTGCACGGAAAGCACTAGACAGAACTAGTGTGCTTCGTGCATGCTCTCTCCTCGCTTTTATGGTCACTGCTCTGCTTTTTGCTTGGCAGCGTTCCAAGGGTCCACGGCATACCTCTTGCACAGCGAGAGGTGGCCGGCGAGGAATACTTGCTGGCTTAAGTCGTTCCATGCTCAAGGCATTCATCAGAGCAACACCATGCGGGAAAAGAGGGGGGAACATTGCAGGACAAATTTCTATGCTGGAACATGATTGTCTGCGAGACAGCTCTCCGCAGCGCTAGTATTTGGCCAGGCTGAAATCAGCGCCACGGGAAGCCAATCTGACAAGCGGAGTGCAACGAGCGCGGCGATATGGGGCCACTTGGCAGGTGGCCGAAGAAAGACGGCTGCCCCGCGAATGTGGTGCCAGAAGGCAAGTTTCAGCAGGGCGTTCCGGGCGAGCTTAATGTGTAGCCGCACTTGTTCTAGGCGAGATTGTAGCCGAGAAGCTTTCCGTCTCCATTCACGAGACAAGAAAAGCAGAACGCAATGGTCTAGAGGGTTGAGAAGAAAAGTGCTCGTAGCGAGCTCGTTGCGGCAGAAGCGAAAGCCAGGAGCAGCGTGCTCGGTGCGAGAAGTAGACGGCGCTTCGCCTCCTTGGGAAGGAAATCGCGTCTGGGCACGAACGGCAGCCAGCGAAGCTTCAGAACAGCAGGCTGTTCTGCTCAGCGTACGAGCCTGAAGTGAGTGGCAAGGGCTAAGGGGACAGTTCCAAGGCATCTAGCTTTCCTGCTAGCAATGCCATTTCTACCCTGCTGTGGAAAACATTGTCCTTTGCCCTTCTGCTCCGAGAGGCACAGAGCACCTCGGCAGACGCAGTGCAGAGGGAAAGGACACAGTATCCGAGGGAGCGTGGCGCCGCTTAGGCGGGCAAAGCAGAAAGGTGCCGCCCGGCACTGGCTTTGACTCCCTGAGCTTCCTTGCTAGGACAGCAGCTGCCGAAAGCTGGCAACTAGGCTGCCAGAGTGCAGAATGTCAGCGGTCTGGCACGCCTGCTTGCCGAAAGCCAGGATCAGCGAGACAGCGTGCTAGGCTCTGTTTCACAGCACCTTGGAGAACACGCCCTTGAAGAATGCCGTCTCTGTTCCGCAAAAGCTCTGCCACAGTGAAGGTGGAAGAAGCAGCCTGTGGCCACGGGCAGAGCTGGTCAACAGCTGCGCCTAACTTTCCCAAGCTGCGAGAGCATTCTCAGCCGAGTTCTGCTTTGACAGAGCTATTGCTGAACTTTTGCAGTCCCGGAGGCTGCTGAAACCAAGGCTGTGTTCTGCCTCTTCATTCTTGCCTTCCTGTGCTCCAGCGAGAAGTGAAGCTCTGGCACGGCATTCAGCTTTGCCGCCTCTCTGCACGGAAAGCACTAGACAGAACTAGTGTGCTTCGTGCATGCTCTCTCCTCGCTTTTATGGTCACTGCTCTGCTTTTTGCTTGGCAGCGTTCCAAGGGTCCACGGCATACCTCTTGCACAGCGAGAGGTGGCCGGCGAGGAATACTTGCTGGCTTAAGTCGTTCCATGCTCAAGGCATTCATCAGAGCAACACCATGCGGGAAAAGAGGGGGGAACATTGCAGGACAAATTTCTATGCTGGAACATGATTGTCTGCGAGACAGCTCTCCGCAGCGCTAGTATTTGGCCAGGCTGAAATCAGCGCCACGGGAAGCCAATCTGACAAGCGGAGTGCAACGAGCGCGGCGATATGGGGCCACTTGGCAGGTGGCCGAAGAAAGACGGCTGCCCCGCGAATGTGGTGCCAGAAGGCAAGTTTCAGCAGGGCGTTCCGGGCGAGCTTAATGTGTAGCCGCACTTGTTCTAGGCGAGATTGTAGCCGAGAAGCTTTCCGTCTCCATTCACGAGGCAAGAAAAGCAGAACGCAATGGTCTAGAGGGTTGAGAAGAAAAGTGCTCGTAGCGAGCTCGTTGCGGCAGAAGCGAAAGCCAGGAGCAGCGTGCTCGGTGCGAGAAGTAGACGGCGCTTCGCCTCCTTGGGAAGGAAATCGCGTCTGGGCACGAACGGCAGCCAGCGAAGCTTCAGAACAGCAGGCTGTTCTGCTCAGCGTACGAGCCTGAAGTGAGTGGCAAGGGCTAAGGGGACAGTTCCAAGGCATCTAGCTTTCCTGCTAGCAATGCCATTTCTACCCTGCTGTGGAAAACATTGTCCTTTGCCCTTCTGCTCCGAGAGGCACAGAGCACCTCGGCAGACGCAGTGCAGAGGGAAAGGACACAGTATCCGAGGGAGCGTGGCGCCGCTTAGGCGGGCAAAGCAGAAAGGTGCCGCCCGGCACTGGCTTTGACTCCCTGAGCTTCCTTGCTAGGACAGCAGCTGCCGAAAGCTGGCAACTAGGCTGCCAGAGTGCAGAATGTCAGCGGTCTGGCACGCCTGCTTGCCGAAAGCCAGGATCAGCGAGACAGCGTGCTAGGCTCTGTTTCACAGCACCTTGGAGAACACGCCCTTGAAGAATGCCGTCTCTGTTCCGCAAAAGCTCTGCCACAGTGAAGGTGGAAGAAGCAGCCTGTGGCCACGGGCAGAGCTGGTCAACAGCTGCGCCTAACTTTCCCAAGCTGCGAGAGCATTCTCAGCCGAGTTCTGCTTTGACAGAGCTATTGCTGAACTTTTGCAGTCCCGGAGGCTGCTGAAACCAAGGCTGTGTTCTGCCTCTTCATTCTTGCCTTCCTGTGCTCCAGCGAGAAGTGAAGCTCTGGCACGGCATTCAGCTTTGCCGCCTCTCTGCACGGAAAGCACTAGACAGAACTAGTGTGCTTCGTGCATGCTCTCTCCTCGCTTTTATGGTCACTGCTCTGCTTTTTGCTTGGCAGCGTTCCAAGGGTCCACGGCATACCTCTTGCACAGCGAGAGGTGGCCGGCGAGGAATACTTGCTGGCTTAAGTCGTTCCATGCTCAAGGCATTCATCAGAGCAACACCATGCGGGAAAAGAGGGGGGAACATTGCAGGACAAATTTCTATGCTGGAACATGATTGTCTGCGAGACAGCTCTCCGCAGCGCTAGTATTTGGCCAGGCTGAAATCAGCGCCACGGGAAGCCAATCTGACAAGCGGAGTGCAACGAGCGCGGCGATATGGGGCCACTTGGCAGGTGGCCGAAGAAAGACGGCTGCCCCGCGAATGTGGTGCCAGAAGGCAAGTTTCAGCAGGGCGTTCCGGGCGAGCTTAATGTGTAGCCGCACTTGTTCTAGGCGAGATTGTAGCCGAGAAGCTTTCCGTCTCCATTCACGAGACAAGAAAAGCAGAACGCAATGGTCTAGAGGGTTGAGAAGAAAAGTGCTCGTAGCGAGCTCGTTGCGGCAGAAGCGAAAGCCAGGAGCAGCGTGCTCGGTGCGAGAAGTAGACGGCGCTTCGCCTCCTTGGGAAGGAAATCGCGTCTGGGCACGAACGGCAGCCAGCGAAGCTTCAGAACAGCAGGCTGTTCTGCTCAGCGTACGAGCCTGAAGTGAGTGGCAAGGGCTAAGGGGACAGTTCCAAGGCATCTAGCTTTCCTGCTAGCAATGCCATTTCTACCCTGCTGTGGAAAACATTGTCCTTTGCCCTTCTGCTCCGAGAGGCACAGAGCACCTCGGCAGACGCAGTGCAGAGGGAAAGGACACAGTATCCGAGGGAGCGTGGCGCCGCTTAGGCGGGCAAAGCAGAAAGGTGCCGCCCGGCACTGGCTTTGACTCCCTGAGCTTCCTTGCTAGGACAGCAGCTGCCGAAAGCTGGCAACTAGGCTGCCAGAGTGCAGAATGTCAGCGGTCTGGCACGCCTGCTTGCCGAAAGCCAGGATCAGCGAGACAGCGTGCTAGGCTCTGTTTCACAGCACCTTGGAGAACACGCCCTTGAAGAATGCCGTCTCTGTTCCGCAAAAGCTCTGCCACAGTGAAGGTGGAAGAAGCAGCCTGTGGCCACGGGCAGAGCTGGTCAACAGCTGCGCCTAACTTTCCCAAGCTGCGAGAGCATTCTCAGCCGAGTTCTGCTTTGACAGAGCTATTGCTGAACTTTTGCAGTCCCGGAGGCTGCTGAAACCAAGGCTGTGTTCTGCCTCTTCATTCTTGCCTTCCTGTGCTCCAGCGAGAAGTGAAGCTCTGGCACGGCATTCAGCTTTGCCGCCTCTCTGCACGGAAAGCACTAGACAGAACTAGTGTGCTTCGTGCATGCTCTCTCCTCGCTTTTATGGTCACTGCTCTGCTTTTTGCTTGGCAGCGTTCCAAGGGTCCACGGCATACCTCTTGCACAGCGAGAGGTGGCCGGCGAGGAATACTTGCTGGCTTAAGTCGTTCCATGCTCAAGGCATTCATCAGAGCAACACCATGCGGGAAAAGAGGGGGGAACATTGCAGGACAAATTTCTATGCTGGAACATGATTGTCTGCGAGACAGCTCTCCGCAGCGCTAGTATTTGGCCAGGCTGAAATCAGCGCCACGGGAAGCCAATCTGACAAGCGGAGTGCAACGAGCGCGGCGATATGGGGCCACTTGGCAGGTGGCCGAAGAAAGACGGCTGCCCCGCGAATGTGGTGCCAGAAGGCAAGTTTCAGCAGGGCGTTCCGGGCGAGCTTAATGTGTAGCCGCACTTGTTCTAGGCGAGATTGTAGCCGAGAAGCTTTCCGTCTCCATTCACGAGACAAGAAAAGCAGAACGCAATGGTCTAGAGGGTTGAGAAGAAAAGTGCTCGTAGCGAGCTCGTTGCGGCAGAAGCGAAAGCCAGGAGCAGCGTGCTCGGTGCGAGAAGTAGACGGCGCTTCGCCTCCTTGGGAAGGAAATCGCGTCTGGGCACGAACGGCAGCCAGCGAAGCTTCAGAACAGCAGGCTGTTCTGCTCAGCGTACGAGCCTGAAGTGAGTGGCAAGGGCTAAGGGGACAGTTCCAAGGCATCTAGCTTTCCTGCTAGCAATGCCATTTCTACCCTGCTGTGGAAAACATTGTCCTTTGCCCTTCTGCTCCGAGAGGCACAGAGCACCTCGGCAGACGCAGTGCAGAGGGAAAGGACACAGTATCCGAGGGAGCGTGGCGCCGCTTAGGCGGGCAAAGCAGAAAGGTGCCGCCCGGCACTGGCTTTGACTCCCTGAGCTTCCTTGCTAGGACAGCAGCTGCCGAAAGCTGGCAACTAGGCTGCCAGAGTGCAGAATGTCAGCGGTCTGGCACGCCTGCTTGCCGAAAGCCAGGATCAGCGAGACAGCGTGCTAGGCTCTGTTTCACAGCACCTTGGAGAACACGCCCTTGAAGAATGCCGTCTCTGTTCCGCAAAAGCTCTGCCACAGTGAAGGTGGAAGAAGCAGCCTGTGGCCACGGGCAGAGCTGGTCAACAGCTGCGCCTAACTTTCCCAAGCTGCGAGAGCATTCTCAGCCGAGTTCTGCTTTGACAGAGCTATTGCTGAACTTTTGCAGTCCCGGAGGCTGCTGAAACCAAGGCTGTGTTCTGCCTCTTCATTCTTGCCTTCCTGTGCTCCAGCGAGAAGTGAAGCTCTGGCACGGCATTCAGCTTTGCCGCCTCTCTGCACGGAAAGCACTAGACAGAACTAGTGTGCTTCGTGCATGCTCTCTCCTCGCTTTTATGGTCACTGCTCTGCTTTTTGCTTGGCAGCGTTCCAAGGGTCCACGGCATACCTCTTGCACAGCGAGAGGTGGCCGGCGAGGAATACTTGCTGGCTTAAGTCGTTCCATGCTCAAGGCATTCATCAGAGCAACACCATGGGGGAAAAGAGGGGGGAACATTGCAGGACAAATTTCTATGCTGGAACAGGATTGTCTGCGAGACAGCTCTCCGCAGCGCTAGTATTTGGCCAGGCTGAAATCAGCGCCACGGGAAGCCAATCTGACAAGCGGAGTGCAACGAGCGCGGCGATATGGGGCCACTTGGCAGGTGGCCGAAGAAAGACGGCTGCCCCGCGAATGTGGTGCCAGAAGGCAAGTTTCAGCAGGGCGTTCCGGGCGAGCTTAATGTGTAGCCGCACTTGTTCTAGGCGAGATTGTAGCCGAGAAGCTTTCCGTCTCCATTCACGAGACAAGAAAAGCAGAACGCAATGGTCTAGAGGGTTGAGAAGAAAAGTGCTCGTAGCGAGCTCGTTGCGGCAGAAGCGAAAGCCAGGAGCAGCGTGCTCGGTGCGAGAAGTAGACGGCGCTTCGCCTCCTTGGGAAGGAAATCGCGTCTGGGCACGAACGGCAGCCAGCGAAGCTTCAGAACAGCAGGCTGTTCTGCTCAGCGTACGAGCCTGAAGTGAGTGGCAAGGGCTAAGGGGACAGTTCCAAGGCATCTAGCTTTCCTGCTAGCAATGCCATTTCTACCCTGCTGTGGAAAACATTGTCCTTTGCCCTTCTGCTCCGAGAGGCACAGAGCACCTCGGCAGACGCAGTGCAGAGGGAAAGGACACAGTATCCGAGGGAGCGTGGCGCCGCTTAGGCGGGCAAAGCAGAAAGGTGCCGCCCGGCACTGGCTTTGACTCCCTGAGCTTCCTTGCTAGGACAGCAGCTGCCGAAAGCTGGCAACTAGGCTGCCAGAGTGCAGAATGTCAGCGGTCTGGCACGCCTGCTTGCCGAAAGCCAGGATCAGCGAGACAGCGTGCTAGGCTCTGTTTCACAGCACCTTGGAGAACACGCCCTTGAAGAATGCCGTCTCTGTTCCGCAAAAGCTCTGCCACAGTGAAGGTGGAAGAAGCAGCCTGTGGCCACGGGCAGAGCTGGTCAACAGCTGCGCCTAACTTTCCCAAGCTGCGAGAGCATTCTCAGCCGAGTTCTGCTTTGACAGAGCTATTGCTGAACTTTTGCAGTCCCGGAGGCTGCTGAAACCAAGGCTGTGTTCTGCCTCTTCATTCTTGCCTTCCTGTGCTCCAGCGAGAAGTGAAGCTCTGGCACGGCATTCAGCTTTGCCGCCTCTCTGCACGGAAAGCACTAGACAGAACTAGTGTGCTTCGTGCATGCTCTCTCCTCGCTTTTATGGTCACTGCTCTGCTTTTTGCTTGGCAGCGTTCCAAGGGTCCACGGCATACCTCTTGCACAGCGAGAGGTGGCCGGCGAGGAATACTTGCTGGCTTAAGTCGTTCCATGCTCAAGGCATTCATCAGAGCAACACCATGCGGGAAAAGAGGGGGGAACATTGCAGGACAAATTTCTATGCTGGAACATGATTGTCTGCGAGACAGCTCTCCGCAGCGCTAGTATTTGGCCAGGCTGAAATCAGCGCCACGGGAAGCCAATCTGACAAGCGGAGTGCAACGAGCGCGGCGATATGGGGCCACTTGGCAGGTGGCCGAAGAAAGACGGCTGCCCCGCGAATGGGGTGCCAGAAGGCAAGTTTCAGCAGGGCGTTCCGGGCGAGCTTAATGTGTAGCCGCACTTGTTCTAGGCGAGATTGTAGCCGAGAAGCTTTCCGTCTCCATTCACGAGACAAGAAAAGCAGAACGCAATGGTCTAGAGGGTTGAGAAGAAAAGTGCTCGTAGCGAGCTCGTTGCGGCAGAAGCGAAAGCCAGGAGCAGCGTGCTCGGTGCGAGAAGTAGACGGCGCTTCGCCTCCTTGGGAAGGAAATCGCGTCTGGGCACGAACGGCAGCCAGCGAAGCTTCAGAACAGCAGGCTGTTCTGCTCAGCGTACGAGCCTGAAGTGAGTGGCAAGGGCTAAGGGGACAGTTCCAAGGCATCTAGCTTTCCTGCTAGCAATGTCATTTCTACCCTGCTGTGGAAAACATTGTCCTTTGCCCTTCTGCTCCGAGAGGCACAGAGCACCTCGGCAGACGCAGTGCAGAGGGAAAGGACACAGTATCCGAGGGAGCGTGGCGCCGCTTAGGCGGGCAAAGCAGAAAGGTGCCGCCCGGCACTGGCTTTGACTCCCTGAGCTTCCTTGCTAGGACAGCAGCTGCCGAAAGCTGGCAACTAGGCTGCCAGAGTGCAGAATGTCAGCGGTCTGGCACGCCTGCTTGCCGAAAGCCAGGATCAGCGAGACAGCGTGCTAGGCTCTGTTTCACAGCACCTTGGAGAACACGCCCTTGAAGAATGCCGTCTCTGTTCCGCAAAAGCTCTGCCACAGTGAAGGTGGAAGAAGCAGCCTGTGGCCACGGGCAGAGCTGGTCAACAGCTGCGCCTAACTTTCCCAAGCTGCGAGAGCATTCTCAGCCGAGTTCTGCTTTGACAGAGCTATTGCTGAACTTTTGCAGTCCCGGAGGCTGCTGAAACCAAGGCTGTGTTCTGCCTCTTCATTCTTGCCTTCCTGTGCTCCAGCGAGAAGTGAAGCTCTGGCACGGCATTCAGCTTTGCCGCCTCTCTGCACGGAAAGCACTAGACAGAACTAGTGTGCTTCGTGCATGCTCTCTCCTCGCTTTTATGGTCACTGCTCTGCTTTTTGCTTGGCAGCGTTCCAAGGGTCCACGGCATACCTCTTGCACAGCGAGAGGTGGCCGGCGAGGAATACTTGCTGGCTTAAGTCGTTCCATGCTCAAGGCATTCATCAGAGCAACACCATGCGGGAAAAGAGGGGGGAACATTGCAGGACAAATTTCTATGCTGGAACATGATTGTCTGCGAGACAGCTCTCCGCAGCGCTAGTATTTGGCCAGGCTGAAATCAGCGCCACGGGAAGCCAATCTGACAAGCGGAGTGCAACGAGCGCGGCGATATGGGGCCACTTGGCAGGTGGCCGAAGAAAGACGGCTGCCCCGCGAATGTGGTGCCAGAAGGCAAGTTTCAGCAGGGCGTTCCGGGCGAGCTTAATGTGTAGCCGCACTTGTTCTAGGCGAGATTGTAGCCGAGAAGCTTTCCGTCTCCATTCACGAGGCAAGAAAAGCAGAACGCAATGGTCTAGAGGGTTGAGAAGAAAAGTGCTCGTAGCGAGCTCGTTGCGGCAGAAGCGAAAGCCAGGAGCAGCGTGCTCGGTGCGAGAAGTAGACGGCGCTTCGCCTCCTTGGGAAGGAAATGGCGTCTGGGCACGAACGGCAGCCAGCGAAGCTTCAGAACAGCAGGCTGTTCTGCTCAGCGTACGAGCCTGAAGTGAGTGGCAAGGGCTAAGGGGACAGTTCCAAGGCATCTAGCTTTCCTGCTAGCAATGCCATTTCTACCCTGCTGTGGAAAACATTGTCCTTTGCCCTTCTGCTCCGAGAGGCACAGAGCACCTCGGCAGACGCAGTGCAGAGGGAAAGGACACAGTATCCGAGGGAGCGTGGCGCCGCTTAGGCGGGCAAAGCAGAAAGGTGCCGCCCGGCACTGGCTTTGACTCCCTGAGCTTCCTTGCTAGGACAGCAGCTGCCGAAAGCTGGCAACTAGGCTGCCAGAGTGCAGAATGTCAGCGGTCTGGCACGCCTGCTTGCCGAAAGCCAGGATCAGCGAGACAGCGTGCTAGGCTCTGTTTCACAGCACCTTGGAGAACACGCCCTTGAAGAATGCCGTCTCTGTTCCGCAAAAGCTCTGCCACAGTGAAGGTGGAAGAAGCAGCCTGTGGCCACGGGCAGAGCTGGTCAACAGCTGCGCCTAACTTTCCCAAGCTGCGAGAGCATTCTCAGCCGAGTTCTGCTTTGACAGAGCTATTGCTGAACTTTTGCAGTCCCGGAGGCTGCTGAAACCAAGGCTGTGTACTGCCTCTTCATTCTTGCCTTCCTGTGCTCCAGCGAGAAGTGAAGCTCTGGCACGGCATTCAGCTTTGCCGCCTCTCTGCACGGAAAGCACTAGACAGAACTAGTGTGCTTCGTGCATGCTCTCTCCTCGCTTTTATGGTCACTGCTCTGCTTTTTGCTTGGCAGCGTTCCAAGGGTCCACGGCATACCTCTTGCACAGCGAGAGGTGGCCGGCGAGGAATACTTGCTGGCTTAAGTCGTTCCATGCTCAAGGCATTCATCAGAGCAACACCATGCGGGAAAAGAGGGGGGAACATTGCAGGACAAATTTCTATGCTGGAACATGATTGTCTGCGAGACAGCTCTCCGCAGCGCTAGTATTTGGCCAGGCTGAAATCAGCGCCACGGGAAGCCAATCTGACAAGCGGAGTGCAACGAGCGCGGCGATATGGGGCCACTTGGCAGGTGGCCGAAGAAAGACGGCTGCCCCGCGAATGGGGTGCCAGAAGGCAAGTTTCAGCAGGGCGTTCCGGGCGAGCTTAATGTGTAGCCGCACTTGTTCTAGGCGAGATTGTAGCCGAGAAGCTTTCCGTCTCCATTCACGAGACAAGAAAAGCAGAACGCAATGGTCTAGAGGGTTGAGAAGAAAAGTGCTCGTAGCGAGCTCGTTGCGGCAGAAGCGAAAGCCAGGAGCAGCGTGCTCGGTGCGAGAAGTAGACGGCGCTTCGCCTCCTTGGGAAGGAAATCGCGTCTGGGCACGAACGGCAGCCAGCGAAGCTTCAGAACAGCAGGCTGTTCTGCTCAGCGTACGAGCCTGAAGTGAGTGGCAAGGGCTAAGGGGACAGTTCCAAGGCATCTAGCTTTCCTGCTAGCAATGTCATTTCTACCCTGCTGTGGAAAACATTGTCCTTTGCCCTTCTGCTCCGAGAGGCACAGAGCACCTCGGCAGACGCAGTGCAGAGGGAAAGGACACAGTATCCGAGGGAGCGTGGCGCCGCTTAGGCGGGCAAAGCAGAAAGGTGCCGCCCGGCACTGGCTTTGACTCCCTGAGCTTCCTTGCTAGGACAGCAGCTGCCGAAAGCTGGCAACTAGGCTGCCAGAGTGCAGAATGTCAGCGGTCTGGCACGCCTGCTTGCCGAAAGCCAGGATCAGCGAGACAGCGTGCTAGGCTCTGTTTCACAGCACCTTGGAGAACACGCCCTTGAAGAATGCCGTCTCTGTTCCGCAAAAGCTCTGCCACAGTGAAGGTGGAAGAAGCAGCCTGTGGCCACGGGCAGAGCTGGTCAACAGCTGCGCCTAACTTTCCCAAGCTGCGAGAGCATTCTCAGCCGAGTTCTGCTTTGACAGAGCTATTGCTGAACTTTTGCAGTCCCGGAGGCTGCTGAAACCAAGGCTGTGTTCTGCCTCTTCATTCTTGCCTTCCTGTGCTCCAGCGAGAAGTGAAGCTCTGGCACGGCATTCAGCTTTGCCGCCTCTCTGCACGGAAAGCACTAGACAGAACTAGTGTGCTTCGTGCATGCTCTCTCCTCGCTTTTATGGTCACTGCTCTGCTTTTTGCTTGGCAGCGTTCCAAGGGTCCACGGCATACCTCTTGCACAGCGAGAGGTGGCCGGCGAGGAATACTTGCTGGCTTAAGTCGTTCCATGCTCAAGGCATTCATCAGAGCAACACCATGCGGGAAAAGAGGGGGGAACATTGCAGGACAAATTTCTATGCTGGAACATGATTGTCTGCGAGACAGCTCTCCGCAGCGCTAGTATTTGGCCAGGCTGAAATCAGCGCCACGGGAAGCCAATCTGACAAGCGGAGTGCAACGAGCGCGGCGATATGGGGCCACTTGGCAGGTGGCCGAAGAAAGACGGCTGCCCCGCGAATGTGGTGCCAGAAGGCAAGTTTCAGCAGGGCGTTCCGGGCGAGCTTAATGTGTAGCCGCACTTGTTCTAGGCGAGATTGTAGCCGAGAAGCTTTCCGTCTCCATTCACGAGGCAAGAAAAGCAGAACGCAATGGTCTAGAGGGTTGAGAAGAAAAGTGCTCGTAGCGAGCTCGTTGCGGCAGAAGCGAAAGCCAGGAGCAGCGTGCTCGGTGCGAGAAGTAGACGGCGCTTCGCCTCCTTGGGAAGGAAATGGCGTCTGGGCACGAACGGCAGCCAGCGAAGCTTCAGAACAGCAGGCTGTTCTGCTCAGCGTACGAGCCTGAAGTGAGTGGCAAGGGCTAAGGGGACAGTTCCAAGGCATCTAGCTTTCCTGCTAGCAATGCCATTTCTACCCTGCTGTGGAAAACATTGTCCTTTGCCCTTCTGCTCCGAGAGGCACAGAGCACCTCGGCAGACGCAGTGCAGAGGGAAAGGACACAGTATCCGAGGGAGCGTGGCGCCGCTTAGGCGGGCAAAGCAGAAAGGTGCCGCCCGGCACTGGCTTTGACTCCCTGAGCTTCCTTGCTAGGACAGCAGCTGCCGAAAGCTGGCAACTAGGCTGCCAGAGTGCAGAATGTCAGCGGTCTGGCACGCCTGCTTGCCGAAAGCCAGGATCAGCGAGACAGCGTGCTAGGCTCTGTTTCACAGCACCTTGGAGAACACGCCCTTGAAGAATGCCGTCTCTGTTCCGCAAAAGCTCTGCCACAGTGAAGGTGGAAGAAGCAGCCTGTGGCCACGGGCAGAGCTGGTCAACAGCTGCGCCTAACTTTCCCAAGCTGCGAGAGCATTCTCAGCCGAGTTCTGCTTTGACAGAGCTATTGCTGAACTTTTGCAGTCCCGGAGGCTGCTGAAACCAAGGCTGTGTACTGCCTCTTCATTCTTGCCTTCCTGTGCTCCAGCGAGAAGTGAAGCTCTGGCACGGCATTCAGCTTTGCCGCCTCTCTGCACGGAAAGCACTAGACAGAACTAGTGTGCTTCGTGCATGCTCTCTCCTCGCTTTTATGGTCACTGCTCTGCTTTTTGCTTGGCAGCGTTCCAAGGGTCCACGGCATACCTCTTGCACAGCGAGAGGTGGCCGGCGAGGAATACTTGCTGGCTTAAGTCGTTCCATGCTCAAGGCATTCATCAGAGCAACACCATGCGGGAAAAGAGGGGGGAACATTGCAGGACAAATTTCTATGCTGGAACATGATTGTCTGCGAGACAGCTCTCCGCAGCGCTAGTATTTGGCCAGGCTGAAATCAGCGCCACGGGAAGCCAATCTGACAAGCGGAGTGCAACGAGCGCGGCGATATGGGGCCACTTGGCAGGTGGCCGAAGAAAGACGGCTGCCCCGCGAATGTGGTGCCAGAAGGCAAGTTTCAGCAGGGCGTTCCGGGCGAGCTTAATGTGTAGCCGCAGTTGTTCTAGGCGAGATTGTAGCCGAGAAGCTTTCCGTCTCCATTCACGAGGCAAGAAAAGCAGAACGCAATGGTCTAGAGGGTTGAGAAGAAAAGTGCTCGTAGCGAGCTCGTTGCGGCAGAAGCGAAAGCCAGGAGCAGCGTGCTCGGTGCGAGAAGTAGACGGCGCTTCGCCTCCTTGGGAAGGAAATCGCGTCTGGGCACGAACGGCAGCCAGCGAAGCTTCAGAACAGCAGGCTGTTCTGCTCAGCGTACGAGCCTGAAGTGAGTGGCAAGGGCTAAGGGGACAGTTCCAAGGCATCTAGCTTTCCTGCTAGCAATGCCATTTCTACCCTGCTGTGGAAAACATTGTCCTTTGCCCTTCTGCTCCGAGAGGCACAGAGCACCTCGGCAGACGCAGTGCAGAGGGAAAGGACACAGTATCCGAGGGAGCGTGGCGCCGCTTAGGCGGGCAAAGCAGAAAGGTGCCGCCCGGCACTGGCTTTGACTCCCTGAGCTTCCTTGCTAGGACAGCAGCTGCCGAAAGCTGGCAACTAGGCTGCCAGAGTGCAGAATGTCAGCGGTCTGGCACGCCTGCTTGCCGAAAGCCAGGATCAGCGAGACAGCGTGCTAGGCTCTGTTTCACAGCACCTTGGAGAACACGCCCTTGAAGAATGCCGTCTCTGTTCCGCAAAAGCTCTGCCACAGTGAAGGTGGAAGAAGCAGCCTGTGGCCACGGGCAGAGCTGGTCAACAGCTGCGCCTAACTTTCCCAAGCTGCGAGAGCATTCTCAGCCGAGTTCTGCTTTGACAGAGCTATTGCTGAACTTTTGCAGTCCCGGAGGCTGCTGAAACCAAGGCTGTGTTCTGCCTCTTCATTCTTGCCTTCCTGTGCTCCAGCGAGAAGTGAAGCTCTGGCACGGCATTCAGCTTTGCCGCCTCTCTGCACGGAAAGCACTAGACAGAACTAGTGTGCTTCGTGCATGCTCTCTCCTCGCTTTTATGGTCACTGCTCTGCTTTTTGCTTGGCAGCGTTCCAAGGGTCCACGGCATACCTCTTGCACAGCGAGAGGTGGCCGGCGAGGAATACTTGCTGGCTTAAGTCGTTCCATGCTCAAGGCATTCATCAGAGCAACACAATGCGGGAAAAGAGGGGGGAACATTGCAGGACAAATTTCTATGCTGGAACATGATTGTCTGCGAGACAGCTCTCCGCAGCGCTAGTATTTGGCCAGGCTGAAATCAGCGCCACGGGAAGCCAATCTGACAAGCGGAGTGCAACGAGCGCGGCGATATGGGGCCACTTGGCAGGTGGCCGAAGAAAGACGGCTGCCCCGCGAATGTGGTGCCAGAAGGCAAGTTTCAGCAGGGCGTTCCGGGCGAGCTTAATGTGTAGCCGCACTTGTTCTAGGCGAGATTGTAGCCGAGAAGCTTTCCGTCTCCATTCACGAGGCAAGAAAAGCAGAACGCAATGGTCTAGAGGGTTGAGAAGAAAAGTGCTCGTAGCGAGCTCGTTGCGGCAGAAGCGAAAGCCAGGAGCAGCGTGCTCGGTGCGAGAAGTAGACGGCGCTTCGCCTCCTTGGGAAGGAAATCGCGTCTGGGCACGAACGGCAGCCAGCGAAGCTTCAGAACAGCAGGCTGTTCTGCTCAGCGTACGAGCCTGAAGTGAGTGGCAAGGGCTAAGGGGACAGTTCCAAGGCATCTAGCTTTCCTGCTAGCAATGCCATTTCTACCCTGCTGTGGAAAACATTGTCCTTTGCCCTTCTGCTCCGAGAGGCACAGAGCACCTCGGCAGACGCAGTGCAGAGGGAAAGGACACAGTATCCGAGGGAGCGTGGCGCCGCTTAGGCGGGCAAAGCAGAAAGGTGCCGCCCGGCACGGGCTTTGACTCCCTGAGCTTCCTTGCTAGGACAGCAGCTGCCGAAAGCTGGCAACTAGGCTGCCAGAGTGCAGAATGTCGGCGGTCTGGCACGCCTGCTTGCCGAAAGCCAGGATCAGCGAGACAGCGTGCTAGGCTCTGTTTCACAGCACCTTGGAGAACACGCCCTTGAAGAATGCCGTCTCTGTTCCGCAAAAGCTCTGCCACAGTGAAGGTGGAAGAAGCAGCCTGTGGCCACGGGCAGAGCTGGTCAACAGCTGCGCCTAACTTTCCCAAGCTGCGAGAGCATTCTCAGCCGAGTTCTGCTTTGACAGAGCTATTGCTGAACTTTTGCAGTCCCGGAGGCTGCTGAAACCAAGGCTGTGTTCTGCCTCTTCATTATTGCATTCCTGTGCTCCAGCGAGAAGTGAAGCTCTGGCACGGCATTCAGCTTTGCCGCCTCTCTGCACGGAAAGCACTAGACAGAACTAGTGTGCTTCGTGCATGCTCTCTCCTCGCTTTTATGGTCACTGCTCTGCTTTTTGCTTGGCAGCGTTCAAAGGGTCCACGGCATACCTCTTGCACAGCGAGAGGTGGCCGGCGAGGAATACTTGCTGGCTTAAGTCGTTCCATGCTCAAGGCATTCATCAGAGCAACACCATGCGGGAAAAGAGGGGGGAACATTGCAGGACAAATTTCTATGCTGGAACATGATTGTCTGCGAGACAGCTCTCCGCAGCGCTAGTATTTGGCCAGGCTGAAATCAGCGCCACGGGAAGCCAATCTGACAAGCGGAGTGCAACGAGCGCGGCGATATGGGGCCACTTGGCAGGTGGCCGAAGAAAGACGGCTGCCCCGCGAATGTGGTGCCAGAAGGCAAGTTTCAGCAGGGCGTTCCGGGCGAGCTTAATGTGTAGCCGCAGTTGTTCTAGGCGAGATTGTAGCCGAGAAGCTTTCCGTCTCCATTCACGAGACAAGAAAAGCAGAACGCAATGGTCTAGAGGGTTGAGAAGAAAAGTGCTCGTAGCGAGCTCGTTGCGGCAGAAGCGAAAGCCAGGAGCAGCGTGCTCGGTGCGAGAAGTAGACGGCGCTTCGCCTCCTTGGGAAGGAAATCGCGTCTGGGCACGAACGGCAGCCAGCGAAGCTTCAGAACAGCAGGCTGTTCTGCTCAGCGTACGAGCCTGAAGTGAGTGGCAAGGGCTAAGGGGACAGTTCCAAGGCATCTAGGTTTCCTGCTAGCAATGCCATTTCTACCCTGCTGTGGAAAACATTGTCCTTTGCCCTTCTGCTCCGAGAGGCACAGAGCACCTCGGCAGACGCAGTGCAGAGGGAAAGGACACAGTATCCGAGGGAGCGTGGCGCCGCTTAGGCGGGCAAAGCAGAAAGGTGCCGCCCGGCACTGGCTTTGACTCCCTGAGCTTCCTTGCTAGGACAGCAGCTGCCGAAAGCTGGCAACTAGGCTGCCAGAGTGCAGAATGTCGGCGGTCTGGCACGCCTGCTTGCCGAAAGCCAGGATCAGCGAGACAGCGTGCTAGGCTCTGTTTCACAGCACCTTGGAGAACACGCCCTTGAAGAATGCCGTCTCTGTTCCGCAAAAGCTCTGCCACAGTGAAGGTGGAAGAAGCAGCCTGTGGCCACGGGCAGAGCTGGTCAACAGCTGCGCCTAACTTTCCCAAGCTGCGAGAGCATTCTCAGCCGAGTTCTGCTTTGACAGAGCTATTGATGAACTTTTGCAGTCCCGGAGGCTGCTGAAACCAAGGCTGTGTTCTGCCTCTTCATTCTTGCCTTCCTGTGCTCCAGCGAGAAGTGAAGCTCTGGCACGGCATTCAGCTTTGCCGCCTCTCTGCACGGAAAGCACTAGACAGAACTAGTGTGCTTCGTGCATGCTCTCTCCTCGCTTTTATGGTCACTGCTCTGCTTTTTGCTTGGCAGCGTTCAAAGGGTCCACGGCATACCTCTTGCACAGCGAGAGGTGGCCGGCGAGGAATACTTGCTGGCTTAAGTCGTTCCATGCTCAAGGCATTCATCAGAGCAACACAATGCGGGAAAAGAGGGGGGAACATTGCAGGACAAATTTCTATGCTGGAACATGATTGTCTGCGAGACAGCTCTCCGCAGCGCTAGTATTTGGCCAGGCTGAAATCAGCGCCACGGGAAGCCAATCTGACAAGCGGAGTGCAACGAGCGCGGCGATATGGGGCCACTTGGCAGGTGGCCGAAGAAAGACGGCTGCCCCGCGAATGGGGTGCCAGAAGGCAAGTTTCAGCAGGGCGTTCCGGGCGAGCTTAATGTGTAGCCGCACTTGTTCTAGGCGAGATTGTAGCCGAGAAGCTTTCCGTCTCCATTCACGAGACAAGAAAAGCAGAACGCAATGGTCTAGAGGGTTGAGAAGAAAAGTGCTCGTAGCGAGCTCGTTGCGGCAGAAGCGAAAGCCAGGAGCAGCGTGCTCGGTGCGAGAAGTAGACGGCGCTTCGCCTCCTTGGGAAGGAAATCGCGTCTGGGCACGAACGGCAGCCAGCGAAGCTTCAGAACAGCAGGCTGTTCTGCTCAGCGTACGAGCCTGAAGTGAGTGGCAAGGGCTAAGGGGACAGTTCCAAGGCATCTAGCTTTCCTGCTAGCAATGTCATTTCTACCCTGCTGTGGAAAACATTGTCCTTTGCCCTTCTGCTCCGAGAGGCACAGAGCACCTCGGCAGACGCAGTGCAGAGGGAAAGGACACAGTATCCGAGGGAGCGTGGCGCCGCTTAGGCGGGCAAAGCAGAAAGGTGCCGCCCGGCACTGGCTTTGACTCCCTGAGCTTCCTTGCTAGGACAGCAGCTGCCGAAAGCTGGCAACTAGGCTGCCAGAGTGCAGAATGTCAGCGGTCTGGCACGCCTGCTTGCCGAAAGCCAGGATCAGCGAGACAGCGTGCTAGGCTCTGTTTCACAGCACCTTGGAGAACACGCCCTTGAAGAATGCCGTCTCTGTTCCGCAAAAGCTCTGCCACAGTGAAGGTGGAAGAAGCAGCCTGTGGCCACGGGCAGAGCTGGTCAACAGCTGCGCCTAACTTTCCCAAGCTGCGAGAGCATTCTCAGCCGAGTTCTGCTTTGACAGAGCTATTGCTGAACTTTTGCAGTCCCGGAGGCTGCTGAAACCAAGGCTGTGTTCTGCCTCTTCATTCTTGCCTTCCTGTGCTCCAGCGAGAAGTGAAGCTCTGGCACGGCATTCAGCTTTGCCGCCTCTCTGCACGGAAAGCACTAGACAGAACTAGTGTGCTTCGTGCATGCTCTCTCCTCGCTTTTATGGTCACTGCTCTGCTTTTTGCTTGGCAGCGTTCCAAGGGTCCACGGCATACCTCTTGCACAGCGAGAGGTGGCCGGCGAGGAATACTTGCTGGCTTAAGTCGTTCCATGCTCAAGGCATTCATCAGAGCAACACCATGCGGGAAAAGAGGGGGGAACATTGCAGGACAAATTTCTATGCTGGAACATGATTGTCTGCGAGACAGCTCTCCGCAGCGCTAGTATTTGGCCAGGCTGAAATCAGCGCCACGGGAAGCCAATCTGACAAGCGGAGTGCAACGAGCGCGGCGATATGGGGCCACTTGGCAGGTGGCCGAAGAAAGACGGCTGCCCCGCGAATGTGGTGCCAGAAGGCAAGTTTCAGCAGGGCGTTCCGGGCGAGCTTAATGTGTAGCCGCACTTGTTCTAGGCGAGATTGTAGCCGAGAAGCTTTCCGTCTCCATTCACGAGGCAAGAAAAGCAGAACGCAATGGTCTAGAGGGTTGAGAAGAAAAGTGCTCGTAGCGAGCTCGTTGCGGCAGAAGCGAAAGCCAGGAGCAGCGTGCTCGGTGCGAGAAGTAGACGGCGCTTCGCCTCCTTGGGAAGGAAATCGCGTCTGGGCACGAACGGCAGCCAGCGAAGCTTCAGAACAGCAGGCTGTTCTGCTCAGCGTACGAGCCTGAAGTGAGTGGCAAGGGCTAAGGGGACAGTTCCAAGGCATCTAGCTTTCCTGCTAGCAATGCCATTTCTACCCTGCTGTGGAAAACATTGTCCTTTGCCCTTCTGCTCCGAGAGGCACAGAGCACCTCGGCAGACGCAGTGCAGAGGGAAAGGACACAGTATCCGAGGGAGCGTGGCGCCGCTTAGGCGGGCAAAGCAGAAAGGTGCCGCCCGGCACTGGCTTTGACTCCCTGAGCTTCCTTGCTAGGACAGCAGCTGCCGAAAGCTGGCAACTAGGCTGCCAGAGTGCAGAATGTCAGCGGTCTGGCACGCCTGCTTGCCGAAAGCCAGGATCAGCGAGACAGCGTGCTAGGCTCTGTTTCACAGCACCTTGGAGAACACGCCCTTGAAGAATGCCGTCTCTGTTCCGCAAAAGCTCTGCCACAGTGAAGGTGGAAGAAGCAGCCTGTGGCCACGGGCAGAGCTGGTCAACAGCTGCGCCTAACTTTCCCAAGCTGCGAGAGCATTCTCAGCCGAGTTCTGCTTTGACAGAGCTATTGCTGAACTTTTGCAGCCCCGGAGGCTGCTGAAACCAAGGCTGTGTTCTGCCTCTTCATTCTTGCCTTCCTGTGCTCCAGCGAGAAGTGAAGCTCTGGCACGGCATTCAGCTTTGCCGCCTCTCTGCACGGAAAGCACTAGACAGAACTAGTGTGCTTCGTGCATGCTCTCTCCTCGCTTTTATGGTCACTGCTCTGCTTTTTGCTTGGCAGCGTTCCAAGGGTCCACGGCATACCTCTTGCACAGCGAGAGGTGGCCGGCGAGGAATACTTGCTGGCTTAAGTCGTTCCATGCTCAAGGCATTCATCAGAGCAACACCATGCGGGAAAAGAGGGGGGAACATTGCAGGACAAATTTCTATGCTGGAACATGATTGTCTGCGAGACAGCTCTCCGCAGCGCTAGTATTTGGCCAGGCTGAAATCAGCGCCACGGGAAGCCAATCTGACAAGCGGAGTGCAACGAGCGCGGCGATATGGGGCCACTTGGCAGGTGGCCGAAGAAAGACGGCTGCCCCGCGAATGTGGTGCCAGAAGGCAAGTTTCAGCAGGGCGTTCCGGGCGAGCTTAATGTGTAGCCGCACTTGTTCTAGGCGAGATTGTAGCCGAGAAGCTTTCCGTCTCCATTCACGAGACAAGAAAAGCAGAACGCAATGGTCTAGAGGGTTGAGAAGAAAAGTGCTCGTAGCGAGCTCGTTGCGGCAGAAGCGAAAGCCAGGAGCAGCGTGCTCGGTGCGAGAAGTAGACGGCGCTTCGCCTCCTTGGGAAGGAAATCGCGTCTGGGCACGAACGGCAGCCAGCGAAGCTTCAGAACAGCAGGCTGTTCTGCTCAGCGTACGAGCCTGAAGTGAGTGGCAAGGGCTAAGGGGACAGTTCCAAGGCATCTAGCTTTCCTGCTAGCAATGCCATTTCTACCCTGCTGTGGAAAACATTGTCCTTTGCCCTTCTGCTCCGAGAGGCACAGAGCACCTCGGCAGACGCAGTGCAGAGGGAAAGGACACAGTATCCGAGGGAGCGTGGCGCCGCTTAGGCGGGCAAAGCAGAAAGGTGCCGCCCGGCACGGGCTTTGACTCCCTGAGCTTCCTTGCTAGGACAGCAGCTGCCGAAAGCTGGCAACTAGGCTGCCAGAGTGCAGAATGTCGGCGGTCTGGCACGCCTGCTTGCCGAAAGCCAGGATCAGCGAGACAGCGTGCTAGGCTCTGTTTCACAGCACCTTGGAGAACACGCCCTTGAAGAATGCCGTCTCTGTTCCGCAAAAGCTCTGCCACAGTGAAGGTGGAAGAAGCAGCCTGTGGCCACGGGCAGAGCTGGTCAACAGCTGCGCCTAACTTTCCCAAGCTGCGAGAGCATTCTCAGCCGAGTTCTGCTTTGACAGAGCTATTGATGAACTTTTGCAGTCCCGGAGGCTGCTGAAACCAAGGCTGTGTTCTGCCTCTTCATTATTGCATTCCTGTGCTCCAGCGAGAAGTGAAGCTCTGGCACGGCATTCAGCTTTGCCGCCTCTCTGCACGGAAAGCACTAGACAGAACTAGTGTGCTTCGTGCATGCTCTCTCCTCGCTTTTATGGTCACTGCTCTGCTTTTTGCTTGGCAGCGTTCCAAGGGTCCACGGCATACCTCTTGCACAGCGAGAGGTGGCCGGCGAGGAATACTTGCTGGCTTAAGTCGTTCCATGCTCAAGGCATTCATCAGAGCAACACCATGCGGGAAAAGAGGGGGGAACATTGCAGGACAAATTTCTATGCTGGAACATGATTGTCTGCGAGACAGCTCTCCGCAGCGCTAGTATTTGGCCAGGCTGAAATCAGCGCCACGGGAAGCCAATCTGACAAGCGGAGTGCAACGAGCGCGGCGATATGGGGCCACTTGGCAGGTGGCCGAAGAAAGACGGCTGCCCCGCGAATGTGGTGCCAGAAGGCAAGTTTCAGCAGGGCGTTCCGGGCGAGCTTAATGTGTAGCCGCACTTGTTCTAGGCGAGATTGTAGCCGAGAAGCTTTCCGTCTCCATTCACGAGACAAGAAAAGCAGAACGCAATGGTCTAGAGGGTTGAGAAGAAAAGTGCTCGTAGCGAGCTCGTTGCGGCAGAAGCGAAAGCCAGGAGCAGCGTGCTCGGTGCGAGAAGTAGACGGCGCTTCGCCTCCTTGGGAAGGAAATCGCGTCTGGGCACGAACGGCAGCCAGCGAAGCTTCAGAACAGCAGGCTGTTCTGCTCAGCGTACGAGCCTGAAGTGAGTGGCAAGGGCTAAGGGGACAGTTCCAAGGCATCTAGGTTTCCTGCTAGCAATGCCATTTCTACCCTGCTGTGGAAAACATTGTCCTTTGCCCTTCTGCTCCGAGAGGCACAGAGCACCTCGGCAGACGCAGTGCAGAGGGAAAGGACACAGTATCCGAGGGAGCGTGGCGCCGCTTAGGCGGGCAAAGCAGAAAGGTGCCGCCCGGCACTGGCTTTGACTCCCTGAGCTTCCTTGCTAGGACAGCAGCTGCCGAAAGCTGGCAACTAGGCTGCCAGAGTGCAGAATGTCAGCGGTCTGGCACGCCTGCTTGCCGAAAGCCAGGATCAGCGAGACAGCGTGCTAGGCTCTGTTTCACAGCACCTTGGAGAACACGCCCTTGAAGAATGCCGTCTCTGTTCCGCAAAAGCTCTGCCACAGTGAAGGTGGAAGAAGCAGCCTGTGGCCACGGGCAGAGCTGGTCAACAGCTGCGCCTAACTTTCCCAAGCTGCGAGAGCATTCTCAGCCGAGTTCTGCTTTGACAGAGCTATTGATGAACTTTTGCAGTCCCGGAGGCTGCTGAAACCAAGGCTGTGTTCTGCCTCTTCATTCTTGCCTTCCTGTGCTCCAGCGAGAAGTGAAGCTCTGGCACGGCATTCAGCTTTGCCGCCTCTCTGCACGGAAAGCACTAGACAGAACTAGTGTGCTTCGTGCATGCTCTCTCCTCGCTTTTATGGTCACTGCTCTGCTTTTTGCTTGGCAGCGTTCCAAGGGTCCACGGCATACCTCTTGCACAGCGAGAGGTGGCCGGCGAGGAATACTTGCTGGCTTAAGTCGTTCCATGCTCAAGGCATTCATCAGAGCAACACAATGCGGGAAAAGAGGGGGGAACATTGCAGGACAAATTTCTATGCTGGAACATGATTGTCTGCGAGACAGCTCTCCGCAGCGCTAGTATTTGGCCAGGCTGAAATCAGCGCCACGGGAAGCCAATCTGACAAGCGGAGTGCAACGAGCGCGGCGATATGGGGCCACTTGGCAGGTGGCCGAAGAAAGACGGCTGCCCCGCGAATGGGGTGCCAGAAGGCAAGTTTCAGCAGGGCGTTCCGGGCGAGCTTAATGTGTAGCCGCACTTGTTCTAGGCGAGATTGTAGCCGAGAAGCTTTCCGTCTCCATTCACGAGACAAGAAAAGCAGAACGCAATGGTCTAGAGGGTTGAGAAGAAAAGTGCTCGTAGCGAGCTCGTTGCGGCAGAAGCGAAAGCCAGGAGCAGCGTGCTCGGTGCGAGAAGTAGACGGCGCTTCGCCTCCTTGGGAAGGAAATCGCGTCTGGGCACGAACGGCAGCCAGCGAAGCTTCAGAACAGCAGGCTGTTCTGCTCAGCGTACGAGCCTGAAGTGAGTGGCAAGGGCTAAGGGGACAGTTCCAAGGCATCTAGCTTTCCTGCTAGCAATGTCATTTCTACCCTGCTGTGGAAAACATTGTCCTTTGCCCTTCTGCTCCGAGAGGCACAGAGCACCTCGGCAGACGCAGTGCAGAGGGAAAGGACACAGTATCCGAGGGAGCGTGGCGCCGCTTAGGCGGGCAAAGCAGAAAGGTGCCGCCCGGCACTGGCTTTGACTCCCTGAGCTTCCTTGCTAGGACAGCAGCTGCCGAAAGCTGGCAACTAGGCTGCCAGAGTGCAGAATGTCAGCGGTCTGGCACGCCTGCTTGCCGAAAGCCAGGATCAGCGAGACAGCGTGCTAGGCTCTGTTTCACAGCACCTTGGAGAACACGCCCTTGAAGAATGCCGTCTCTGTTCCGCAAAAGCTCTGCCACAGTGAAGGTGGAAGAAGCAGCCTGTGGCCACGGGCAGAGCTGGTCAACAGCTGCGCCTAACTTTCCCAAGCTGCGAGAGCATTCTCAGCCGAGTTCTGCTTTGACAGAGCTATTGATGAACTTTTGCAGTCCCGGAGGCTGCTGAAACCAAGGCTGTGTTCTGCCTCTTCATTCTTGCCTTCCTGTGCTCCAGCGAGAAGTGAAGCTCTGGCACGGCATTCAGCTTTGCCGCCTCTCTGCACGGAAAGCACTAGACAGAACTAGTGTGCTTCGTGCATGCTCTCTCCTCGCTTTTATGGTCACTGCTCTGCTTTTTGCTTGGCAGCGTTCCAAGGGTCCACGGCATACCTCTTGCACAGCGAGAGGTGGCCGGCGAGGAATACTTGCTGGCTTAAGTCGTTCCATGCTCAAGGCATTCATCAGAGCAACACAATGCGGGAAAAGAGGGGGGAACATTGCAGGACAAATTTCTATGCTGGAACATGATTGTCTGCGAGACAGCTCTCCGCAGCGCTAGTATTTGGCCAGGCTGAAATCAGCGCCACGGGAAGCCAATCTGACAAGCGGAGTGCAACGAGCGCGGCGATATGGGGCCACTTGGCAGGTGGCCGAAGAAAGACGGCTGCCCCGCGAATGGGGTGCCAGAAGGCAAGTTTCAGCAGGGCGTTCCGGGCGAGCTTAATGTGTAGCCGCACTTGTTCTAGGCGAGATTGTAGCCGAGAAGCTTTCCGTCTCCATTCACGAGACAAGAAAAGCAGAACGCAATGGTCTAGAGGGTTGAGAAGAAAAGTGCTCGTAGCGAGCTCGTTGCGGCAGAAGCGAAAGCCAGGAGCAGCGTGCTCGGTGCGAGAAGTAGACGGCGCTTCGCCTCCTTGGGAAGGAAATCGCGTCTGGGCACGAACGGCAGCCAGCGAAGCTTCAGAACAGCAGGCTGTTCTGCTCAGCGTACGAGCCTGAAGTGAGTGGCAAGGGCTAAGGGGACAGTTCCAAGGCATCTAGCTTTCCTGCTAGCAATGTCATTTCTACCCTGCTGTGGAAAACATTGTCCTTTGCCCTTCTGCTCCGAGAGGCACAGAGCACCTCGGCAGACGCAGTGCAGAGGGAAAGGACACAGTATCCGAGGGAGCGTGGCGCCGCTTAGGCGGGCAAAGCAGAAAGGTGCCGCCCGGCACTGGCTTTGACTCCCTGAGCTTCCTTGCTAGGACAGCAGCTGCCGAAAGCTGGCAACTAGGCTGCCAGAGTGCAGAATGTCAGCGGTCTGGCACGCCTGCTTGCCGAAAGCCAGGATCAGCGAGACAGCGTGCTAGGCTCTGTTTCACAGCACCTTGGAGAACACGCCCTTGAAGAATGCCGTCTCTGTTCCGCAAAAGCTCTGCCACAGTGAAGGTGGAAGAAGCAGCCTGTGGCCACGGGCAGAGCTGGTCAACAGCTGCGCCTAACTTTCCCAAGCTGCGAGAGCATTCTCAGCCGAGTTCTGCTTTGACAGAGCTATTGCTGAACTTTTGCAGTCCCGGAGGCTGCTGAAACCAAGGCTGTGTTCTGCCTCTTCATTCTTGCCTTCCTGTGCTCCAGCGAGAAGTGAAGCTCTGGCACGGCATTCAGCTTTGCCGCCTCTCTGCACGGAAAGCACTAGACAGAACTAGTGTGCTTCGTGCATGCTCTCTCCTCGCTTTTATGGTCACTGCTCTGCTTTTTGCTTGGCAGCGTTCAAAGGGTCCACGGCATACCTCTTGCACAGCGAGAGGTGGCCGGCGAGGAATACTTGCTGGCTTAAGTCGTTCCATGCTCAAGGCATTCATCAGAGCAACACCATGCGGGAAAAGAGGGGGGAACATTGCAGGACAAATTTCTATGCTGGAACATGATTGTCTGCGAGACAGCTCTCCGCAGCGCTAGTATTTGGCCAGGCTGAAATCAGCGCCACGGGAAGCCAATCTGACAAGCGGAGTGCAACGAGCGCGGCGATATGGGGCCACTTGGCAGGTGGCCGAAGAAAGACGGCTGCCCCGCGAATGTGGTGCCAGAAGGCAAGTTTCAGCAGGGCGTTCCGGGCGAGCTTAATGTGTAGCCGCACTTGTTCTAGGCGAGATTGTAGCCGAGAAGCTTTCCGTCTCCATTCACGAGGCAAGAAAAGCAGAACGCAATGGTCTAGAGGGTTGAGAAGAAAAGTGCTCGTAGCGAGCTCGTTGCGGCAGAAGCGAAAGCCAGGAGCAGCGTGCTCGGTGCGAGAAGTAGACGGCGCTTCGCCTCCTTGGGAAGGAAATCGCGTCTGGGCACGAACGGCAGCCAGCGAAGCTTCAGAACAGCAGGCTGTTCTGCTCAGCGTACGAGCCTGAAGTGAGTGGCAAGGGCTAAGGGGACAGTTCCAAGGCATCTAGCTTTCCTGCTAGCAATGCCATTTCTACCCTGCTGTGGAAAACATTGTCCTTTGCCCTTCTGCTCCGAGAGGCACAGAGCACCTCGGCAGACGCAGTGCAGAGGGAAAGGACACAGTATCCGAGGGAGCGTGGCGCCGCTTAGGCGGGCAAAGCAGAAAGGTGCCGCCCGGCACTGGCTTTGACTCCCTGAGCTTCCTTGCTAGGACAGCAGCTGCCGAAAGCTGGCAACTAGGCTGCCAGAGTGCAGAATGTCAGCGGTCTGGCACGCCTGCTTGCCGAAAGCCAGGATCAGCGAGACAGCGTGCTAGGCTCTGTTTCACAGCACCTTGGAGAACACGCCCTTGAAGAATGCCGTCTCTGTTCCGCAAAAGCTCTGCCACAGTGAAGGTGGAAGAAGCAGCCTGTGGCCACGGGCAGAGCTGGTCAACAGCTGCGCCTAACTTTCCCAAGCTGCGAGAGCATTCTCAGCCGAGTTCTGCTTTGACAGAGCTATTGCTGAACTTTTGCAGTCCCGGAGGCTGCTGAAACCAAGGCTGTGTTCTGCCTCTTCGTTCTTGCCTTCCTGTGCTCCAGCGAGAAGTGAAGCTCTGGCACGGCATTCAGCTTTGCCGCCTCTCTGCACGGAAAGCACTAGACAGAACTAGTGTGCTTCGTGCATGCTCTCTCCTCGCTTTTATGGTCACTGCTCTGCTTTTTGCTTGGCAGCGTTCCAAGGGTCCACGGCATACCTCTTGCACAGCGAGAGGTGGCCGGCGAGGAATACTTGCTGGCTTAAGTCGTTCCATGCTCAAGGCATTCATCAGAGCAACACCATGCGGGAAAAGAGGGGGGAACATTGCAGGACAAATTTCTATGCTGGAACATGATTGTCTGCGAGACAGCTCTCCGCAGCGCTAGTATTTGGCCAGGCTGAAATCAGCGCCACGGGAAGCCAATCTGACAAGCGGAGTGCAACGAGCGCGGCGATATGGGGCCACTTGGCAGGTGGCCGAAGAAAGACGGCTGCCCCGCGAATGTGGTGCCAGAAGGCAAGTTTCAGCAGGGCGTTCCGGGCGAGCTTAATGTGTAGCCGCACTTGTTCTAGGCGAGATTGTAGCCGAGAAGCTTTCCGTCTCCATTCACGAGGCAAGAAAAGCAGAACGCAATGGTCTAGAGGGTTGAGAAGAAAAGTGCTCGTAGCGAGCTCGTTGCGGCAGAAGCGAAAGCCAGGAGCAGCGTGCTCGGTGCGAGAAGTAGACGGCGCTTCGCCTCCTTGGGAAGGAAATGGCGTCTGGGCACGAACGGCAGCCAGCGAAGCTTCAGAACAGCAGGCTGTTCTGCTCAGCGTACGAGCCTGAAGTGAGTGGCAAGGGCTAAGGGGACAGTTCCAAGGCATCTAGCTTTCCTGCTAGCAATGCCATTTCTACCCTGCTGTGGAAAACATTGTCCTTTGCCCTTCTGCTCCGAGAGGCACAGAGCACCTCGGCAGACGCAGTGCAGAGGGAAAGGACACAGTATCCGAGGGAGCGTGGCGCCGCTTAGGCGGGCAAAGCAGAAAGGTGCCGCCCGGCACGGGCTTTGACTCCCTGAGCTTCCTTGCTAGGACAGCAGCTGCCGAAAGCTGGCAACTAGGCTGCCAGAGTGCAGAATGTCGGCGGTCTGGCACGCCTGCTTGCCGAAAGCCAGGATCAGCGAGACAGCGTGCTAGGCTCTGTTTCACAGCACCTTGGAGAACACGCCCTTGAAGAATGCCGTCTCTGTTCCGCAAAAGCTCTGCCACAGTGAAGGTGGAAGAAGCAGCCTGTGGCCACGGGCAGAGCTGGTCAACAGCTGCGCCTAACTTTCCCAAGCTGCGAGAGCATTCTCAGCCGAGTTCTGCTTTGACAGAGCTATTGATGAACTTTTGCAGTCCCGGAGGCTGCTGAAACCAAGGCTGTGTTCTGCCTCTTCATTCTTGCCTTCCTGTGCTCCAGCGAGAAGTGAAGCTCTGGCACGGCATTCAGCTTTGCCGCCTCTCTGCACGGAAAGCACTAGACAGAACTAGTGTGCTTCGTGCATGCTCTCTCCTCGCTTTTATGGTCACTGCTCTGCTTTTTGCTTGGCAGCGTTCAAAGGGTCCACGGCATACCTCTTGCACAGCGAGAGGTGGCCGGCGAGGAATACTTGCTGGCTTAAGTCGTTCCATGCTCAAGGCATTCATCAGAGCAACACCATGCGGGAAAAGAGGGGGGAACATTGCAGGACAAATTTCTATGCTGGAACATGATTGTCTGCGAGACAGCTCTCCGCAGCGCTAGTATTTGGCCAGGCTGAAATCAGCGCCACGGGAAGCCAATCTGACAAGCGGAGTGCAACGAGCGCGGCGATATGGGGCCACTTGGCAGGTGGCCGAAGAAAGACGGCTGCCCCGCGAATGTGGTGCCAGAAGGCAAGTTTCAGCAGGGCGTTCCGGGCGAGCTTAATGTGTAGCCGCACTTGTTCTAGGCGAGATTGTAGCCGAGAAGCTTTCCGTCTCCATTCACGAGACAAGAAAAGCAGAACGCAATGGTCTAGAGGGTTGAGAAGAAAAGTGCTCGTAGCGAGCTCGTTGCGGCAGAAGCGAAAGCCAGGAGCAGCGTGCTCGGTGCGAGAAGTAGACGGCGCTTCGCCTCCTTGGGAAGGAAATCGCGTCTGGGCACGAACGGCAGCCAGCGAAGCTTCAGAACAGCAGGCTGTTCTGCTCAGCGTACGAGCCTGAAGTGAGTGGCAAGGGCTAAGGGGACAGTTCCAAGGCATCTAGCTTTCCTGCTAGCAATGTCATTTCTACCCTGCTGTGGAAAACATTGTCCTTTGCCCTTCTGCTCCGAGAGGCACAGAGCACCTCGGCAGACGCAGTGCAGAGGGAAAGGACACAGTATCCGAGGGAGCGTGGCGCCGCTTAGGCGGGCAAAGCAGAAAGGTGCCGCCCGGCACTGGCTTTGACTCCCTGAGCTTCCTTGCTAGGACAGCAGCTGCCGAAAGCTGGCAACTAGGCTGCCAGAGTGCAGAATGTCAGCGGTCTGGCACGCCTGCTTGCCGAAAGCCAGGATCAGCGAGACAGCGTGCTAGGCTCTGTTTCACAGCACCTTGGAGAACACGCCCTTGAAGAATGCCGTCTCTGTTCCGCAAAAGCTCTGCCACAGTGAAGGTGGAAGAAGCAGCCTGTGGCCACGGGCAGAGCTGGTCAACAGCTGCGCCTAACTTTCCCAAGCTGCGAGAGCATTCTCAGCCGAGTTCTGCTTTGACAGAGCTATTGATGAACTTTTGCAGTCCCGGAGGCTGCTGAAACCAAGGCTGTGTTCTGCCTCTTCATTCTTGCCTTCCTGTGCTCCAGCGAGAAGTGAAGCTCTGGCACGGCATTCAGCTTTGCCGCCTCTCTGCACGGAAAGCACTAGACAGAACTAGTGTGCTTCGTGCATGCTCTCTCCTCGCTTTTATGGTCACTGCTCTGCTTTTTGCTTGGCAGCGTTCCAAGGGTCCACGGCATACCTCTTGCACAGCGAGAGGTGGCCGGCGAGGAATACTTGCTGGCTTAAGTCGTTCCATGCTCAAGGCATTCATCAGAGCAACACCATGCGGGAAAAGAGGGGGGAACATTGCAGGACAAATTTCTATGCTGGAACATGATTGTCTGCGAGACAGCTCTCCGCAGCGCTAGTATTTGGCCAGGCTGAAATCAGCGCCACGGGAAGCCAATCTGACAAGCGGAGTGCAACGAGCGCGGCGATATGGGGCCACTTGGCAGGTGGCCGAAGAAAGACGGCTGCCCCGCGAATGGGGTGCCAGAAGGCAAGTTTCAGCAGGGCGTTCCGGGCGAGCTTAATGTGTAGCCGCACTTGTTCTAGGCGAGATTGTAGCCGAGAAGCTTTCCGTCTCCATTCACGAGACAAGAAAAGCAGAACGCAATGGTCTAGAGGGTTGAGAAGAAAAGTGCTCGTAGCGAGCTCGTTGCGGCAGAAGCGAAAGCCAGGAGCAGCGTGCTCGGTGCGAGAAGTAGACGGCGCTTCGCCTCCTTGGGAAGGAAATCGCGTCTGGGCACGAACGGCAGCCAGCGAAGCTTCAGAACAGCAGGCTGTTCTGCTCAGCGTACGAGCCTGAAGTGAGTGGCAAGGGCTAAGGGGACAGTTCCAAGGCATCTAGCTTTCCTGCTAGCAATGTCATTTCTACCCTGCTGTGGAAAACATTGTCCTTTGCCCTTCTGCTCCGAGAGGCACAGAGCACCTCGGCAGACGCAGTGCAGAGGGAAAGGACACAGTATCCGAGGGAGCGTGGCGCCGCTTAGGCGGGCAAAGCAGAAAGGTGCCGCCCGGCACTGGCTTTGACTCCCTGAGCTTCCTTGCTAGGACAGCAGCTGCCGAAAGCTGGCAACTAGGCTGCCAGAGTGCAGAATGTCAGCGGTCTGGCACGCCTGCTTGCCGAAAGCCAGGATCAGCGAGACAGCGTGCTAGGCTCTGTTTCACAGCACCTTGGAGAACACGCCCTTGAAGAATGCCGTCTCTGTTCCGCAAAAGCTCTGCCACAGTGAAGGTGGAAGAAGCAGCCTGTGGCCACGGGCAGAGCTGGTCAACAGCTGCGCCTAACTTTCCCAAGCTGCGAGAGCATTCTCAGCCGAGTTCTGCTTTGACAGAGCTATTGCTGAACTTTTGCAGTCCCGGAGGCTGCTGAAACCAAGGCTGTGTTCTGCCTCTTCATTCTTGCCTTCCTGTGCTCCAGCGAGAAGTGAAGCTCTGGCACGGCATTCAGCTTTGCCGCCTCTCTGCACGGAAAGCACTAGACAGAACTAGTGTGCTTCGTGCATGCTCTCTCCTCGCTTTTATGGTCACTGCTCTGCTTTTTGCTTGGCAGCGTTCCAAGGGTCCACGGCATACCTCTTGCACAGCGAGAGGTGGCCGGCGAGGAATACTTGCTGGCTTAAGTCGTTCCATGCTCAAGGCATTCATCAGAGCAACACCATGCGGGAAAAGAGGGGGGAACATTGCAGGACAAATTTCTATGCTGGAACATGATTGTCTGCGAGACAGCTCTCCGCAGCGCTAGTATTTGGCCAGGCTGAAATCAGCGCCACGGGAAGCCAATCTGACAAGCGGAGTGCAACGAGCGCGGCGATATGGGGCCACTTGGCAGGTGGCCGAAGAAAGACGGCTGCCCCGCGAATGTGGTGCCAGAAGGCAAGTTTCAGCAGGGCGTTCCGGGCGAGCTTAATGTGTAGCCGCACTTGTTCTAGGCGAGATTGTAGCCGAGAAGCTTTCCGTCTCCATTCACGAGGCAAGAAAAGCAGAACGCAATGGTCTAGAGGGTTGAGAAGAAAAGTGCTCGTAGCGAGCTCGTTGCGGCAGAAGCGAAAGCCAGGAGCAGCGTGCTCGGTGCGAGAAGTAGACGGCGCTTCGCCTCCTTGGGAAGGAAATGGCGTCTGGGCACGAACGGCAGCCAGCGAAGCTTCAGAACAGCAGGCTGTTCTGCTCAGCGTACGAGCCTGAAGTGAGTGGCAAGGGCTAAGGGGACAGTTCCAAGGCATCTAGCTTTCCTGCTAGCAATGCCATTTCTACCCTGCTGTGGAAAACATTGTCCTTTGCCCTTCTGCTCCGAGAGGCACAGAGCACCTCGGCAGACGCAGTGCAGAGGGAAAGGACACAGTATCCGAGGGAGCGTGGCGCCGCTTAGGCGGGCAAAGCAGAAAGGTGCCGCCCGGCACTGGCTTTGACTCCCTGAGCTTCCTTGCTAGGACAGCAGCTGCCGAAAGCTGGCAACTAGGCTGCCAGAGTGCAGAATGTCAGCGGTCTGGCACGCCTGCTTGCCGAAAGCCAGGATCAGCGAGACAGCGTGCTAGGCTCTGTTTCACAGCACCTTGGAGAACACGCCCTTGAAGAATGCCGTCTCTGTTCCGCAAAAGCTCTGCCACAGTGAAGGTGGAAGAAGCAGCCTGTGGCCACGGGCAGAGCTGGTCAACAGCTGCGCCTAACTTTCCCAAGCTGCGAGAGCATTCTCAGCCGAGTTCTGCTTTGACAGAGCTATTGCTGAACTTTTGCAGTCCCGGAGGCTGCTGAAACCAAGGCTGTGTACTGCCTCTTCATTCTTGCCTTCCTGTGCTCCAGCGAGAAGTGAAGCTCTGGCACGGCATTCAGCTTTGCCGCCTCTCTGCACGGAAAGCACTAGACAGAACTAGTGTGCTTCGTGCATGCTCTCTCCTCGCTTTTATGGTCACTGCTCTGCTTTTTGCTTGGCAGCGTTCCAAGGGTCCACGGCATACCTCTTGCACAGCGAGAGGTGGCCGGCGAGGAATACTTGCTGGCTTAAGTCGTTCCATGCTCAAGGCATTCATCAGAGCAACACCATGCGGGAAAAGAGGGGGGAACATTGCAGGACAAATTTCTATGCTGGAACATGATTGTCTGCGAGACAGCTCTCCGCAGCGCTAGTATTTGGCCAGGCTGAAATCAGCGCCACGGGAAGCCAATCTGACAAGCGGAGTGCAACGAGCGCGGCGATATGGGGCCACTTGGCAGGTGGCCGAAGAAAGACGGCTGCCCCGCGAATGTGGTGCCAGAAGGCAAGTTTCAGCAGGGCGTTCCGGGCGAGCTTAATGTGTAGCCGCAGTTGTTCTAGGCGAGATTGTAGCCGAGAAGCTTTCCGTCTCCATTCACGAGGCAAGAAAAGCAGAACGCAATGGTCTAGAGGGTTGAGAAGAAAAGTGCTCGTAGCGAGCTCGTTGCGGCAGAAGCGAAAGCCAGGAGCAGCGTGCTCGGTGCGAGAAGTAGACGGCGCTTCGCCTCCTTGGGAAGGAAATCGCGTCTGGGCACGAACGGCAGCCAGCGAAGCTTCAGAACAGCAGGCTGTTCTGCTCAGCGTACGAGCCTGAAGTGAGTGGCAAGGGCTAAGGGGACAGTTCCAAGGCATCTAGCTTTCCTGCTAGCAATGCCATTTCTACCCTGCTGTGGAAAACATTGTCCTTTGCCCTTCTGCTCCGAGAGGCACAGAGCACCTCGGCAGACGCAGTGCAGAGGGAAAGGACACAGTATCCGAGGGAGCGTGGCGCCGCTTAGGCGGGCAAAGCAGAAAGGTGCCGCCCGGCACTGGCTTTGACTCCCTGAGCTTCCTTGCTAGGACAGCAGCTGCCGAAAGCTGGCAACTAGGCTGCCAGAGTGCAGAATGTCAGCGGTCTGGCACGCCTGCTTGCCGAAAGCCAGGATCAGCGAGACAGCGTGCTAGGCTCTGTTTCACAGCACCTTGGAGAACACGCCCTTGAAGAATGCCGTCTCTGTTCCGCAAAAGCTCTGCCACAGTGAAGGTGGAAGAAGCAGCCTGTGGCCACGGGCAGAGCTGGTCAACAGCTGCGCCTAACTTTCCCAAGCTGCGAGAGCATTCTCAGCCGAGTTCTGCTTTGACAGAGCTATTGCTGAACTTTTGCAGTCCCGGAGGCTGCTGAAACCAAGGCTGTGTTCTGCCTCTTCATTCTTGCCTTCCTGTGCTCCAGCGAGAAGTGAAGCTCTGGCACGGCATTCAGCTTTGCCGCCTCTCTGCACGGAAAGCACTAGACAGAACTAGTGTGCTTCGTGCATGCTCTCTCCTCGCTTTTATGGTCACTGCTCTGCTTTTTGCTTGGCAGCGTTCCAAGGGTCCACGGCATACCTCTTGCACAGCGAGAGGTGGCCGGCGAGGAATACTTGCTGGCTTAAGTCGTTCCATGCTCAAGGCATTCATCAGAGCAACACAATGCGGGAAAAGAGGGGGGAACATTGCAGGACAAATTTCTATGCTGGAACATGATTGTCTGCGAGACAGCTCTCCGCAGCGCTAGTATTTGGCCAGGCTGAAATCAGCGCCACGGGAAGCCAATCTGACAAGCGGAGTGCAACGAGCGCGGCGATATGGGGCCACTTGGCAGGTGGCCGAAGAAAGACGGCTGCCCCGCGAATGTGGTGCCAGAAGGCAAGTTTCAGCAGGGCGTTCCGGGCGAGCTTAATGTGTAGCCGCACTTGTTCTAGGCGAGATTGTAGCCGAGAAGCTTTCCGTCTCCATTCACGAGGCAAGAAAAGCAGAACGCAATGGTCTAGAGGGTTGAGAAGAAAAGTGCTCGTAGCGAGCTCGTTGCGGCAGAAGCGAAAGCCAGGAGCAGCGTGCTCGGTGCGAGAAGTAGACGGCGCTTCGCCTCCTTGGGAAGGAAATCGCGTCTGGGCACGAACGGCAGCCAGCGAAGCTTCAGAACAGCAGGCTGTTCTGCTCAGCGTACGAGCCTGAAGTGAGTGGCAAGGGCTAAGGGGACAGTTCCAAGGCATCTAGCTTTCCTGCTAGCAATGCCATTTCTACCCTGCTGTGGAAAACATTGTCCTTTGCCCTTCTGCTCCGAGAGGCACAGAGCACCTCGGCAGACGCAGTGCAGAGGGAAAGGACACAGTATCCGAGGGAGCGTGGCGCCGCTTAGGCGGGCAAAGCAGAAAGGTGCCGCCCGGCACGGGCTTTGACTCCCTGAGCTTCCTTGCTAGGACAGCAGCTGCCGAAAGCTGGCAACTAGGCTGCCAGAGTGCAGAATGTCGGCGGTCTGGCACGCCTGCTTGCCGAAAGCCAGGATCAGCGAGACAGCGTGCTAGGCTCTGTTTCACAGCACCTTGGAGAACACGCCCTTGAAGAATGCCGTCTCTGTTCCGCAAAAGCTCTGCCACAGTGAAGGTGGAAGAAGCAGCCTGTGGCCACGGGCAGAGCTGGTCAACAGCTGCGCCTAACTTTCCCAAGCTGCGAGAGCATTCTCAGCCGAGTTCTGCTTTGACAGAGCTATTGATGAACTTTTGCAGTCCCGGAGGCTGCTGAAACCAAGGCTGTGTTCTGCCTCTTCATTATTGCATTCCTGTGCTCCAGCGAGAAGTGAAGCTCTGGCACGGCATTCAGCTTTGCCGCCTCTCTGCACGGAAAGCACTAGACAGAACTAGTGTGCTTCGTGCATGCTCTCTCCTCGCTTTTATGGTCACTGCTCTGCTTTTTGCTTGGCAGCGTTCAAAGGGTCCACGGCATACCTCTTGCACAGCGAGAGGTGGCCGGCGAGGAATACTTGCTGGCTTAAGTCGTTCCATGCTCAAGGCATTCATCAGAGCAACACCATGCGGGAAAAGAGGGGGGAACATTGCAGGACAAATTTCTATGCTGGAACATGATTGTCTGCGAGACAGCTCTCCGCAGCGCTAGTATTTGGCCAGGCTGAAATCAGCGCCACGGGAAGCCAATCTGACAAGCGGAGTGCAACGAGCGCGGCGATATGGGGCCACTTGGCAGGTGGCCGAAGAAAGACGGCTGCCCCGCGAATGTGGTGCCAGAAGGCAAGTTTCAGCAGGGCGTTCCGGGCGAGCTTAATGTGTAGCCGCAGTTGTTCTAGGCGAGATTGTAGCCGAGAAGCTTTCCGTCTCCATTCACGAGACAAGAAAAGCAGAACGCAATGGTCTAGAGGGTTGAGAAGAAAAGTGCTCGTAGCGAGCTCGTTGCGGCAGAAGCGAAAGCCAGGAGCAGCGTGCTCGGTGCGAGAAGTAGACGGCGCTTCGCCTCCTTGGGAAGGAAATCGCGTCTGGGCACGAACGGCAGCCAGCGAAGCTTCAGAACAGCAGGCTGTTCTGCTCAGCGTACGAGCCTGAAGTGAGTGGCAAGGGCTAAGGGGACAGTTCCAAGGCATCTAGGTTTCCTGCTAGCAATGCCATTTCTACCCTGCTGTGGAAAACATTGTCCTTTGCCCTTCTGCTCCGAGAGGCACAGAGCACCTCGGCAGACGCAGTGCAGAGGGAAAGGACACAGTATCCGAGGGAGCGTGGCGCCGCTTAGGCGGGCAAAGCAGAAAGGTGCCGCCCGGCACTGGCTTTGACTCCCTGAGCTTCCTTGCTAGGACAGCAGCTGCCGAAAGCTGGCAACTAGGCTGCCAGAGTGCAGAATGTCAGCGGTCTGGCACGCCTGCTTGCCGAAAGCCAGGATCAGCGAGACAGCGTGCTAGGCTCTGTTTCACAGCACCTTGGAGAACACGCCCTTGAAGAATGCCGTCTCTGTTCCGCAAAAGCTCTGCCACAGTGAAGGTGGAAGAAGCAGCCTGTGGCCACGGGCAGAGCTGGTCAACAGCTGCGCCTAACTTTCCCAAGCTGCGAGAGCATTCTCAGCCGAGTTCTGCTTTGACAGAGCTATTGATGAACTTTTGCAGTCCCGGAGGCTGCTGAAACCAAGGCTGTGTTCTGCCTCTTCATTCTTGCCTTCCTGTGCTCCAGCGAGAAGTGAAGCTCTGGCACGGCATTCAGCTTTGCCGCCTCTCTGCACGGAAAGCACTAGACAGAACTAGTGTGCTTCGTGCATGCTCTCTCCTCGCTTTTATGGTCACTGCTCTGCTTTTTGCTTGGCAGCGTTCAAAGGGTCCACGGCATACCTCTTGCACAGCGAGAGGTGGCCGGCGAGGAATACTTGCTGGCTTAAGTCGTTCCATGCTCAAGGCATTCATCAGAGCAACACCATGCGGGAAAAGAGGGGGGAACATTGCAGGACAAATTTCTATGCTGGAACATGATTGTCTGCGAGACAGCTCTCCGCAGCGCTAGTATTTGGCCAGGCTGAAATCAGCGCCACGGGAAGCCAATCTGACAAGCGGAGTGCAACGAGCGCGGCGATATGGGGCCACTTGGCAGGTGGCCGAAGAAAGACGGCTGCCCCGCGAATGGGGTGCCAGAAGGCAAGTTTCAGCAGGGCGTTCCGGGCGAGCTTAATGTGTAGCCGCACTTGTTCTAGGCGAGATTGTAGCCGAGAAGCTTTCCGTCTCCATTCACGAGACAAGAAAAGCAGAACGCAATGGTCTAGAGGGTTGAGAAGAAAAGTGCTCGTAGCGAGCTCGTTGCGGCAGAAGCGAAAGCCAGGAGCAGCGTGCTCGGTGCGAGAAGTAGACGGCGCTTCGCCTCCTTGGGAAGGAAATCGCGTCTGGGCACGAACGGCAGCCAGCGAAGCTTCAGAACAGCAGGCTGTTCTGCTCAGCGTACGAGCCTGAAGTGAGTGGCAAGGGCTAAGGGGACAGTTCCAAGGCATCTAGCTTTCCTGCTAGCAATGTCATTTCTACCCTGCTGTGGAAAACATTGTCCTTTGCCCTTCTGCTCCGAGAGGCACAGAGCACCTCGGCAGACGCAGTGCAGAGGGAAAGGACACAGTATCCGAGGGAGCGTGGCGCCGCTTAGGCGGGCAAAGCAGAAAGGTGCCGCCCGGCACTGGCTTTGACTCCCTGAGCTTCCTTGCTAGGACAGCAGCTGCCGAAAGCTGGCAACTAGGCTGCCAGAGTGCAGAATGTCAGCGGTCTGGCACGCCTGCTTGCCGAAAGCCAGGATCAGCGAGACAGCGTGCTAGGCTCTGTTTCACAGCACCTTGGAGAACACGCCCTTGAAGAATGCCGTCTCTGTTCCGCAAAAGCTCTGCCACAGTGAAGGTGGAAGAAGCAGCCTGTGGCCACGGGCAGAGCTGGTCAACAGCTGCGCCTAACTTTCCCAAGCTGCGAGAGCATTCTCAGCCGAGTTCTGCTTTGACAGAGCTATTGCTGAACTTTTGCAGTCCCGGAGGCTGCTGAAACCAAGGCTGTGTTCTGCCTCTTCATTCTTGCCTTCCTGTGCTCCAGCGAGAAGTGAAGCTCTGGCACGGCATTCAGCTTTGCCGCCTCTCTGCACGGAAAGCACTAGACAGAACTAGTGTGCTTCGTGCATGCTCTCTCCTCGCTTTTATGGTCACTGCTCTGCTTTTTGCTTGGCAGCGTTCCAAGGGTCCACGGCATACCTCTTGCACAGCGAGAGGTGGCCGGCGAGGAATACTTGCTGGCTTAAGTCGTTCCATGCTCAAGGCATTCATCAGAGCAACACCATGCGGGAAAAGAGGGGGGAACATTGCAGGACAAATTTCTATGCTGGAACATGATTGTCTGCGAGACAGCTCTCCGCAGCGCTAGTATTTGGCCAGGCTGAAATCAGCGCCACGGGAAGCCAATCTGACAAGCGGAGTGCAACGAGCGCGGCGATATGGGGCCACTTGGCAGGTGGCCGAAGAAAGACGGCTGCCCCGCGAATGTGGTGCCAGAAGGCAAGTTTCAGCAGGGCGTTCCGGGCGAGCTTAATGTGTAGCCGCACTTGTTCTAGGCGAGATTGTAGCCGAGAAGCTTTCCGTCTCCATTCACGAGGCAAGAAAAGCAGAACGCAATGGTCTAGAGGGTTGAGAAGAAAAGTGCTCGTAGCGAGCTCGTTGCGGCAGAAGCGAAAGCCAGGAGCAGCGTGCTCGGTGCGAGAAGTAGACGGCGCTTCGCCTCCTTGGGAAGGAAATCGCGTCTGGGCACGAACGGCAGCCAGCGAAGCTTCAGAACAGCAGGCTGTTCTGCTCAGCGTACGAGCCTGAAGTGAGTGGCAAGGGCTAAGGGGACAGTTCCAAGGCATCTAGCTTTCCTGCTAGCAATGCCATTTCTACCCTGCTGTGGAAAACATTGTCCTTTGCCCTTCTGCTCCGAGAGGCACAGAGCACCTCGGCAGACGCAGTGCAGAGGGAAAGGACACAGTATCCGAGGGAGCGTGGCGCCGCTTAGGCGGGCAAAGCAGAAAGGTGCCGCCCGGCACTGGCTTTGACTCCCTGAGCTTCCTTGCTAGGACAGCAGCTGCCGAAAGCTGGCAACTAGGCTGCCAGAGTGCAGAATGTCAGCGGTCTGGCACGCCTGCTTGCCGAAAGCCAGGATCAGCGAGACAGCGTGCTAGGCTCTGTTTCACAGCACCTTGGAGAACACGCCCTTGAAGAATGCCGTCTCTGTTCCGCAAAAGCTCTGCCACAGTGAAGGTGGAAGAAGCAGCCTGTGGCCACGGGCAGAGCTGGTCAACAGCTGCGCCTAACTTTCCCAAGCTGCGAGAGCATTCTCAGCCGAGTTCTGCTTTGACAGAGCTATTGATGAACTTTTGCAGTCCCGGAGGCTGCTGAAACCAAGGCTGTGTTCTGCCTCTTCATTCTTGCCTTCCTGTGCTCCAGCGAGAAGTGAAGCTCTGGCACGGCATTCAGCTTTGCCGCCTCTCTGCACGGAAAGCACTAGACAGAACTAGTGTGCTTCGTGCATGCTCTCTCCTCGCTTTTATGGTCACTGCTCTGCTTTTTGCTTGGCAGCGTTCCAAGGGTCCACGGCATACCTCTTGCACAGCGAGAGGTGGCCGGCGAGGAATACTTGCTGGCTTAAGTCGTTCCATGCTCAAGGCATTCATCAGAGCAACACCATGCGGGAAAAGAGGGGGGAACATTGCAGGACAAATTTCTATGCTGGAACATGATTGTCTGCGAGACAGCTCTCCGCAGCGCTAGTATTTGGCCAGGCTGAAATCAGCGCCACGGGAAGCCAATCTGACAAGCGGAGTGCAACGAGCGCGGCGATATGGGGCCACTTGGCAGGTGGCCGAAGAAAGACGGCTGCCCCGCGAATGGGGTGCCAGAAGGCAAGTTTCAGCAGGGCGTTCCGGGCGAGCTTAATGTGTAGCCGCACTTGTTCTAGGCGAGATTGTAGCCGAGAAGCTTTCCGTCTCCATTCACGAGACAAGAAAAGCAGAACGCAATGGTCTAGAGGGTTGAGAAGAAAAGTGCTCGTAGCGAGCTCGTTGCGGCAGAAGCGAAAGCCAGGAGCAGCGTGCTCGGTGCGAGAAGTAGACGGCGCTTCGCCTCCTTGGGAAGGAAATCGCGTCTGGGCACGAACGGCAGCCAGCGAAGCTTCAGAACAGCAGGCTGTTCTGCTCAGCGTACGAGCCTGAAGTGAGTGGCAAGGGCTAAGGGGACAGTTCCAAGGCATCTAGCTTTCCTGCTAGCAATGTCATTTCTACCCTGCTGTGGAAAACATTGTCCTTTGCCCTTCTGCTCCGAGAGGCACAGAGCACCTCGGCAGACGCAGTGCAGAGGGAAAGGACACAGTATCCGAGGGAGCGTGGCGCCGCTTAGGCGGGCAAAGCAGAAAGGTGCCGCCCGGCACTGGCTTTGACTCCCTGAGCTTCCTTGCTAGGACAGCAGCTGCCGAAAGCTGGCAACTAGGCTGCCAGAGTGCAGAATGTCAGCGGTCTGGCACGCCTGCTTGCCGAAAGCCAGGATCAGCGAGACAGCGTGCTAGGCTCTGTTTCACAGCACCTTGGAGAACACGCCCTTGAAGAATGCCGTCTCTGTTCCGCAAAAGCTCTGCCACAGTGAAGGTGGAAGAAGCAGCCTGTGGCCACGGGCAGAGCTGGTCAACAGCTGCGCCTAACTTTCCCAAGCTGCGAGAGCATTCTCAGCCGAGTTCTGCTTTGACAGAGCTATTGCTGAACTTTTGCAGTCCCGGAGGCTGCTGAAACCAAGGCTGTGTTCTGCCTCTTCATTCTTGCCTTCCTGTGCTCCAGCGAGAAGTGAAGCTCTGGCACGGCATTCAGCTTTGCCGCCTCTCTGCACGGAAAGCACTAGACAGAACTAGTGTGCTTCGTGCATGCTCTCTCCTCGCTTTTATGGTCACTGCTCTGCTTTTTGCTTGGCAGCGTTCCAAGGGTCCACGGCATACCTCTTGCACAGCGAGAGGTGGCCGGCGAGGAATACTTGCTGGCTTAAGTCGTTCCATGCTCAAGGCATTCATCAGAGCAACACCATGCGGGAAAAGAGGGGGGAACATTGCAGGACAAATTTCTATGCTGGAACATGATTGTCTGCGAGACAGCTCTCCGCAGCGCTAGTATTTGGCCAGGCTGAAATCAGCGCCACGGGAAGCCAATCTGACAAGCGGAGTGCAACGAGCGCGGCGATATGGGGCCACTTGGCAGGTGGCCGAAGAAAGACGGCTGCCCCGCGAATGTGGTGCCAGAAGGCAAGTTTCAGCAGGGCGTTCCGGGCGAGCTTAATGTGTAGCCGCACTTGTTCTAGGCGAGATTGTAGCCGAGAAGCTTTCCGTCTCCATTCACGAGGCAAGAAAAGCAGAACGCAATGGTCTAGAGGGTTGAGAAGAAAAGTGCTCGTAGCGAGCTCGTTGCGGCAGAAGCGAAAGCCAGGAGCAGCGTGCTCGGTGCGAGAAGTAGACGGCGCTTCGCCTCCTTGGGAAGGAAATCGCGTCTGGGCACGAACGGCAGCCAGCGAAGCTTCAGAACAGCAGGCTGTTCTGCTCAGCGTACGAGCCTGAAGTGAGTGGCAAGGGCTAAGGGGACAGTTCCAAGGCATCTAGCTTTCCTGCTAGCAATGCCATTTCTACCCTGCTGTGGAAAACATTGTCCTTTGCCCTTCTGCTCCGAGAGGCACAGAGCACCTCGGCAGACGCAGTGCAGAGGGAAAGGACACAGTATCCGAGGGAGCGTGGCGCCGCTTAGGCGGGCAAAGCAGAAAGGTGCCGCCCGGCACTGGCTTTGACTCCCTGAGCTTCCTTGCTAGGACAGCAGCTGCCGAAAGCTGGCAACTAGGCTGCCAGAGTGCAGAATGTCAGCGGTCTGGCACGCCTGCTTGCCGAAAGCCAGGATCAGCGAGACAGCGTGCTAGGCTCTGTTTCACAGCACCTTGGAGAACACGCCCTTGAAGAATGCCGTCTCTGTTCCGCAAAAGCTCTGCCACAGTGAAGGTGGAAGAAGCAGCCTGTGGCCACGGGCAGAGCTGGTCAACAGCTGCGCCTAACTTTCCCAAGCTGCGAGAGCATTCTCAGCCGAGTTCTGCTTTGACAGAGCTATTGCTGAACTTTTGCAGCCCCGGAGGCTGCTGAAACCAAGGCTGTGTTCTGCCTCTTCATTCTTGCCTTCCTGTGCTCCAGCGAGAAGTGAAGCTCTGGCACGGCATTCAGCTTTGCCGCCTCTCTGCACGGAAAGCACTAGACAGAACTAGTGTGCTTCGTGCATGCTCTCTCCTCGCTTTTATGGTCACTGCTCTGCTTTTTGCTTGGCAGCGTTCAAAGGGTCCACGGCATACCTCTTGCACAGCGAGAGGTGGCCGGCGAGGAATACTTGCTGGCTTAAGTCGTTCCATGCTCAAGGCATTCATCAGAGCAACACAATGCGGGAAAAGAGGGGGGAACATTGCAGGACAAATTTCTATGCTGGAACATGATTGTCTGCGAGACAGCTCTCCGCAGCGCTAGTATTTGGCCAGGCTGAAATCAGCGCCACGGGAAGCCAATCTGACAAGCGGAGTGCAACGAGCGCGGCGATATGGGGCCACTTGGCAGGTGGCCGAAGAAAGACGGCTGCCCCGCGAATGGGGTGCCAGAAGGCAAGTTTCAGCAGGGCGTTCCGGGCGAGCTTAATGTGTAGCCGCACTTGTTCTAGGCGAGATTGTAGCCGAGAAGCTTTCCGTCTCCATTCACGAGACAAGAAAAGCAGAACGCAATGGTCTAGAGGGTTGAGAAGAAAAGTGCTCGTAGCGAGCTCGTTGCGGCAGAAGCGAAAGCCAGGAGCAGCGTGCTCGGTGCGAGAAGTAGACGGCGCTTCGCCTCCTTGGGAAGGAAATCGCGTCTGGGCACGAACGGCAGCCAGCGAAGCTTCAGAACAGCAGGCTGTTCTGCTCAGCGTACGAGCCTGAAGTGAGTGGCAAGGGCTAAGGGGACAGTTCCAAGGCATCTAGCTTTCCTGCTAGCAATGTCATTTCTACCCTGCTGTGGAAAACATTGTCCTTTGCCCTTCTGCTCCGAGAGGCACAGAGCACCTCGGCAGACGCAGTGCAGAGGGAAAGGACACAGTATCCGAGGGAGCGTGGCGCCGCTTAGGCGGGCAAAGCAGAAAGGTGCCGCCCGGCACTGGCTTTGACTCCCTGAGCTTCCTTGCTAGGACAGCAGCTGCCGAAAGCTGGCAACTAGGCTGCCAGAGTGCAGAATGTCAGCGGTCTGGCACGCCTGCTTGCCGAAAGCCAGGATCAGCGAGACAGCGTGCTAGGCTCTGTTTCACAGCACCTTGGAGAACACGCCCTTGAAGAATGCCGTCTCTGTTCCGCAAAAGCTCTGCCACAGTGAAGGTGGAAGAAGCAGCCTGTGGCCACGGGCAGAGCTGGTCAACAGCTGCGCCTAACTTTCCCAAGCTGCGAGAGCATTCTCAGCCGAGTTCTGCTTTGACAGAGCTATTGCTGAACTTTTGCAGTCCCGGAGGCTGCTGAAACCAAGGCTGTGTTCTGCCTCTTCATTCTTGCCTTCCTGTGCTCCAGCGAGAAGTGAAGCTCTGGCACGGCATTCAGCTTTGCCGCCTCTCTGCACGGAAAGCACTAGACAGAACTAGTGTGCTTCGTGCATGCTCTCTCCTCGCTTTTATGGTCACTGCTCTGCTTTTTGCTTGGCAGCGTTCCAAGGGTCCACGGCATACCTCTTGCACAGCGAGAGGTGGCCGGCGAGGAATACTTGCTGGCTTAAGTCGTTCCATGCTCAAGGCATTCATCAGAGCAACACCATGCGGGAAAAGAGGGGGGAACATTGCAGGACAAATTTCTATGCTGGAACATGATTGTCTGCGAGACAGCTCTCCGCAGCGCTAGTATTTGGCCAGGCTGAAATCAGCGCCACGGGAAGCCAATCTGACAAGCGGAGTGCAACGAGCGCGGCGATATGGGGCCACTTGGCAGGTGGCCGAAGAAAGACGGCTGCCCCGCGAATGTGGTGCCAGAAGGCAAGTTTCAGCAGGGCGTTCCGGGCGAGCTTAATGTGTAGCCGCACTTGTTCTAGGCGAGATTGTAGCCGAGAAGCTTTCCGTCTCCATTCACGAGGCAAGAAAAGCAGAACGCAATGGTCTAGAGGGTTGAGAAGAAAAGTGCTCGTAGCGAGCTCGTTGCGGCAGAAGCGAAAGCCAGGAGCAGCGTGCTCGGTGCGAGAAGTAGACGGCGCTTCGCCTCCTTGGGAAGGAAATCGCGTCTGGGCACGAACGGCAGCCAGCGAAGCTTCAGAACAGCAGGCTGTTCTGCTCAGCGTACGAGCCTGAAGTGAGTGGCAAGGGCTAAGGGGACAGTTCCAAGGCATCTAGCTTTCCTGCTAGCAATGCCATTTCTACCCTGCTGTGGAAAACATTGTCCTTTGCCCTTCTGCTCCGAGAGGCACAGAGCACCTCGGCAGACGCAGTGCAGAGGGAAAGGACACAGTATCCGAGGGAGCGTGGCGCCGCTTAGGCGGGCAAAGCAGAAAGGTGCCGCCCGGCACTGGCTTTGACTCCCTGAGCTTCCTTGCTAGGACAGCAGCTGCCGAAAGCTGGCAACTAGGCTGCCAGAGTGCAGAATGTCAGCGGTCTGGCACGCCTGCTTGCCGAAAGCCAGGATCAGCGAGACAGCGTGCTAGGCTCTGTTTCACAGCACCTTGGAGAACACGCCCTTGAAGAATGCCGTCTCTGTTCCGCAAAAGCTCTGCCACAGTGAAGGTGGAAGAAGCAGCCTGTGGCCACGGGCAGAGCTGGTCAACAGCTGCGCCTAACTTTCCCAAGCTGCGAGAGCATTCTCAGCCGAGTTCTGCTTTGACAGAGCTATTGCTGAACTTTTGCAGTCCCGGAGGCTGCTGAAACCAAGGCTGTGTTCTGCCTCTTCATTCTTGCCTTCCTGTGCTCCAGCGAGAAGTGAAGCTCTGGCACGGCATTCAGCTTTGCCGCCTCTCTGCACGGAAAGCACTAGACAGAACTAGTGTGCTTCGTGCATGCTCTCTCCTCGCTTTTATGGTCACTGCTCTGCTTTTTGCTTGGCAGCGTTCAAAGGGTCCACGGCATACCTCTTGCACAGCGAGAGGTGGCCGGCGAGGAATACTTGCTGGCTTAAGTCGTTCCATGCTCAAGGCATTCATCAGAGCAACACAATGCGGGAAAAGAGGGGGGAACATTGCAGGACAAATTTCTATGCTGGAACATGATTGTCTGCGAGACAGCTCTCCGCAGCGCTAGTATTTGGCCAGGCTGAAATCAGCGCCACGGGAAGCCAATCTGACAAGCGGAGTGCAACGAGCGCGGCGATATGGGGCCACTTGGCAGGTGGCCGAAGAAAGACGGCTGCCCCGCGAATGGGGTGCCAGAAGGCAAGTTTCAGCAGGGCGTTCCGGGCGAGCTTAATGTGTAGCCGCACTTGTTCTAGGCGAGATTGTAGCCGAGAAGCTTTCCGTCTCCATTCACGAGACAAGAAAAGCAGAACGCAATGGTCTAGAGGGTTGAGAAGAAAAGTGCTCGTAGCGAGCTCGTTGCGGCAGAAGCGAAAGCCAGGAGCAGCGTGCTCGGTGCGAGAAGTAGACGGCGCTTCGCCTCCTTGGGAAGGAAATCGCGTCTGGGCACGAACGGCAGCCAGCGAAGCTTCAGAACAGCAGGCTGTTCTGCTCAGCGTACGAGCCTGAAGTGAGTGGCAAGGGCTAAGGGGACAGTTCCAAGGCATCTAGCTTTCCTGCTAGCAATGTCATTTCTACCCTGCTGTGGAAAACATTGTCCTTTGCCCTTCTGCTCCGAGAGGCACAGAGCACCTCGGCAGACGCAGTGCAGAGGGAAAGGACACAGTATCCGAGGGAGCGTGGCGCCGCTTAGGCGGGCAAAGCAGAAAGGTGCCGCCCGGCACTGGCTTTGACTCCCTGAGCTTCCTTGCTAGGACAGCAGCTGCCGAAAGCTGGCAACTAGGCTGCCAGAGTGCAGAATGTCAGCGGTCTGGCACGCCTGCTTGCCGAAAGCCAGGATCAGCGAGACAGCGTGCTAGGCTCTGTTTCACAGCACCTTGGAGAACACGCCCTTGAAGAATGCCGTCTCTGTTCCGCAAAAGCTCTGCCACAGTGAAGGTGGAAGAAGCAGCCTGTGGCCACGGGCAGAGCTGGTCAACAGCTGCGCCTAACTTTCCCAAGCTGCGAGAGCATTCTCAGCCGAGTTCTGCTTTGACAGAGCTATTGCTGAACTTTTGCAGTCCCGGAGGCTGCTGAAACCAAGGCTGTGTTCTGCCTCTTCATTCTTGCCTTCCTGTGCTCCAGCGAGAAGTGAAGCTCTGGCACGGCATTCAGCTTTGCCGCCTCTCTGCACGGAAAGCACTAGACAGAACTAGTGTGCTTCGTGCATGCTCTCTCCTCGCTTTTATGGTCACTGCTCTGCTTTTTGCTTGGCAGCGTTCCAAGGGTCCACGGCATACCTCTTGCACAGCGAGAGGTGGCCGGCGAGGAATACTTGCTGGCTTAAGTCGTTCCATGCTCAAGGCATTCATCAGAGCAACACCATGCGGGAAAAGAGGGGGGAACATTGCAGGACAAATTTCTATGCTGGAACATGATTGTCTGCGAGACAGCTCTCCGCAGCGCTAGTATTTGGCCAGGCTGAAATCAGCGCCACGGGAAGCCAATCTGACAAGCGGAGTGCAACGAGCGCGGCGATATGGGGCCACTTGGCAGGTGGCCGAAGAAAGACGGCTGCCCCGCGAATGTGGTGCCAGAAGGCAAGTTTCAGCAGGGCGTTCCGGGCGAGCTTAATGTGTAGCCGCACTTGTTCTAGGCGAGATTGTAGCCGAGAAGCTTTCCGTCTCCATTCACGAGGCAAGAAAAGCAGAACGCAATGGTCTAGAGGGTTGAGAAGAAAAGTGCTCGTAGCGAGCTCGTTGCGGCAGAAGCGAAAGCCAGGAGCAGCGTGCTCGGTGCGAGAAGTAGACGGCGCTTCGCCTCCTTGGGAAGGAAATCGCGTCTGGGCACGAACGGCAGCCAGCGAAGCTTCAGAACAGCAGGCTGTTCTGCTCAGCGTACGAGCCTGAAGTGAGTGGCAAGGGCTAAGGGGACAGTTCCAAGGCATCTAGCTTTCCTGCTAGCAATGCCATTTCTACCCTGCTGTGGAAAACATTGTCCTTTGCCCTTCTGCTCCGAGAGGCACAGAGCACCTCGGCAGACGCAGTGCAGAGGGAAAGGACACAGTATCCGAGGGAGCGTGACGCCGCTTAGGCGGGCAAAGCAGAAAGGTGCCGCCCGGCACTGGCTTTGACTCCCTGAGCTTCCTTGCTAGGACAGCAGCTGCCGAAAGCTGGCAACTAGGCTGCCAGAGTGCAGAATGTCGGCGGTCTGGCACGCCTGCTTGCCGAAAGCCAGGATCAGCGAGACAGCGTGCTAGGCTCTGTTTCACAGCACCTTGGAGAACACGCCCTTGAAGAATGCCGTCTCTGTTCCGCAAAAGCTCTGCCACAGTGAAGGTGGAAGAAGCAGCCTGTGGCCACGGGCAGAGCTGGTCAACAGCTGCGCCTAACTTTCCCAAGCTGCGAGAGCATTCTCAGCCGAGTTCTGCTTTGACAGAGCTATTGCTGAACTTTTGCAGTCCCGGAGGCTGCTGAAACCAAGGCTGTGTTCTGCCTCTTCATTATTGCATTCCTGTGCTCCAGCGAGAAGTGAAGCTCTGGCACGGCATTCAGCTTTGCCGCCTCTCTGCACGGAAAGCACTAGACAGAACTAGTGTGCTTCGTGCATGCTCTCTCCTCGCTTTTATGGTCACTGCTCTGCTTTTTGCTTGGCAGCGTTCCAAGGGTCCACGGCATACCTCTTGCACAGCGAGAGGTGGCCGGCGAGGAATACTTGCTGGCTTAAGTCGTTCCATGCTCAAGGCATTCATCAGAGCAACACCATGCGGGAAAAGAGGGGGGAACATTGCAGGACAAATTTCTATGCTGGAACATGATTGTCTGCGAGACAGCTCTCCGCAGCGCTAGTATTTGGCCAGGCTGAAATCAGCGCCACGGGAAGCCAATCTGACAAGCGGAGTGCAACGAGCGCGGCGATATGGGGCCACTTGGCAGGTGGCCGAAGAAAGACGGCTGCCCCGCGAATGTGGTGCCAGAAGGCAAGTTTCAGCAGGGCGTTCCGGGCGAGCTTAATGTGTAGCCGCACTTGTTCTAGGCGAGATTGTAGCCGAGAAGCTTTCCGTCTCCATTCACGAGGCAAGAAAAGCAGAACGCAATGGTCTAGAGGGTTGAGAAGAAAAGTGCTCGTAGCGAGCTCGTTGCGGCAGAAGCGAAAGCCAGGAGCAGCGTGCTCGCTGCGAGAAGTAGACGGCGCTTCGCCTCCTTGGGAAGGAAATGGCGTCTGGGCACGAACGGCAGCCAGCGAAGCTTCAGAACAGCAGGCTGTTCTGCTCAGCTTACGAGCCTGAAGTGAGTGGCAAGGGCTAAGGGGACAGTTCCAAGGCATCTAGCTTTCCTGCTAGCAATGCCATTTCTACCCTGCTGTGGAAAACATTGTCCTTTGCCCTTCTGCTCCGAGAGGCACAGAGCACCTCGGCAGACGCAGTGCAGAGGGAAAGGACACAGTATCCGAGGGAGCGTGGCGCCGCTTAGGCGGGCAAAGCAGAAAGGTGCCGCCCGGCACTGGCTTTGACTCCCTGAGCTTCCTTGCTAGGACAGCAGCTGCCGAAAGCTGGCAACTAGGCTGCCAGAGTGCAGAATGTCAGCGGTCTGGCACGCCTGCTTGCCGAAAGCCAGGATCAGCGAGACAGCGTGCTAGGCTCTGTTTCACAGCACCTTGGAGAACACGCACTTGAAGAATGCCGTCTCTGTTCCGCAAAAGCTCTGCCACAGTGAAGGTGGAAGAAGCAGCCTGTGGCCACGGGCAGAGCTGGTCAACAGCTGCGCCTAACTTTCCCAAGCTGCGAGAGCATTCTCAGCCGAGTTCTGCTTTGACAGAGCTATTGCTGAACTTTTGCAGTCCCGGAGGCTGCTGAAACCAAGGCTGTGTTCTGCCTCTTCATTCTTGCCTTCCTGTGCTCCAGCGAGAAGTGAAGCTCTGGCACGGCATTCAGCTTTGCCGCCTCTCTGCACGGAAAGCACTAGACAGAACTAGTGTGCTTCGTGCATGTTCTCTCCTCGCTTTTATGGTCACTGCTCTGCTTTTTGCTTGGCAGCGTTCAAAGGGTCCACGGCATACCTCTTGCACAGCGAGAGGTGGCCGGCGAGGAATACTTGCTGGCTTAAGTCGTTCCATGCTCAAGGCATTCATCAGAGCAACACCATGCGGGAAAAGAGGGGGGAACATTGCAGGACAAATTTCTATGCTGGAACATGATTGTCTGCGAGACAGCTCTCCGCAGCGCTAGTATTTGGCCAGGCTGAAATCAGCGCCACGGGAAGCCATTCTGACAAGCGGAGTGCAACGAGCGCGGCGATATGGGGCCACATGGCAGGTGGCCGAAGAAAGACGGCTGCCCCGCGAATGTGGTGCCAGAAGGCAAGTTTCAGCAGGGCGTTCCGGGCGAGCTTAATGTGTAGCCGCAGTTGTTCTAGGCGAGATTGTAGCCGAGAAGCTTTCCGTCTCCATTCACGAGGCAAGAAAAGCAGAACGCAATGGTCTAGAGGGTTGAGAAGAAAAGTGCTCGTAGCGAGCTCGTTGCGGCAGAAGCGAAAGCCAGGAGCAGCGTGCTCGGTGCGAGAAGTAGACGGCGCTTCGCCTCCTTGGGAAGGAAATCGCGTCTGGGCACGAACGGCAGCCAGCGAAGCTTCAGAACAGCAGGCTGTTCTGCTCAGCGTACGAGCCTGAAGTGAGTGGCAAGGGCTAAGGGGACAGTTCCAAGGCATCTAGCTTTCCTGCTAGCAATGCCATTTCTACCCTGCTGTGGAAAACATTGTCCTTTGCCCTTCTGCTCCGAGAGGCACAGAGCACCTCGGCAGACGCAGTGCAGAGGGAAAGGACACAGTATCCGAGGGAGCGTGACGCCGCTTAGGCGGGCAAAGCAGAAAGGTGCCGCCCGGCAATGGCTTTGACTCCCTGAGCTTCCTTGCTAGGACAGCAGCTGCCGAAAGCTGGCAACTAGGCTGCCAGAGTGCAGAATGTAGGCGGTGCTGCACGTCTGCTGTGAGAAAGCCTATAAGGGAGAGGTAGCGTTCTTGTTTTTGTTTCAGACCTCTTCAACAGTGAATGGGTAGGGAGTCGCTTATCGCTGCGGGCATATCTTGTCAACAGCTGCACCTTACTTTGCCAAGCTGCAAAAGCATTCTCGCTTGAGAACTGCTTTGATAGAAATATTGCTGCAGTTTTGCAGTTCCGGAGGCTGCTGAAACCATCTGTGTTTTCTGCCGCTTCATTATTGGCTTTCTGTGAAACATCGATAAGTGAAGCTCGGGCAGGGCATTTAGCTTTTCCGCGTTTCAGCACGGAGGGCACTATACAGGAATACCGCGAGTCGTGCATGCTTTCTCCTGCCTTTAGCTCCACTGCTGTGTTTTCTAATTGGCACTGTTCCCGTAGGCCACGTAACTGCCGACCGGCGAGAAGTGGCCGGTGAGGAGTACTTGCTGGATTACTCGTTTCCATGGCCAAGGCAATCACCACAACAACAGCATGTGGGAAACGAGGAGGAAACATAGCAGGGCAAGTTTCTCCGCTGGAACATTTTTCTCTGGGAGACATCTCTGAGCCTTACGTGGAAGCGCTTTGCCATTAGGTTTCGAAATGCAAAGAACTCCTCGGCAGATGCAGTGAATAAGGAAAAGACACAATAACCTGGTGGGTGTGATGCGACTTACGCGGGCCAAGCAGGAAGGTATTGCCCTTCACCGTCTTTGATTTCTTGTCCCTGCCTTTTACTTCCAGGTTCTAATAACTAACTTCCGTGCTAGTTTGCTGTGGTGTCACTCCATTCTGTCCAAGGAATGGAGAGAATTTCAGGAATTGGGCAACTATCTCATGTAAAGCCCGCTCTAGGACAGCTTCTCTTGCTAAGCTCTGACAGAACATAACCGTCACCCTAACCCGTACCCGAACCCTAACCCTAACCATAACCCCAACTCTATCCCTATCCCTATCCCTATCCCTATCCCTATCCCTATCCCTATCCCTATCCCTCTCCCTAAACTAAACCTAACCCATACCTGTACCCGAACACTAACCCCAACACCAACGCTAACCCTAACACTAAACCCAACACTAACCCTAAGAGTAATATTAACACTAATCCTAACCCTGACCCTAAACCTCATCCCTAAACCTAACCCCGCACCCTAACTCTAACGCTAAGCCTAAGCTTAATAATAACATTAACCTAAACTTAACCTGAAACCTAGAGCTAGACATAGGTGGCACTTTCCCCCAGGAAGCCAAACTCAAGAGCCCACAATGCTGATGTCTTTTTGTAGGGTACGTTTGGCCCTCCGTTTGTACACAGGGCCTGGGCTCAGCACACACCTGTGAGTCAGTTGAATAAATCCCGGTTTACATTTCAAGGGTTCTCCTTCTGGCACTGCATGCTTGCCTATCTGGACTGGCATGTTCATCTCCCCTCATGGACACATTCACGAACAACTGACCAGATCTGGCAGAGAACAGCCAATAAAACTCACAGTCCGGGAGCAGAAAATCTCTTGGGGTTTAGTTCCATCTCTCACCTGTTCCAAATGCAGGGAAGATGGGCTTTTGTCACACATCACAACAGCAGTGATGGATCAGGGCTTTTGTTAAATTTAATGAAAGGGTATTAAAAATAAACTAAGTGTGATATGTCTTTTAAGGCCATTAAAGCTTTTTAAAACCCAAGGAGATCATCACAATGCCCGAGTTCAGTCTCCTATTCGTACTGGTTTTGATAGCATGAAATACATAGGGTTCTTTTAAGAAATGGTAATTTGTAGCATCTAAACCTCTGGCTCCTCTTGATTTGCACTTACAGCCCCTTGCAGGAAGCTCTGCAGCCTTTTTTTCCATCCTACATTGGAGAGAGGATGCGTATGAGTGACACACATATGCACAAACTGTCTTTCTGGCTCTTCAAAAAGTTAAAAACGCCTGTAAGAAAAATGATATAAAGCAATAATGTGTCTCAGACTGTTCAATAAAAAGGAAAACGGAGCTTTAATGTCCCTTTAATGAGAGGTGTTGAATAAAATCTTCTCCCTGAGTTTGCACACAGTAATAGCATTTTTTTTAACAAACAAAACTAAGATTTTTTTTTTGGACCAAATAAGTTAGGTCTGTATGAGAACAGCTCAGGAGGCTTTCAGGGCTCACAGCGATGATGGCAGAGCACAGAACATTAAAAATGAAGTGTTAGTTCCCTGACTTAATGCCCGGATGGAGCCAAAACATTTTGCAGAGAGACAAAAGAGCTTCTTCTCCTTGTTTCCGAGCTCCCAAGTCAGCCTGTAGTTCATCTCCTGCACCAGTGCAGACCAATCTGACGTGGGTAAGTAACAGATCCGGCTCCCGAGCTCCAAGCCACACGGCCCCGAGGCGAACGCAAGTCAGGAGTACAAAAACAGCTGTGCAAGAAAGATGAGAGAAAAATCAGAAGAGATATTCTCCTATTTCTACACAGCAATACCGAGCCAAGCTGTCTACGTCCAGGACCAGGTTTTCAAACAGTTCCCTAACTCTTTACCTAGATGGAAAAGGTCAAGTGGCTTGGCCCATGCCAAGCCAATGATCCTATTCATGAGAAGGAACAAACCGGCTCCCTGTCAAATCAAACCATTTGAAATCTGACCTGTCAGATGCTCTCATGGACCAGCAATAGGGATCAGCATCCAGGCCTACGTGGATTTGTTTCTTGCAGACCATTTTCCCTCTTGGAATTACATTTCTTTTATAGCTTTTGTTCCATTTTAGTCCTTGAGAAGCAAGTTCTGGGTGAATACCATGCAGAGGTCCAGAATGGTAGTGCTGCTTTATTTTTCCCATCAGTTCCTAGCTTGGTGTGCTGACAGACTATCCCGGAATTCAGAGGTCAAGCAGGGTTGGCTTTGCATTGCCTGTACCTCTGGTCCCACTTTTTGCAAACACAACTTGTGCCAAGGTCACTGAACTCATCACCTCAGCTTTTCCCTCCAAAAGATCCCCTCCTTATTTCCCTGTAGGTGAACTCAGATCCACTCTTCACCTCCACTGGTCATCCAAGTGTCCATTCTGTTCCCCCAGTGACCCCAGCAAGGTCCCTTTGCCTTTCTCCTGCCCCTCTCCAGCCCCAGGCCGCTCCTCTGCTTGCTCTCTCCCACGGGCCTCATCCTACACGGAGCCTCTCCTCCCTTTCTCGCCGGCTGCTGCCAGGGAAGGAGGACACAGAGTCCCGAGGGCTGAGCCCTGCCTGCTAGCCCTGGAGAGTCCTGGCTGCGCTCCCCATGGGCCTCGGAGAAATTTCCCTGAGGAACCGCCTGCCGGGCTCCCTTCAACTACCTCAGCAATCCCCTCAAAAATGCCTCCTCACTCCCCTGGACATCCCCTCGCATTTTCCTACACAAACACTTCTTGTCTCCCCTCTAAATGACACCGGGGCTTTCAGCTAAATCAATGGCATGACCCGTGCCGCCTACTGCTCATGGGTCACCCAACCACAATCAAGAGCAAATGCTGGTTGGCCTTTAAGAACCTGAAATAACTTTGAAGCAAAAGAAATAATATTTTTTCTTCTTTCACATGCTGGACTTGCCTCTGGGGATATGTGCTGAGCTCTCGCTGCAGGGGACTGTCAGGCCCGAATGGCTGGGAGTTCATCTTCTTCTCCCTTGGTCGTCAGAAATTGTCATTAATTACACCACAGAAATGCTTTCTGAAACCTTTCCCCTTTCCTGTCCTTTGCTGGTACATCTTCTCTCTCTGCCTTTGAATTTACAGCTGTTCTTAGGCGGGACCAAGGTGAAATTTTTAGCTGGATTTTTCTAAAATTTCTAATTTTACTGAAATTATTTCCAATTCCCCAATGAGAAGAGCACAGACTCACAGCCATTCAGGGCTGGCAGCCACCGAGGGAAATCTGAGACAGTATTAATACAAGTGACCTTTCCTGTGAGTAGCCATCACTCCAGTCCTCCAGCCTCAGCAAGTTTCTGCCGTGAATGGACCCAACTTCTAATGCAAACCTAAATTTCCGTCAGCTTTTGTTAGAAAGATCCCGGACAGTAAATCATACTACAGAATTTAAAATTTGCACAAAGAATAACAGACCCAGGCCAAACCCAACCACCCCATCACTGCTCCACCCCACTTTTGTCAGAAACAGTCATATTGTTTACAAATCTTCTCCTTCCCTGCTGCTTAGTTCTTCACTGCACATCCCCAGAGAGGATTTACTCCACCTTTCGTTCACCACAGCACCTCTCTCCTCAGCACAAATCCCACTTGGCACAGATAAAACGGAGCAGACCTAAGGCAATGGATCCAGCAGCAGCTGCAATTCCAAGCTCCCCGTTCCCTGGATTGCCCACCCAAGCGCTCCTGGCAACCTCACCTCAGCCCGGACTCTCTGTCCTCAGAGGGAAACACAGCCTGATGGGACACGGCTCTGGCACTCCACTTCCTCTTGCTCCTGCTGACCTGGAAAGCCACAGGTAAACCCAGTCCCCCGGACTTCGAATCCCTGGACACCAGCAGAGCTGGAGTTTCACCCAGATTCCAGATTCCCAAGGCACTTCATCCCAGCAGGGAGGAAAAGGGGAACCCTGTATCCTCTGACTGACCTCACAGCACAGGCAGGACCGGGAGCCCTCCACTGGACTTTGCACAAAGGGACACCCAGGGTGCTGCATTGCAAGAAATCCCAAAGAGAAATGCCTCCAAAACCTGACAGAGAAAGGTTTCAAGTCACTCCAGAACACAGACGGCTGTTCATGCCTTCTCAGGCCACACCAACCCTGTCCTATCCACCTGAGCTGTGCAGGTGAGCTGTGCAAAGGCTCCCCTTCCTCCCAGGCAATTGCTGTCTGAAGCCACAGATGTCCGCCCTGGGCAGCACCTGTAAACAATGTGGGAAAGGCAAAATGAGAATGTTTTCTGTCAGAAAATGAATAATAATAATGATAATAATAATCAGAACTCCTGACAAATTTAGTAACATCACTTTCATATGATAAATACTGGCCATGCCCATCCTTCCGGCCCATGTGAAAACAGGAAGGAGAACTACAGGAAAAGCAGAGTCCCTTCTTTGGATGTCTAAAGACTCTTCTGCACTTTATGCTCTTTGTGCTCTTTAAATGAATGGATTGCTGCTAAAAGAACCTCAGGCCCGTATTTTCTCAGCCACAGGCAGGACAAGGTGACTTGAAGCTGGAGAGCAGGGAGATGCAGGACCTTGGCAAGCGAGGGATAAGAGCAGGGGAAGCAGGGGAGGTGGCGGGGGAGAGCTGGACACTTGAAGGAACAGGTATTTTCTTGTTTACATTCATCAGTGCTGGGAACTTGGAAAACATGTGGTGCTGCATGCATCGAGGACACAATGCCCATGCTGTGGTTGTCTTCCCTTTACTCATAAGCCTTGGCTTCACCCCCTTTCCAGGGTGTCAGATCTTCCCCCTGGTCTCTCTGACCTGCCTCGGCTAGCTCAGGGTCAGAGAGATGGGGGATTTTTTATCTGACATGGACAAAGGTAAAAGATGAGAGGAGGCTCTCTTTCCTGGGATGATCCAAGTTTATTGTCCTGAAGGGTTCCAGGGAGAAGAGAGATAGCATGGGAAACACGGGGTATTTTCAATCCCAACTCAGGGGCGGAGGAATCCCGTATCACAGCCACTCAGGGCTGGCCAGGGGAAAGGGAGGGGTTAAGGGAAGGGGACAACCACGATACAAACCGAGAGTGAAACAGAACGAACCATCCTCAGTGCAACACAAAAACATAAATGTGCATTAAAACACCAGGGGAGCAGAGAATTCCTCCAGGCTAAAGGTGAGTCTGGTCCCACTACAGGGATGTATCCACTAAAGGAGGGGAGTTGTTTATGGGAACTGACCACAAAAATCAAACCCAACAAACACTGAAAGGGACTCTGTCGAGCTGCACCACCGAGTGTTGGCAGCAGGCAGAGGCACGAGGTGCACGCATGATCGAGAAGTACCACTTCACTTGGTTTTTCTGCTTATGTGGATTTCAGTTCTGCTTCACTTCACAGCTGCTATTCTGTCAAGGTCACTTCCATTTTCACAAGCCTGTGTCACGTGTGGTCAAGGCTGGAAATCCTCCCTTAGGATTTCCATGTCTCATCTGGATTTGCCAGGAAGCACGTGCACACAGAGATGCCCGTTTCCGTGACAGGTCACTCAGAAATCATGTAAGCCAGCAACTTGCTCCTCACTGGATCACTTGGAAATACATAAAAGAGCCAGAAGAAAAATAACCAATCAACAACCCACATTTGTTGACATAGCTTAGTGCAGCTTCATCCTAATATTCTGCCCAGTGATGGAGAGAAAGAAGGAGGAAAGCTGTTCTCCCACTTCTCCCAGTTCTGCACCAAGCAGCTGGAAACAGCCAGCACTGCCCTCACCTGCAGCTGTGGCAGCTTCCCTCCTTCCTTCAGCCTCGCCCTGACTTCTGAGGGGCCAGAGGCACCACACCACCCAAAAGCATCAGCGCTCACACCCAGTGCCAGTACGGATGTCTTCATGGTCCATCTTTGGCCAAACAAACCTCGGGCATGGTTTTGCTTTCCTGACAGACTTGGGCAATCTCATTCCCATTTATCAAGGCAACGCACCCCCCCCCCCCCCCCCCCCCCCCCGCGTATGGCTCTGGAGTAAGAGCCCCTCTGGAACAAGAACTCGAGAGAAGACTGCAGGGAAGAATCCAAGAGCAAAATGAAATCCCACATATTCAATGCAGGCCGGCTTCTGGCAGGTTCCTTGTGGCTTTTGGGGCACAAGAAAAGCTTTTACACCATAAAAACATATGTGAAAACCCCACACCGAGCACTTGGTTTTAAAGCTGTTATTGCACTTCATGTTACAGATAACAGAATTGCTTTGGGATTTGGCATTTCCTGCACCCACACAAACACATTAAAATAATTAAGTGCTGAGTCCTGAAGCTCAGTTCTTCCAATCTTATTTTGGTGGTGTCACTTGACATACCAAAATCCAAAGCAATACTTCCAAAAATGAAAAGCAACTCCCTCCCCTCCCCATTCAGTTTTCCAGTGGAGGGGTCCTTTTAAGAACAAGTTAAAGAAAAGAAGAAAAGCCCAAGACCTACTATCAGCTAGTGTACCAACCCCCTGTTTTCCATAGATTCTCATTATGCCTGATGGCTTCTCTAAGAAAATCAATTTGTACATGTAAAAACCTGTCAAGTAGGGGCAGGGGTTTCTGAGCCCCCACCTCGCAGGTGAAGGATCTGAGGAAGAGTGGCACAGAGGGATCCCAAAGTGCCCAAGAGAGGTTCAAGTTCACTGCGTTTGGGCAGCATTATTTGAAACCAAAGTGCTCTGCAGCTGCCCCAAGCCTGGAGTTCACAGAAACAAAATGAGCGCCCCCTCCTGCCTCGTTTTCTGACTTCTCTCATCAAGGGACAATCACATCATGCAAAAAATAAGAGAGAAGATGCTAACACCAGTCCAGTGCCCCCCAACAGCTGGCACCAGGATTCATTCCCTCCCCTGGCTGATGGAACTTAAACCCAGCTGTTCTGGGATTTAAGGAGCAAAGCCCAGCTTTGCCACTTGCTGTTCCACTCCTTCCCGCATCTGCAGAGCACAGAGATTGCTGGGTTCCATATTACATCTCAAAGCAGCAGCCCTGGGAGTGCTGCTGGAACCCAGAACACCCCCCCCCCCCCCCCTCCCCCCCCCCCCATTCCCAGACACCAACCGGACTGGTCAGCCTCATACTCCTCAGGGACAAAAAAACCAAAAACCAGTAAAAAAAATGGTTATTTTACACCAAACAGGACCCATTTCAGAGGACAAATATCCCACACTGCCACCCCGAGCATGCCCAAGGCTTTGTGACAGAAAAGCAAAACTTCACATGTGAAGCACCATTTCCCTTGGAACAACACCCTCCATAAAAATTGCCACATAAAAGCCCAGGTGTTTGCAACATCGTCGGTAACACATTGCACATAAAGGATCAGGTCCCTGGGTGTCCTTTTTTGAAAGACAGGTGTTTGCTAAGGAAAGCAGAAGCTTCCCTTTGGACTGAAAAATGTGATGCTTCCTTCCTACAAATTAGTATGATTTTGAAATTAAGGGAGCTCTCAGCCAAAGATATGGGGGTAGGAATAACAGTTCTTTACTAGTATACCTAACAAGACAAACAAGAACAACAGCTATGAAATTACCCACAAACAGAACAGTAACTCAGTCCCAGTCCTTTCTGAGCTGCAGTTCCCGGTGCTGGGGGCGGGCAGGTCCTGCAGAGCCGCAGGAGGGCTGGGGGTGAATGCAGCGTTGTCCCAGGGGGAGAGAGAGATGGAGAGAGCCCTCCGCTCACGGTGTCGGTCCTGGTGCTCGGCAGAGTGCTGGATGGTGGTAGTTTACAGCAAGAAGACAGCAGGGCAAGGTCCGACAGCAGTGAGGATGGTTCCCGACGCTGGGATGGCGGTGATGGGAAAGAGGCAGCGATTGTCCTTCTCCTCTGAACTCCGAGGGGAGAATGGGCCGAGGCCCCGCCTTCCGCTTCCTCTTCTGGATGTTTGAATCTCGGGGGGTTTCCCTCTTCTCTCCCCTCCCCCTTGCCACCAGGGCCTAGTCAACAGATATCTTAGCATGACAATGGGGAAAATTCCATAGAGGGAAAAAGGAAAGAACCAACCCCCAACAGGTGATCATCCTTATCTCTGTAGGAAGTATCTTCTGTTAATGGGCCTCTGAGTCCTACTGTATAACTGATGAGATTACATCATCCTATTGGGAGATACTCCAGCCAGGAGGACTAGCCAAGCCTTTCCTACCTAGATAAAAAACTGAGGCTTAGAACGCCAAAGGCAACCTTTTTCCACTGGATTCCAGAGGAAGAACCAGGCTTTTTTTCCACATCATTACTGGACCTGCTGCCCGATCCCAAAGAGTAAAACACAAATCAACAAAGTTGTTTTGTGCGGTGCTTTATTCAGGGCCCGGGGACCTGCGGACTAGCGTCCAAAGTCAAAGTCCCAACTCCTTAGTGAATCTTACACAGTTTTATACCCTTTTACAAATCTTGCTTCACCATGGCTACATGCTATGGTCCACATACTTCACATCAAAGGCAGCAGTCATTTTCGAGATAATATTTCTAAAGGTTATAACTCTTGCACGCCTGCCTAAGTTAAGACAATAAGATACCTTTCTAACGGTTATAAATCCTACATGCTTGTCTAAACTAGAACTATAGATTAATCCCACCCCTGTTTATTGTACTTCATCAGTAAATTCCCTACTGTTCCTATAAATAACCAGTTGGTCCTTCTTCGCCCCACTGGCCCTTAACTCATTATTCTGTAGCTCAGCACATTCCCTGGCTTAGTTCCCAGGGCCTACCTTGCACTAGCTACAAACTGCAGCCTTAGCATTACTACCACTAACTATTAAATGTATATATATACGCTAACAACTCCCCCCTTTTGAGCATCCTTCAATCTTCTGCAAGGATGCTCAACTTCTTCCCTCCATTCTTCATGTAACCGTCTCTAAGCACGAAGGAGGCGGTGTGTTCCCAGCCGGTTGTCCGTTCCTGGTCATAGCCTTCATTATTCTCCGGGTATGAATTCCTTCTCTGGTGATTACTCCTAGAAGACATCTGTAAACTCCATACACAACTCCAATTAATATCAACAATATTATTGCATATTGAACAATTGAGGATATCCAACCAGAGACCTGGATCCCTAGAGAGCTGAATATTGCTCCAATCCAGTTATATTCCGCATCTTTTGCTATTTCCCTAGTTTTAGATTCAATATTCTCCAATTGATCTATATCTTTTTCTACTTCCTTTGTCACTTTTGGGATATGAATACAGCAATGATCTGTCTTCCCATGCAGATATCCACAAACTCCATGCTCTCTTAGTAACAGCATATCTAATGCCATCCGGTTTTGCAATGTCATCCGAGTGGTTGCCTGTAATTGTGAATTTAAATCTTTAAATCCCTTCTTGGTGGCTGCTGCTAATCTTTCGGTCTGTCCCAGGAGTCTATACAACATTTCCCTATTTCGATATGTGGAGATAGGTGCAAATAAAGATTCTAGTGCCCATCCGAATTTTACTCCCCCTGACGGTTCATGCCACTCATTTTCTTCAATAATTTCATCTCCTATGTCTCTCCTTTGCCTGGCCTGTATTTCTTGTTTATTAAGTTTAGATTGTTTCCAGAATGGACATAAGGTAGGAACTCCTAAAATTATTTGAGTTACCATCCCATCGATCGGTATATGAGTGGTCCATTTCCCATGTCCCATTACCCAGACCAAGTTACCAGGGCTTCTGATAGTGGTAGTTTTGCAATCTACTTGTTTGTTACCGGCCATCTCTCCCCTAATTGTATGATTGTACCCTCTACATTCACATCCCCACTTGAGTAACACTCTTACTGGTACCAAACCTATTTCTGCTTCTGGAGTATCACAAGTAATAACTCGTGAACAATTCCATGTCTCTGTTGTCCCAGTTGATGTCCTCTGAGCTGTCTCTGTTGTTAATACTCTAGTATAAGTCTGGTTCTTATTTCCTATCCATTCAATGCACCAATTCACAGTTCCTAGGTAACTATATGTCTCTAATAAACTTGGTCCCCAAATTGCTCCCCAATCGTCTTCTAAAGACTGTGATTGCGTAATGTTTTGACATACTTCTTCATTTCTTGTGCGTTTTACCTGCATCCAAACCTTATTACATGGTTCCCTTATTGGTCCTTCCACAATGCATTTGTTCATTTTACTAACCCACGCATAGTAGCCTGGCATTTGCTGGCAATCTTTTTCCAACATATTCCTAATTAATTGGCATCCTTCCTTCTTTTCTACATCCTCCTTTGGTATCAATTTACAACTCCAAGTAAAATCCACGAATGCCCTGGGTAAAGTTTTTACTGGGATGATTCCCCACGGTATCGGCTCCCCGGCTGCCTGTGGTAAAGGTAAACAAGCTGTAATCGAGGAAACATTCTGCACTTTACCAAAGTCCCGAATTAATCCTACTATCAAATTTTCCTGTTCCTGACTGCGGGGAAATGTTACATCTATGGCTCGAGTTCTTCTGTGAGTTCCTCTGATGCTATTAAGATAAACTGCAGTTATTGCATGTCCCCGCCCACTATAGACCCCACGTTGGCCAGTGATTCCACCTCTCAAATGCGACCAAGCCCTGACGTTTCGTATTCCAAAGTCACCCATTTCTCCACATGAGACTATACACAAGTATCTACTTCCGAATTTCCCACTCTTCAGATCAGTAATATTTAACCATCCTCCTCCCACGGTTCCTTCGGACCACCAGCTAACTCCTTCGCTGATTTGATTCCACATTCCCTGAGAATTTTCCCTCCACCACTTAACTTGTATCCCATATTCACACTCGTTTTTCAATCGGAAAGTACAATTCATTCGCAAAGGAGGACTGTCCCACATGTCTACATAGGTTGAGGCTGGAATGACCTCAACATCCCCCTTCTTGGTACCATCCCCTAATAATGACATTACCCGTAATTTCAAGTTACCGTAGTCGAAACTATCTCTGATCCAGACTCCACATAAATACTTGTCTTCAGATCCCGAAGTTACATTTATCAATTGTAGGGTAGTGTTTCCCATTTGTGTTTTCATATCCCAAGTTGTGACAATACCTGTGTCTACCCAATCCATATCCTTTTTCCATCTTACATTGACTTCTTCGGATCCAGCTCCCTGGTCATTGGTGAATGAACAAGTCAGATTTACATTCATTCCTTCAACCGCCATAGTCACCGGCTCTAGAACAGTAATCACAACAGATTCATGAGTTAAAGTTACTTGACATGACATGATCAGTCCAATGATTAAGATGTAGGCCTTGGGTCGGTGGGTTTGGCTCGAATAACCATCTTGGTGGAAGACAGTGGCTGCACTTCCCAATGAGTAGGGACTTTCTTGATCCGGGTGTAGTGGATCCAGTTGTTGATGCCCTCGACTTTTGCCGCCGTGAAGGTTGTCATAATCACCTGACGTGGACCCTCCCATGATTCCTTCAAGGGGTCCGTGCTCCAGTTCTTTACATACACCCGGTCTCCTGGTTGGATGTCATGGACTGGATTTTCCAGCGGCAGAGGGCGGTTCCACTGCAAAGCACCTCTCAAAGCTGTAAGAGTCTTGTTAAGAGATAGAACATAGTTAAAGAGCATTTGGTCCCCAACCACGTGAGGATCACCTTTTAATGTTGTTGCATGATATGGTCTGCCATATAGTATTTCATATGGACTTACTCCTACCTTTTCCCTGGGTTTAATCCTGATTCTTAACAAAGCCAATGGTAATGCTTGCGGCCATTGAATCTTAGCTTCTTGACAGATTTTCTTGATCTGACCTTTCAATGTCTGATTCATTCTTTCTACCTGCCCACTTGATTGAGGTCTCCATGGGGTATGTAAATTCCATTTAACATCGAGCACTCGTGCTATGTTTTGTACTATTCCGGCCACAAAATGTGGTCCCCTATCTGATGAAATTCCCAGGGGTACTCCAAACCTAGGAATAATTTCCCTTAATAAGGTTTTGACCACCTCCTTAGCCTGGTTAGTTCTGCACGGAAAAGCCTCGGGCCATCCCGAAAAAGTACATACATATACCAGAAGGTATCTGTACCCTTGAGCCCTGGGCAACTCTGAAAAGTCAACCTGCCAATAATCACCTGGCTCTGGTCCTACCTGTAATTTTCCTAATTGAATCTGCTTCCTCACTACAGGATTGTTCTTTATACAGACTGGGCACATTGCATTAACTCGTTTAGCTAAAGTCAACATCTGGTTAGAAATGATTTCTTTCTTTAAAAATTTAACCAATACCTCTGCCACCCAGTGGCATTTGTTGTGTTCTGCTTCTAAAATTATTTTCATGATCTTGACAGGTACTAATACTTGCCCTATGTCGGTCACATACCACCCTAACGCGTTCTTCTGGGCATTCACAAGTCTGGCCAGTCTTTCATCTTCTAAGGAGTAATTTGGCTTCTGCTCTAGGTGAGGAGTGACTGGGCTTACCTTTGTCGGAATCAATGCCAATTGTGTCCAAACCTCACGTGCCACTTTCCGAGCAGTAGCATCTGCTAGATTATTTCCTTGGTAGATTTTTTCCTTCTTCCTTCTGATGTCCTCTCACATGCATTACTGCTACTGCAGCTGGTTTATGCACAGCATCCAAAAGAGATAGGATTTCGTTTCGATGTTTTATAGATGTCCCTTGGGAACTTAACAGTCCTCTTTCTTTCCATAATGCTCCATGGACATGCAGAACTCCAAATGCATATTTAGAGTCAGTCCATATATTTACCTTCTTTCCTTGACTCAAAACCAAGGCGCGAATCAAAGCCACAATCTCTGCTTTCTGCGCTGATGTTCCCGGGGTGAGGGCTTTAGCTTCCACGACCTGGAGGAGCGTTACCACCGCATAACCCGCATACCTGGTCCCATTCTCGACGAAACTGGATCCATCTGTAAACAGTTCCCAGTCCGGAGACTCCAATGGCACGTCTTTCAGGTCAGTGCGGCTAGCGAAGACTTGTTCAATGACTTCCACACAGTCGTGGGTCAATTCGCCTTCTTCTTGCTCACTGCGGAGAAATTCTGCTGGATTGATATGGTTAGTTACTTTTAGCTCAACATCATCTTGTTCCCTTAATATTGCTTGATATTGCAACATTCTGCTGGAGGACAACCAATGCCCCCCTTTTTGTTCCAGAACTGTTATCACCATATGAGGCACAAACACTTCTATTTTCTTACCCAAAGTCAATTTTCTTGATTCCTGAATCAATAGTACAGTAGCTGCCACGGCTCGCAAACAGGACGGCCATCCAGAGCTGACTGCATCTAGTTGTTTCGAAAAATAGCCGACCGGACGCTTCCATGATCCCAACTTTTGCGTGAGTACTCCTAAAGCCAGTCTCTGTCTCTCATTTACATATAATTGAAAGTCCTTAGTTAAATCGGGTAGTCCCAATGCCGGGGCTTCTTTTAGTGCTTGCTTTAGCCCTTGGAACGCATTCTGCTGTGGCTTGTCCCACCGTAACTGTGTCTCTTTTAGTGCCTCATATAAGGGTTTGGCCAGGAGTCCGAAATTCGGGATCCACAGCCGGCACCATCCTACCATTCCTAGAAAGGATCTTAGTTCCTGATGATTTCGGGGAATAGGTATGGTGCAGATGGCTTCAATTCTATTTGCTCCTAATCGCCTTACTCCTTGTGTTATTTCACAGCCCAAATATAACACACTTGTCCGGATGAGTTGGGCCTTTTCTTTCGAGACCCGATATCCAGCCTGGCCTAGCATGTTCAATAAGCTTATAGTTAAATTTAGGCAAATGTCCCTTTCTTCTGTGGCCAGGAAAATGTCATCTACATATTGAAGTATTACATGAGAAAAGGGAGATTCTTTTACCTGTGTTGTTTTCCATTCCTCCAATTCCTTGGCTAACTGGTTCCCAAATATTGTGGGGGAATTCTTGAATCCTTGCGGAAGTCGTGTCCAAGTAAGCTGTTTCTTCCGGCCAGAGTCAGGGTCTTCCCACTCGAATGCAAAATATTTCCTACTTTCAAATGCCAGAGGGATGCAGAAGAAAGCGTCTTTTAAATCAATTACTGTAAACCATTGAAATCTTTCAGACACAGATGTTAACAAAGTATAGGGGTTTGCCACCACTGGGTGGATATCCTTGGTTATATTATTTATAGCTCTCAGATCCTGAACTAACCTATATTTACCATTGAGTTTTCGTACTGGAAAAATTGGGGTATTAAATTCTGACTCACATTCTTGCAAAATACCTTGGATTAAGAATTGAGCAATCATGGGGGCTACTCCTTTCCTAGCTTCTAACTTAATCGGATATTGTCTAATCCTTACCGGTTGGACTCCCTCCTTTAGCTCAACCACTACTGGTTGAGCTGCCTTAGACTTACCTGGAGTGCCGGTTTCCCAAACCCAAGGTACCACTGCCTGTTCAACCTCTTCAGGAATTGGGGTGGGCTCTACCTCCTTAATCACAAATAGTCTAGATATTTCTTTATCAGGAATTTCTAATTTCACTCGTCCTCCTTCAAATAATATTCTCATATTTAGAAGAGATAACAGATCTCTTCCAAACAGTGACTCTGGGCAATTAGGCATATACAGGAATTGATGATCAAATTCTTTTCCTCCGAATTTTATGTCTAACGGCTGCAAAAATGTCCTCTCTTCTACTTGCCCAGTTGCCCCTATTACTTGAATTTTTGCATCACTTAATAACCCTAATTTTGTATTCAAAACCGAATGTGTTGCTCCCGTATCAACTCTAAATTCTCGTTCTTGTCCCCCTACCTCCAATACTACCTTCAGATCCTGATCTAGTCAGCTCTGATTTTGATAGTTGCCTAACACAAATGCTTGAGCGACATCTACCGGCCCCGTGGTAGCTCCTGCGTTTCCCATAGGATTTACATTCCCCACATTACCCACTCCCCATTTGACTGGACATTCATTTTTCCAGTGACCTAACTGTCTGCAAAAGGCGCATTGATTAGGACCCAATTTTCCTTGCCCCCCGAAGGGATTTCCCAATCCTCCCATTGCTCCCCTTCCCAAATTCTGCTGAATTATGCCCCTTCCTCGACCCATACCACCCCGGCCCCGTCCTCGTCCTCTTGGGCTTCCTCCCGTAGCGTGTTGCAATACTGCTAAAATATTTGCCTGATGTCTCTTTGCTGTCTCTTTTTCTCTATTATTATATACCTTCCATGCCACTTCTAGCATTTTCTCTAGGTTCCGAGTGTCCTCCCCTTCTAACTTTTGCAGCTTTTTCCTAATATCATCCTGAGATTGCCCCATAAAAATCAAAGCCAACTGTAATTTCCCTGCCTCCCCATCAACCTCTAAATTAGTAAATCTGCGTGCAGTTTCCTTCAGCCGCTCCAGGAATGCTGACGGGGACTCACTTTTATCCTGTCTTATGGAATACAGTTTTGACCAATTCATTGTTTTTGGCATCCCCGTTCTAATCCCTTCTATTATTAATTCTTGATAAACTTGAAGTCTTTTCCAACCCCGACTGGTGTTAGGATCCCACCCGGGGTCCTCTCTCGGGACCAAGTCATTTAGAGTTCCATCCATCATTTGTACCCTCAACATTTCCCTGGCTCGTTCTGTCATTGCCCGTAACACCATCTCTTTCTCGGTTGAATCCATCAAGGTATCTAGTAACACCTGTAAATCATTCCAATCAGGATTTTGTGTTTTTATTATCATTTTTACCACTCGAGCAACCTTGTCCGGATCCTCCCGGTATGACCCTGCTGCTTGTTTCCAAATTATCAGATCCCCAGGTGAGAACGGGACTTTAATAAACACCTTCTCACCCTGAGGTCCCATAGCTTCCCTTAAAGGGGCTATCAGTTGGGGTTTTTCCCTATTTTTCCTCCCTTGTCTAGTTCTTTCTGCAATAGGGGTTCTCGGTATATTACGGGTATGACCGGGAGATGGCTCCCCAGGACAAGGTATTATCGATTCCTGGGAGCCCTTCCCCATTTCTGGGGTTTGTATTATTTCTCTTTCTTCTTTATCACTATCTTCCTCTTCCGAAGCTAATTCTGCAGGAGGGGCACTAGGAGCTACAAGCAAAGATAGGTCCTCTTCCTGGCTTGTCAGCTTTGTCAAACAACCATTACACCTATTCCTTTGCCTACAACCTTGACAATTTTTTTCCTCTACCTGTAATACCATAATACCACATTCTTTCTGCCATTCGGGTTTGCCTTTTAGGGTATAAAACAAATCCAAATAAGGAATCTCATCCCATTTTTCATTTTCCCGTAAAAACTGCATTAACGGGGATATCACACCAGGGTCAATAGACCCATTAAGGGGCCACCCCGAACTTCCAGTTTCATATTGTGGCCACCAATGATTACAATAATCAATCATCCTTTCCCTTTTTAACTCTTGATGGAACCCTTCTCTTTTCCAACGCCCCAACAAACATCCTAACGGAGTATTTTCCGGAACCTTTTCATTAGATTGAACCAAAGCTTTAAACGTTTTAAATGGCATCATAATAACACAATCACACAATACTATCTCACAAACACACTTCCAACAGTCACGGCTACAACAGATATTGATTATCAAATTATTAACCAATAAACCAACGGATACTGATTATCGAATTATTAACCAACAAACCAACAGACACTGATCATCGAATCATCAACCAACAAACTAACAGACACTGATTATCAAATTATCAACCAACAAACCAACAGACAGTGATTATCAAATTACTAACCAATAAACCAACAGACACTAATTATCAAATTATTTAACCAACAAACCAACAGACAGTGATTATCAAATTATTAACCAATAAACCAACAGACACTAATTATCAAATTATTTAACCAACAAACCAACAGACAGTGATTATCAAATTATTAACCAATAAACCAATAACCAACCAAACTTGCCACTTCTCGACGCCGCGAGGGGCAAGTGCCGATCCTGCGCAGCTTTCGCCGCGTCTAACGGTCGGCGCCTAGGCTTTACCAACCAGAGACGTCTTCTGCCCAACCCTGCGAGGATCGCCGCCTCGACTTATCAGGCAGGCACCTAAACCAAATAATAAAGCACCTTCGGGCTTACCTGTTACAGTTGTCCGTCAGGCGCGGGGTCGGGCGCGGGTCGATGACTCCCCAGGAATCACCTGGTGCCGGCGTGGAGTGGATCAGCTCGCGAACCGCCCCAGCCACCTCCGGAGTCCTGCCGCGGTCGCCAAAAACCGCTGCCCGATCCCAAAGAGTAAAACACAAATCAACAAAGTTGTTTTGTGCGGTGCTTTATTCAGGGCCCGGGGACCTGAGGACTAGCGTCCAAAGTCAAAGTCCCAACCCCTTAGTGAATCTTACACAGTTTTATACCCTTTTACAAATCTTGCTTCACCATGGCTACATGCTATGGTCCACATACTTCACATCAAAGGCAGCAGTCATTTTCGAGATAATATTTCTAAAGGTTATAACTCTTGCACGCCTGCCTAAGTTAAGACAATAAGATACCTTTCTAACGGTTATAAATCCTACATGCTTGTCTAAACTAGAACTATAGATTAATCCCACACCTGTTTATTGTACTTCATCAGTAAATTCCCTACTGTTCCTATAAATAACCAGTTGGTCCTTCTTCGCCCCACTGGCCCTTAACTCATTATTCTGTAGCTCAGCACATTCCCTGGCTTAGTTCCCAGGGCCTACCTTGCACTAGCTACAAACTGCAGCCTTAGCATTACTACCACTAACTATTAAATGTATATGTATATGCTAACAGACCCTTTGGAGGAAAACTGCACCAGCACCCTGACTGACAGGGTATCAGGTTGTATTCTGACTCTGTTAGTGGTTGTATTTTTTTTTTAATTGCATGTATTTTGTTTTTCCTTTTTCTCTTCCCTATTAAAAATTGTATTACTGACTTGAAGTCTCACTGGTTTTGCTTTTGATCCAGTACAGGTGGGTTGGACTGTGAGGGTACACAGAGACCCACTGGGACATACTGGGACATACTGGGAATGATACTGGGCAATAATGTAGCAAACTGAGGATACTGTGAGTGATACGAGGTATAGTGGGACCAACTGGGGACACAGGGAACAGTGTCTCATCCGCCACAGCCTCACAGCCCCTCATAATACAGTTCGGCACCAAAAACACCTGCAAAGTTCGGTGCCCAAAAAGCCTGGTTAGAGCCCCCCAAGCTTCCCCCAAGTGCTCCAGAACCACATGCGTTCTGCCCTGGGGACCTCAAGTCACGGCTCGGACTCAAAAGTGTCCCCCAGGTGCTTTCCCGGACCCCAAATGCTTCGTCCGAGCCACTTCCGGGACTACAGCTCCCATCATGCTCCGCAGTCCCGTTAGAGTGCTATTCCAGCCGTGACTACATCTCCCATCAGGCACCGCGACCCACAAAGAGACAATGCGGATGCGCCCTCCTGTGATGCTCCGCGGCTGTATTCAATCGTATTATGCCCGTGCCTACAATTCCCATCATCCCCCGCGCCCCAGAGAGCCCCGTTCTAGCCCCCCAGGTGCCCGCCCGGACCCCGAAGCGCTCCACATTCCCCTCCCTGACCTCCAAGTTTTCGCCCTGGACCCCCAAGAGCTCTCCCAGCCTCCGAGGTGTCCGTCAGAATCCCTCAGTGCCCTGCCCAGTGCCCACCCGGCCCATTGAAGTGTCCTACATACCCTCAAGTTCTAAATTCCCTGTGTAGACCCAAGACTGCCCCAAATGTACCCCAGAAATGTCTCCCTTGACTCCAGAGTGGCCCCTTTTACCCTGTCTGAGAAAATGATAACAAGGATTAGAGAAGGACTGAAAAAAGTCTACTTATCATACAGAAGGAGAAAGCAATAGCCAGTAGTTTTCAATTAATTAATGAAGGGAATTGTGTTACTTAGAACCAATCACCAAGAATTTTTATGATTGCTAAAACCGTATAGATTTTTTAACACATAAATGAAAAATTAGGTAATAAAAATATTATTTTTATTATTAAAAGAAAAACATCTTTGTAATTTTATTATTTTATTAATATATAATTATAATAATAAACATGCAGGGATTTTTTTTATGTTTTAGGATGTCAGTCCCAGGTGGGCAATGTCTGACATGGTGAGGTTGGAGGTGAGAAGCAGGTTGTCCAAATAGGGTCAACCCTGAAAGGGATCATTCTTCTCTGTGCCCAGACCTTCTAAGGTGACATTCATCATCAAGATCACCTGGGGAATGCTTCGGTCACCTCTTCTCTGAATTGAAAAATTAAAAAAAATATTCACTTGATTAAAACCAAAAATCATGAGGTGCACTTTGAACTCTCTCTCCTTAACGCTGACACTGACACTGACACTGACACTGGGGATCCAAGAGCATTGTGACTGAGGAACCTCATGGAACCAAGAGTCCATTGCTACACTGTGCAGCCTGTGGAACCAAGGGGAGCACAGTGACATTGCGGGGCCTCATGGAACATTGGAGACTATTCTGACACTCTGGGACCCACTGGAACAAGGGACTGTTACAGCTTGGCAGGGCCTCATGGAATCAAGGGCACGGCAGTGAACACTGTGGGTCTGCACAGGATGAAGGGTTCATTCTGACACCGTGGAACCCAGGATACCATTGTAACACTATGGGGCACCATGGAAACAAAGGTGCATTGTGACAGAGCAGGACCTCATGAAACCATCGAGGCCATTTTTACATATTGAGGCCTTGTGAAACCAAAGGGCCATGGTGGCACTTCAGAGCCTTGTGGAGCAAACAGGACCCTAGTGACACTGTTGGACTCAGTGGAACCAAGGGGCCATTGTGACACTTTGGGTGTCATGGAATCAATGGTCTGTTTTGACACTGCAGGCCTTAACGAATCACAGAGACTATTGTGGCACTGCAGGTGATGTCTTGGAGTGGCTACCTAGAACACAGGCTAGACAAGGTTAAGGGAATAAAGTCGGTGCTTATTAAAGGCCTTCAACAGATACACCTTGGACAGTGAAAAGCTTCCCAGAGGCTACACCCAAGGTGGATGGTGGTCATGACTTTTTCAGACAGATATAAGTTTGGTCTGTTTGCATATAAGGGGTTAATCCTCCAATTACAGCTTCCGCTAATGAAGTCATATTCCCTCAGTTTGCTCCCCCCTCCCAATTCACTTTTGTTTATTGTATTTGGAACCTGAGGCTGTAGGGTGTCCTTGAGTTTCAGAGGAATCTTTTTGTCTGACCAAAATGTGAAGATAGTTAACTAATACTTTCTATGGAGTTTAGAGTTATGCATTGATGCATAACAGGATTTCAAAAATATAAAGGCTAAAATCTTATGCCATGACAGGCCTCACTGAACCAAGGGGCCACTGTGACACTTTGTGGCCCCATGGAACCAAGGAGTCCATTGTGACGCTACAAGGCCTCATGGAAGCAAGGAACCATTGTGACACTCTGGGGTCTTGTTGTGCTAAGGGGTGATTGTGTCACTGTGTGACACCATTGAATTAAGGAGTCCATGGTGACACTGCAGGGCCCCATGGAACTAAGGATTCATGGAACAGTGCGGACCCCATGGAACCAAAGATCCACTGTGACACAGCAGGGCCTCATGGAATTCTGGAGACCATGATGACACTTTGAGGCCACGTTGAATCAAGGGGCTCTGCAGGGCCTCGTGGAACCAAGGAGACCATTCTGCCATTGTGAGTCCCCACAGAACCAAGGGTCCATTGTGACACTGCATCACCAAGGAGACCCCTGTGACACTGCAAGGCCTCATGGGAACAAGGGACCTTGCAGTCCCTTGTATATCTGCAGAGGGATTTGTCTCCTCTACAACGCATGTGGGGGAGACACCTGGCTGAGGGCTCCACATCCTCCTGCCTTAATTTTCTTTGCATTTCTCATTGTTCTTTCAAAATACCCAAACCCAGGGTGAAGATGTTGAGCTAAGACAACGATGGCAACATGGGGGGGGATCTTCCAGGGGATGTGGGGGGTGCTGTGTTCAAGAGGGTTGAGGGTTCCTGGGAGGGATTTGGGGGTCGCTCAGGGTCTTGGATATTCTAGGCTGAGCAGTTCTAATTGCTTTGGGAAACTCTGGCAGAGGTTCTGGGGCAGTTGATCAAGGATCCCCTGCCCAGGAACTGTCCACATATCCCCTGTACCAGTTTTGGGTTTCTCCTGTCCTGGATCCCCCTCTCCTCGCTGTCATTCTCCTTGCCCCCTGCTCATTCTCATGTTACCTCGCTCCTGGTCCCACCCTGCTCCCATCCCAGTCTGGATCCCACTCTTGGTCTCATTCCCTGTCCCGTATTCTCTGTCTGGTTGTCATTCTCATAATCCCGGTCCCATATTCCCTGTCCTGTTCCCGTTCTCATATTCCCAGTCCTCATGCTGGTCCCGCATTTCCATTTCCATATTTCCTGTCCCATTTCCGTATTTCCATTCCCAGCCCTATTTCTAATCCCGGTCCCATCTTTCTAATCCCTATCCCATATTCTCTCTCCAGTTGCTGTATCTGTATTCCCTGTCCTGTTCCCACATTTCCATTCCCAGTTCGTGTCCTGTATTCCCCGTCCCAGTCCTGTATTCTTGTTTCTGTTCCTGGTTCCCGTTCCCATTCCCTGTCCCCATTCCCTGTTCCCTCTCACCAGGCCCCGCCGCCATCGCTCCGGCCCCCCCGCGGCCCACACGTGACCAGGGAGAACCCCGCGCTGCTTCCGCCCACCAATCACAGCGCGCGATCGCTCCTGGATTTGCATAACCACGCTTTCGGTCCTGACCCCGCCCACCGCCGGCTGAAGCCGCGTCCGGGCGCTGTTTATTCCCAGTTCCGTCCCAGTGCTCCCAGTAAGAGCGGTCCTAGCACGGAAAGCGCTCCCAATTCCTTCCGGGTTCTCTCAGGATCGCTTCGAGTGCTCCCAGTATTGGTTCCAGCACTGTGCAGGGCACGGCCACTTTGGAACCCCCCAGGGCAGAGCACGGCTGCTTTTCAGTGTCGGCACCGACCTGGGCCGGGCTGGGAGCGGAGGAGGGGGAGGAAGGAAAGAGGAGCGGGAAGAACAAGAAGGGGAAAGTCAGGAACATGAGGAAGAGGAGCTGCAAGAGAAAGAGCAGCAGCAGAACCACTCGGCTCCCCCGCCCGCCCGCTCAGGCTGCAGTTCCCCCAACTCTGGCAGCATCGCCCTGCCCCCCCGGAACCCACAGGTGAGCAGGAAGGGGAACCTCGCCCCAAAACCAGCGGGGGCGTCTCTGGAAGGTTTTCTTTTTGAGGGGCCAGGGTACGTTTGGATCTTGAAGGACCCCGAAGCTCAGCCGGAAATGCCCCGGGAGGGATCTTGGCAGGTCCCACGTGGTGATCACCCAGTACTGGTGGGCAGAGGGCCAGTATGGGGTTTGGGGATCCCCAGGAGAGCCGTGGGGGAATGCGGGAGCCCCGGAGAGGGGAGAGCGCAGAGGGGCATTCCCAGAGCCAGGGAACCCCCGGCAGCCTGGAGGAGTGCAAGAGGTTGGTGATGAGCAGCCCCAGGCTCTCTGAGGTTGAAAGGGGTGATGACATCTCCAGCTACCCTTGGCCCGCAGGAACATCAAAACCAATGTGCTCAGCCCTTGTTTTTCCCCAAAACCAGGATTTCCCATTCCCAAATCATGGTCAGATGGAGGAGGAGGCCGTGAGGAAGATGGCCCAGAAGCCCTATGCAGGTGAGGGGGAAGTCCCTGCCCCCTTCCCCCTCTGTCCTGCTCCATCTCCCAGCCCAGCACGGCCCCCGGCTGCAGGACAACCCCGCTGCCGACACCGTCCTGCCGGGGACATGCTGGGGGGATCTCCTTCCCCCTCCCTCTGGAACAGAGGCAAATCCCATCCTCTCCTTGTCCTTCCTCCCCCAGACAAGGAGCTGAGGATGGAGACCAGGGAGGACAAATCCCCACAGCTGAACCTTATGGAAAAGGCATTTTAAACCAGCTCCATGGTGCAGGAATCCAAGGAGGAGGAAAAGCCCCAGAGATCCCTCATGAGGGGTTACAAATGCAGATCACGGTGATCCAAAGCAGAAAGACCCACTCCGGGCCAGGGAGGTGGCCAGAGATGCTGCTGGAGCTTAGAGCTGAGAGTCCATGAGCAGCTTCATGATGGGGAGAAGCCCCACAAGTGCTCAGAATGTGGGAAGAGCTTCAGCAAGTGATCCTACCTGATCCAACACTGGAGAATCCACATGAGGGAACAGCCCTATGAGTGTGGGGAGTGTGGGAAGGGCTTCAAGACAAGCTCTGACCTGACTGCCCACCAGATGAGCCACACAAAGCAGAGGCGTGCCGATTGTGAGGAATGCAGGAAGACATTTAAGACTAGCTCCAGTCTCCTCAGGCATCAGCAGATTCAGAGGAGAGGCCCTTCCACTGACCCAACAATGGGAATGGCTTCAACCAAAACTCCACTGTCGTCACCCACCAGCGCATATATACTAGGACGAGGCCCTACGAGTGTCCCAAATGTGTGAAGTCCTGTTCCAGAAGCTCTCACTTTACCCTACACCAATGAAGGCACCACTAAGGGAAGCCCTGCAAATCAAGTGCAGGAAGAGCTTCATGTGCTGCTCCAGCTCCATCCCCCGTGGCAGGATCTGTGCTGGATGTTCCTGTGGCCCCCAGTGGGCAGAGCATTGCTGGTCCATGGTGCCCGTGATCTATGTTAGGAAGACACCTGGCTGGGTGGCTCCACATCCTCCTGGCTCCCCATGGGCACCTGGACATATCCACAGATCAACATCAGAAATCCATTGTGAAGAGCACGTTTGTCGACTTCTGACCCGAGAAAAATCTCACTCTTTGCATCTTCTGGTGGTATCAAGCAACACTGAATGGCCTTGGAGGTCTTCTCCAATAGAAATCCATCATTTTAATCCTTTCTGGCTCATGGGCATCTTCCACAGCTAAATGGGAACATACTGGGGCAAACCCCACAATTTTGGAGATGGTGGGGTGGAAACCCCTTCAAAAAGGGTTCTTCCCACCCAGCCAAGCATGTGGATGCTTTGCCAGCAGGGACACATAAATTCTTTTGTTTTGGCCTTGAAACAAAAAGGTTTCTGTTCATTCCTTTGAAAGCCCTGTAACTGGGGTTAAAAATAACGACAAGGAACTAAGACATGGGTGGGGCCATGGGGGGAGATGGATGAGGATGTGAGGAACATGGATGGGGACATTGCGAAGTGCTGTCCAATGCAGGTACTGCCACCACATCCCCACTATCACCACCACAGTGCACCAGCCAGATGTCATCACCCAGCAGGGCAGGAGGTGGAACTTGTTCGGCTGTTGACAAGTGGCCCGGAGGTGAGTGACAGTCACCAGGGCGTCCTAGGGACTCCACGCTCAGAGGACCCCAATGGCCCAAGGTACAGCACAAGGGTCAGTGCCACCCACAGTGTCATGTGGCCCCATGCTACATGTCACCAGGGGTGTCCTGGTGACATTGTCCCCCTGCTATCTGTCCTGGTGGCATCATGTCCTTTCCCCTCTGTATGTCCAAATTCCCTACCATATCTTCCTCTCGCCTTCCATGTGTCCCCTGCCCCCAGTGGGGCCAAAAACCATGAGGTCCTGGGCTGTCTGAGGGGACCCATCCTGTAGTGTCCCTGTGTCCCTCAATGTGTGCCCATGTCCCTCAGGATGTCCCCATGGCTGCTTCTGGCACGGAGCATCTGCACTCACCCTGGCACAGGTAGGAAAACACTGTAACACCCCATGACATCCTTGTCCTCTGATTTTAGGTCCTTCTCCCCTCCATTTTCAGTCCTTTTCCCCTTTTTTGGGTTCAGTGCCCCCTATTTTGAGTCTTTTCTGTGCTTGTTTGGATTCTTTCCATCCTTTACCCCAATTTTATGCACCCTCGCCTTCACTTTGGCACATTTTTGGGTGCATCCCTCCCTTCCAACCCCCTCCGCACCTTTTAGGCGCCCCTCACTCCCCTACACCCCAACTCCCTTCCCCACAGACATCTCCCCAGCTGTGTCCCCAACTGTCCCCCTATGCCACATGGACTCAGTGCTCACCATCCTGGATACCCTTGAGTCCCCGGCCTGGGACTGTGGATTTCCTCTTCCAAGAGATTCAGAGCTGGACCGGCTGCCAGGGGATGCCGATGGCACCAGAGCTCAGGGTGGGTGGCCTGGTGAGGTTGGTGGGAGGGGGTTTGGGGTCATCTTGGGACTGACCAGGGGCTTGTCCACTCTGCAGTGAGAAGCAGCCCTGGCCAGGGAGTCTGGGATGGATGGGGGCAGGAGAGATTGGACACTGGTGGACACTTGATGGACACCTGAGTCATGGATCCCAGCTTGACACTTGTCTGGATAGCTCTTGGCCCTGCAGCCCCCCAGCCTAGGCAGCTCCGAGCCCAGATAACCACCAGCCTTGATACACACCTTGGGTGTGTATCACCTAACTGGCCCACCAGCCCATCCCAGTAGCCCCAACCCCAAAACCCCCCAAAACAAACCCAATTCCAGAACATCAATTCTGGATGCTCCCTGCAGAGTGAGGGGGAAACTGAGGCACGGGATGAGGTGATGGGAGGAGACTTTGAGACTCACCCTGGAGACCCCAAAACGAGCACCCACCCCCCAAATTGTCACTGCAGCATCTCAGGCCCCCCAGCTGTCACACTGGGGCGACTCCAGGAGCCACTGCAACCCCAGGCCCCTCGAGGGGTGACCTGTGGTGTCCCTCTGGTGTCACTGGCGAGTCCCCAGCAGAAGCAACATCACCTCCTCAGCAGGAGGAAGACGAGAAGGAGGTGAGGATGTGACTGAAACTCCTGCCCGTTCACATGGGGAGGTCGCCACACGAACGGGGGCCAAGCACAGGTGGAGCAGCGGAGGTACCATGGGGACTGGGGGGGGACATGGGGACAGTCCCCAAGGTCCCCTCAGGGGATGCTGTGGTGGGGGCGGGGGGGAGGGGGTGCAGGGTGGAGCAGCATCTTCAGGGGGATGTGGGGAGATGGAAATGGCTGGGAGTGACCCCAGAAATGTTTTCACCACCTCCTCCTGTAACATGTGGGCCGCCCCCTTCTTTGGGGTGCTGGTAACAAATTGGCAGATGGCGGTGACAAAAAGCGCAGGTGCCACCTCGGGGATTGCACAGAGAGAGGGTCCTGCAGCATGACCAAGACCCCCCTGACTGAGGGGCACCCCAGGGTGACAAAGGGGGGGGGGGGTCAGGGGTGTCCCCAAGGTGTGAGGGGAGCAGGTTTTATGGGGAAGTGTGGTTGGGGCGCAACAGAAATGCGTCCAGTCCTGCCGGTGTCCGGAGCACGAGGGGGACATGGCACCTGTTACCCTGTCACTGTGTCCCCCTGTCTCCCATCATCCACTGTACCCCACTGTCCCTTTTGCTGGGCAGCAAGGGGTGGTGGCACTCCTGGATGGGTGTCCAGGTGGATCTGCACTCACCTGCTATGGACAGAGTTGTCAAACGTGATGTGGGGACACTGGGTTGCACTGTCATTGGCATTTCACTGTCATTGTCACCATCACTGTCAGTGCCACTGCCATTTGTCACTGTTATTGTCACTGTCACTGTCCTTAGCACTGTCACTGTCACCATCACCATCACTGTCATAGCACTCACTGGCTGCTCCCCAGGGTCCGCAGAGGTACTGGGGAACAGCCAGGGGACAGATGGATAGATGTGGGACAGAAGGACATGAGTGAGACACCAGGAGAGACATAAGGCACACAAAAGGGACATGAGAAGATACCAGAAGGACACTCAGGGGACACTGGGACACTTGCGGACACTCACAATATCACTGAAGGTGTAGCAGTCGGGGATTTTCTGTTTTAGTAGCGTTTGGATGTTGATGGCCTTGAGCTGGAACTCCATGATGACACTGATCAGCCTGAGGGGACAAAAAACACTACAAGAGGCCTCAAAATCACTAAAAAATAAAATAGGAAAAAATCCACCTCAAAATCCCAAAGAAACCAATGCAAAAGGGAAAACTCCGCCGCAAAAAATCCCCAAAAAAGAGAACAAATCTGCCCATAAATCCCCAAAAAACCCTGTGAGTTCCCCAAGTTCAAAAAAAAACCTGGAAAAGGAAAAATTTGACCCCAAAAATCCCCCAGAAATTAAAATTCCACCCCAAAATCCTAAAAAAAAAAAAAGGAAAATTTCCACCCCAAAATCTCAAAAAATCCAATGCTAATGGAAAATTCCACCTGAAATCCCCAAAAACCTCAGGAGTTCCCAAAATAACAAAAAAAAAAAAAACATTCTAGAAAAGGAAAAATTCTGCACCAAAATCCCCCAGAAAACATCAGGAAAGGGAAAACTTGGCCACAAAATCCCCAAAAATTACCCTGGGAAAGGGAAAATTTCATCCCATAATCCCACACAGGAATTCGGAAAAAGGGGTCGCAAATCCAACACTTGGATTTTAGGGATGGGAAACTTCCCTGGGTGGGACTTGTGGGATTTACCTGTGGAATTGGAGGGTGAAATTGCTGTCAGTGCAATCCAGCACCAGCAGCTGGGGGTCTCCAGGGTACACCCCCAGGCACTCTGTGGGCTTGGGACTGGGGTCAGGGAATGCTGAGAGCCCAGAAACCCTGGGACTTCCCAAATCCTGAATCACATATACTCCAGGACCATCCCAAACCTTGCACCTCAAACCCAAACCCCAAACCCCAAACCAAAACCCTACTCCTAAACCTCTTGGGACCATCCCAAATGCCTTTAGAGTATCCCAAATCTCAAATCCCAACCCTAACTCTAAAACCCAAACCCCAAGTGTCCCCACCAGTGATGACGCTGGAGGCAATGTCGAAGGTGTCATTACCAGGGTCAATGTCCCCTGTGCGGAAGAAGTGCTGTGCCTGGTGCCATCTCTGGTGACACCTGCAGTGCCAGCATAGGGGTAGTGGCCCAGGGTCTTGTTGAGGACAGCCAGGTACTGTGGGGACAGGGAAACAGTGCTGGGGATAGCACTGGGGCACCTCAGCGTCCTCAAATCACACCAGTGTCCCAAATCACCTCCATAGGCTGAGGTCCTTCATGTCCCCAGATGACCACTGTGTCCCCAACTCTTCTAACCCCTTTCGGTGTCCGTGTGCCACCTTCTTGAGGACAAAGGCATGGGGTGGGAGGTGCTGGCCTGGCACAGCCCTCGGGGTGCCCAGTCCCCCTTGTCACTCCCACACCTGTGCATGTCCCTGTGCCAGGGCTGGCATTAACGGTAGCACCGGGCCAGGCACTGGCACAGACACCAACCAAAACGGCTTGCAACCAGCAGGGCCACCCATGGGGTGGGCACGGAGCCACCCCAGCCTGGCCCCACGCCTGGCCTGTCACTGCCATGCCCACCAGCATTGCCACACCATAGACTAATGTGTCCCCTGGCACTGCCGTGCTCGTGGTGGCATCTCCACGGGCATTCCAGCACCTGCGGCGGCACTTCCATGGCCATGTGTGCCTTGGTATCACCACACCCCTGGTGGCACCTCTATGACCACCTCATCCTGACACCCCTGATCACCACCCCCTGTGGATGACAGGGACACTGTGAGCACCTGCACCCTGTTCTGTCCCTTCAGTTACCCCCTTGTAGACATCTCTGCTGCCAGTGGCACAGGTGCCACCTGATGCCACCGTGTGGGACTTGTCCCAGTTATCGCCGATGGATAGACACCTGGTGCCACTGGGCAGGGATGATGTCCCCAGGGCTTGTGGCAGAGCAGGACCCACACTGGGAAGGCCACATCCGAGGCCACCAAACTGTACCCAGCAGGCAGGAGGGACACCGGTGAGAACATGGTGGTGCCGCAGGGGGGGTGGCAGGTGACGTGTGGGGCACATGTGGGCACAGGAACTCATGCATCACGGGCTGGGGCAGGTACCATGCTCCAAAATCATGTCCCCTGTCCCTGTGTCCTGTTCCGTGTCCTGTGCCATGCTCAAGGTCATGTCCTGTGTCCTATACCACACCCTGCACCCTGTGTCATGTCCTATATGCCCCATGTCCCATGTTTCATGTCTTTAGTCCCATGTCCCATGAAACCCTTCACGCTGTGCCCCAGTCATGCCCAGGGCCCTACACCAAGCCCAATCTTGGCATCATGGCCCTGGGAACTGGGACTGGCACTGGGGCTGGAAGCCACCTGGGACAATGCCTGGCATCATGACACAGCAGCTGGAAACGTGGTGGGGATTGGGACTAGACAATGGACACCGGGTCTGGGGCTGGGCACTGGAACTGGACACCAAACCAGGATCTATCTTAAGCCCCCATACTGGTCTGGCAGCACTGAGGTTACTGGGGATACTGGGAGCTACTGGAGGGGTACTGTGGGTGCTGACTGCTTCCCCCCCAGAACACGACGAGAGGAACCCCGGGGGGAGGGGGGGGGGGGGGGGGGGGGAGGTGGGGGGCAGGAGCCCCGAAAATGAGACACGCGAGCTCCCAGTTCAGCAAGGTCACGGTGCGACAGCCCAGTCCCTGGCTCCTCCCCTGTCCCTGTCCCCTCCTCGGTCCCCAGGGCATGACACGGGGCTGTCCCTATCCCAGTCCCTGTCCCCATTCCCGGTCCTGTATTCCCGGTCCCTGTCCCCATTCCCTGTTTCCATTCTCGGTCCCTGTCCCCATTCCAGTCCCCATTCCAGTCCCCGTTCCCACTCCCGTTCCCGCTCCCGCTCCCATTCCCGTTCCCTCTCACCGCACGCCGCCGCCATCGCTCTGCCCACCGCTCCCGCCCTCACGTGACCAGGGAGAACCCCGCGCTGCTTCCGCACACCAATCACAGCGCGCGATCGCTCCTAGATTTGCATAACCACGCCCTCTGCTCCGACACCGCCCACCACCGGCTGTAGCCGGGTCTAGGCGCAGTTTGCTCCCAGTTCCCTCCCAGTGCTCCCAGTAAGAGCGGTACTGGCAGGGAGAGCGCTCCCAGTTGCTTCTAGGTGCTGTCAGGATCGTTACCAGTGCTCCCAGTATCACTTCCCAGTGCCGCGCGGGGCGCAACCGCTTTGCAATCCCCCAGGGCGGAGCGCGGCTGCTTTTGCGCGTCGGCACCGGGCCGGGCCGGGCTGGGGGAGGAGGAGCGGAAGGAAGAAGAGTAGTGGAAGGAAGAGCAGCAGCAGAACCGAGCGGCTCACTCGCTCGCCCGCTCTAGGCCGCAGCTTCCCCGACTTCCCCGGCATCACCCCTCCCCCCGGAAGCCGCAGGTGAGCTGGGAGGGGGAGCTCGCCCCAAATCCATCGTGGGGAGGTCTCCTGGAGGTTTCTTTGTGGGGCAGGAGATGTTTGGATCTTGCAGGACCCCGAAGCTCAGCCGGAAATGCCCCGGGAGGGATCTTGGCGGGTCCCACATTGCTATCGCTCGTTCTGGCGGAGAGGGGGCGAGATCGGTTCTGGGGATATCCGGGAGAGCCGTGGGGGAATACGGGAACCCCGGAGCGGGGAGAGCGCAGAGGGGCGATCCCGGAGCCGGGGGACCCCCGGCAGCCTGGAGGGGTGTGGGAGGTTGGTGATAAGCAGCCCCAGGCTCTCTGAGGCTGAAAGGGGCACTGGCTTGTCCAGCTGAACTTGGCCCGCAGGAACATAAACCCAACGCGCTCAACCCTTCTTTTCCCCCAAAAATGGATTTCCCATTCCTAAACCTTGGCCCGATGGAGGATGAGGCCGTGAGGAAGAAGAACATGCCCCCGGAGCCCCAGGCAGGTGAGGAGGAAGTCCCTGCCCCTTTCACCCTCTGTCCTGCTCCATCTCCCAGCCCAGCACGGCCCCCGGCTGCAGGACAGCCCCGCTGCCGACGCCGTCCTGCCAGGGACGTGCTGGGGGGATCTCCTTCCCCCTCCCTCTGGAACAGAGGCAAATCCCATCTTCTCCTTGTCTTTCCCCCTCTAGACAAGGAGCTGAGGATGGAGACCAGGGAGGACAAATCCCTGCAGCAGAACCTTGTGGAAGAGGCTGTTTGGAGCAGCTCCATTGCACAGGAAACCAGCGAGGAGGAAAAGCCCGGGAGATCCCACATGAGGATGGGCTGCAAACACAGTTCTTGGGTATCCGAGGAGGAGAACCAGGGCCAAAGAACCGGACAGAGCTGCAGCCAGAGCTCAGAGCTGGGGTTCCATGAGCATCTTCATGATGCGGATAAGCCCCACAAGTGTTCAAATTGTGGGAAGAGCTTCAGCAAGAGATCCTCCCTGATCTGGCACTGGAGAATCCACATGGGGGAACGGCCCTATGAGTGTGGGGAGTGTGGAAAGAGCTTCAGTACGAGATTCAAACTGATCCGCCACCAGATGATCCACACTGGGGAGAGGCCCTATGAATGTGACATACGCAGGAAGAGGTTTCAGACCAGCTCCAATCTCGTCATGCATCAGCGGATTCACACAGAAGAGAGGCCCTTCCGCTGCCCTGACTGTGGGAAGGGCTTCAAATACAACTCCCGCCTTGTCTCCCACAGGCGCATCCACACTGGGGAGATGCCCTATGAGTGTGGGCAGTGTGGGAAGTGCTTCAGGACAAGCTCTGAACTGATTGTCCACCAAAGGATCCACACAGGGGAACAGCCCTATGAGTGTGATAAATGCAGCAAGAGGTTTCTGACCAGCTCCAGTCTCCTCCTGCACCAGCGCATTCACATAGAGGAGAGGCCCTTCTGCTGCCCCGACTACAGGAAGGGCTTCAGGCACAACTCCAACCTCGTCACCCACCGGCGCATCCACACTGGGGAGAGGCCCTATGAGTGTTCTGAGTGTGGGAAGAGCTTTTCACAGAGCTCTCACCTGACCAAACACCAATGGAGGCACCACTAAGGGAAGCCCTGCAAATCAAGTGCAGGAAGAGCTTCATGTGCTGCTCCAGCTCCATTCTCCATGGCAGGATCTGTGCTGGATGATGCCGAGTGACCCCTGGTGGGCAGAGCCCCGGTGATCCATGTTAGGAAGACACCTGGCTGGGCGGCTCTTCATCCTCCTGGCTTCCCTTGAGCACCTGGACATATCCACAGATCAACATCAGAAATCCATTGTGAAGAGCACGTTTGTCGACTTCTGACCCGAGAAAAATCTCACTCTTTGCATCTTCTGGTGGCATCAAGCAACACTGAATGGCCTTGGAGGTCTTCTCCAATAGAAATCCATCATTTTAATCCTTTCTGGCTCATGGGCATCTTCCACAGCCAAATGGGAACATATTGGGGCAAACCCCACAATTTTGGAGATGGTGGGGTGGAAACCCCTTCAAAAAGGGTTCTTCCCACCCAGCCAAGCATGTGGATGCTTTGCCAGCAGGGACACATAAATTCTTTTGTTTTGGCCTTGAAACAAAAAGGTTTCTGTTCATTCCTTTGAAAGCCCTGTAACTGGGGTGTCCTGGTTTGAAGGACAGGTGTTTGCCAAGGAAAGCAGAAGCTTCCCCTTGGACTGAAAGAAAATATGATTCTTCCGATTATTATAATTTCGGAATTAAGAGAGCTCTCAGGCAAAGATATGGGGGTAGGAATAACAGTTCTTTACTAGTATATTTAACAAGACAAACAAGAACAACAACAGCTATGAAATTACCCACAAACAGAACAGTAACTCAGTCCCAGTGTTTTTTGGCTGCAGGCACCTTTTCCCTGAGCTGCAGTTCCCGGTGCTGGGGGCGGGCGGCTCCCGCAGAGCTGCAGGAGGGCTGGGGGTGATGGCAGAGCTGTCCCAGGGGGAGAGAGAGATGGAGAGAGAGCTCTCCGCTCACGGTGTCGGTCCCGGTGCTCAGTAGAGTGCTGGATGGTGGTAGTTCACAGCGAGAAGACAGCCGGGCAGGGTCCGATGGTGGTTTCCCGACGCTGGGATGGGACACAGACGGCGATCGTCCTTCTCGTCCGAACTCCGCGGGAGAAATGGGCCGAGGCCCAGCCTTCCTCTTCCTCTTCTGGCTGTTTGAATCTCGCGGGGCTTGCTTCTTCCCTCCCGTCCCCTCCCCCTTGTCACCAGGGCCCAGTCAACAGGTATCTTAGCATGACAATGGGGAAAATTCCACAGAGGGAAAAAAAAAAAAGAAAGAACTAACCCTCAACATTATCCACCCCGAATTTTCCCCTACCATCATGCCAAATCAAATTAAAAACCTTCAAATTATAGACATCCATACAGTTACAGATACAGGCACAGTATTGTAGGTAGTTCACCCTAAAACAATGTCTCCTTGGGGTATGCATCTGGTCTTTCCATCCCTTTGCATGATCCACCAGGTACACCCTGGCCCTTGAGCAAAAACCACCCCCCGAATTGGATTGTCTTTGCTGGAGGCAGGGTTCACCCAAACAGTTTTTCCTAGCATACCTCTCATATGCACCACTGGAACCTTGTCCCCATCTGGTGTTCTCAAGGGCTCAGACTGGGCAGGGCCTGCTCGATTAGTGGAACCTCGGGTGTTCACTAACCATGTGGCCTTTGGTAGATTAATCTCCCAGTTCTTGAAAGTCCCCCCACTCAGTGCCTTCAAGGTGGTTTTAAGCAGCCCATTGCACCGTTCCACTTTCCCAGCCGCTGGTGCGTGATAAGGAATGTGGTACACCCACTCGATGCCGTGTTCTCTGGCCCAGGTGCTTATGAGGCTGTTTTTGAAATGAGTCCCATTGTCTGACTCAATTCTCTCAGGGGTACCATGTCTCCAAAGGACTTGTTTTTCCAGGCCCAGGATGGTGTTGCGGGCAGTGGCATGAGGCACAGGGTAGGTCTCCAACCATCCAGTGGTGGCTTCTACCATGGTCAGCACGTAACGCTTGCCTTGGCGTGTCTGAGGCAGTGTGATGTAGTCAATCTGCCAGGCCTCCCCATACTTATATTTGGACCACCGCCCCCCATACCAGAGGGGCTTCACTCGCTTGGCTTGCTTGATGGCAGCACACATCTCATAGTCATGGATAACCTGGGAAATACTGTCCATGGTGAGATCCACCCCTCTATCTCATACCCACTTATAGGTAGCATCTCTGCCTTGGTGACCTGAGGCATCGTGGGCCCATCGAGCCAGGAACAACTCTCCTTTGTGTTGCCAGTCTAAGTCTATCTGTGACACCTCTATCCTTGCAGCCTGATCTACTTGCTCATTGTGTTGGTGCTCCTCATTAGCCCGACTCTTGGGGACATGGGCATCTACATGATGGACCTTTACGGGTAGCTTCTCTACCCGACTGGCAATGTCTTTCCACTCATCAGCAGCCCAGATTGGCTTTCCCCTACGTTGCCAGTTAGCTTTTTTCCATCTTTCCAGCCAGCCCCACAGAGCATTGGCTACCATCCATGAATCAGTGTAAAGGTAAAGCTTTGGCCACTTCTCTCTTTCAGCAATGTCCAGGGCCAGCTGAACAGCTTTGAGTTCAGCAAGTTGACTTGATCCACCTTCTCCTTCAGTAGCTTGTGCAACCTGTCGTGTGGGGCTCCATACGGCTGCTTTCCACTTCCGGTTCATCCCCACGATGCGACAGGAACCGTCAGTGAAAAGAGCGTAGCGAGTTTCATCTGCTGGCAGTTGGTTGTATGGCGGGGCTTCATCAGCCCGGGTCACTTGTTCTTGCTCCTCTTCATCGGCAAGACCAAAATTTTCACCTTCTGGCCAGTTTGTAATTATTTCCAAAATCCCAGGGCGATTTGGGTTTCCGATACGGGCGCGCTGTGTGATGAGGGCAATCCACTTGCTCCATGTGGCATCGGTGGCGTGGTGGGTAGAGGGGACCTTCCCTTTAAACATCCACCCCAGCACTGGTAGTCGGGGTGCCAGGAGGAGCTGTGCTTCTGTGCCAATCACTTCTGAGGCAGCTTGAACTCCTTCATAAGCAGCCAAGATCTCCTTCTCTGTTGGGGTGTAGTTGGCTTCAGATCCTCTGTAACTTCGGCTCCAGAATCCCAGAGGTCGGCCTCGGGTCTCACCAGGTACCTTCTGCCAAAGGCTCCAGGACAAGCCCTTGTTCCCGGCTGCAGAGTAGAGCACATTCTTCACCTCTGGTCCCGTCCTGACTGGGCCGAGGGCTACAGCATGAGCGATCTCCTGCTTGATCTGGGCAAAGGCTTGCTGCTGCTCAGGGCTCCAGTGGAATTCGTTCTTCTTCCGGGTGACCAGGTAGAGAGGGCTCACGATCTGGCTGTACTCAGGAATGTGCATTCTCCAAAAGCCTATGGCACCTAGGAAAGCTTGTGTTTCCTTCTTGTTGGTTGGTGGAGACATCGCGGTGATCTTATTGATGACCTCAGTGGGGATTTGGCGCCGCCCGTCTTGCCACTTTACTCCCAGGAACTGGATCTCTCGGGCAGGACCTTTGACTTTGCTCCTCTTGATGGCAAAACCGGCTCCCAGCAGAATCTGGATGATCTTTTCTCCTTTCTCAAATAATTCCATTGCCGTGTTCCCCCACACAATGATGTCATCAATGTATTGCAGATGTTCTGGAGCTTCACCCTTTTCCAGTGCAGCCTGGATCAGTCCATGGCAGATGGTGGGGCTGTGTTTCCACCCCTGGGGCAGTCGGTTCCAGGTGTACTGCACGCCCCTCCAGGTGAAAGCAAACTGAGGCCTGCACTCTGCTGCCAGAGGAATGGAGAAAAATGCATTGGCAATGTCAATGGTGGCGTACCACTTTGCTGCCTTGGACTCCAGCGCGTACTGGAGTTCCAGCATGTCCGGCACGGCAGCGCTCAGCGGTGGAGTCACTTCATTCAATGCACGATAGTCCACAGTCAATCTCCATTCTCCATCAGACTTGCGCACAGGCCAGATGGGGCTGTTGAAGGGTGAGTGGGTTCTGCTGACCACCCCTTGGCCCTCCAGCTCACGGATCATCTTGTGGATGGGGATCACGGCATCTCGATTTTTCCTGTACTGCCGGTGGTGCACTGTGGAGGTGGCAATTGGCACTTGCTGCTCCTTCACCTTCAGGAGTCCCACTACAGATGGGTTCTCTGACAGTCCAAGCAAGGTGTTCAATTGCTTAATGTTTTCTGCCTCTACAGCAGCTATTCCAAAAGCCCACCTGAGTCCCTTTGGGTCTTTGTAATAGCCATTCCTCAGGAAGTCTATGCCTAGAATACACGGTGCCTCTGGGCCAGTCACAATTGGATGCTTCTGCCACTCTTTCCCAGTCAGGCTCACCTCAGCCTCCAGCAAAGTCAATTCCTGTGATCCCCCTGTCACCCCAGCAATAGAAACAGGCTCTTCCCCCACATGTTCTGATGGTATTAGGGTGACCTGTGAACCAGTATCAACTAAGGCCCTATGTTTTTGTGGCTCTGATGTGCCAGGCCATCGGATCCACACCGTCCAAAAGACCCAGTTTTCCCGTGCCTCTCCCTGGCTAGAGGCAGGGCCCCTCTAGCACTGGTTATTATTTCCTTCCTGGGCATACATGTTGGAGGTTCCCTCAAGGGGATCTGACAAATCATCCTCCCTTTTGTAATACCCTGCATCTTGGTTATGGGAAGTTGAGGCTACCTTCACTTTAGTGGAGCTCCTTTGGTTAGTGTTTCCCTCCTTGAGTTGACGCACCCGTGCTGCCAGGGCAGAAGTGGGTTTCCCATCCCACCTCCTCATGTCTTCCCCATGGTCACGCAGAAAGAACCACAGGTCAGCTCGTGGGGTGTATCCTCTCTCCTTAGCTGGGGGACGTTGGGCTCTAACTCTGGGATCTGTGACTCGCACTGGTGCTGCATTGACCTTCCTCATCTCCTCCCTCACCCCTCTTATCTCCTCCTTGAACTCCTATCTGAGTTCCCTAATCACGGCAGAGACCTGAGCCTGCATTGGGCCATTCATTATACTCTCAAAATTTCTGAGCTTATCGGCAACAGAACCCACTGTCTCGTGGTTGGTGTCAGCATTAATGGCTGCAATGAATGTGGTGTATTGAGATGGCCCCAGGTGTGCCAGATTCCACAACATCTGCCCTGTGCACCTGACCTTGTCGGGGTCATTGTCGTTGTCCACCCGTCCCAAAGAGTACTTCCAGTATTGCTACTTCTCTCAGCTGTTGGATCCCCTCCTCAGCGGTTTTCCAGCACATTCTATGGTGGTGCTCCTGCATTCTCTCTCTATGGACAAACCTCTCTCTTACACTCATTAAAAGCCGCTCCCAGAGGGAAAGGGGGCCTCGTTCCCTTACGAATATGTGATCCACACCTGAGTCCTGGGTTAGGGGTCCCAAATTCCTTGCCTCAGTACCATCCAGCTGCACACCTGTACCCATAAGGTCCCAGACCCGCAGTAACCACGTTGTAAAAGCCTCACGGCCCCTTCGTACAACATCCTTACGGAGATTACGGAGACTCTCGTATGACAGGGACTCTGTGACGATCTCAACCTCTGGCTCCCCTGCTGGTTGTGAGGGCCCTGCTTTCTGATCATTATTATCTAGGTGCTTTGTTTTCACCTTAGACTTTCTAGTTTCCACGGGGGCAACTGCTGCTGGCTGTGAGTGCCCTTGCAGTTCAGCTGGAGCCTGGAGAGATGTAACATTTGTGGGTTCCACTGCTGCACCATCAGGTTCTCCCTCTTTAAGGCAGAGGGAGAGTTTCTCAAGAGCTGGGGAAAGGTACTCCTTCAGCATTTGGCCCATCTCCTTCACTAGAAACCCCACCCACTCTGGATGGTTCCTTTCTGAGGTGAGCTCTGGGGCAGAATCAGGCTCAGGGGCAACATCCTTAACCTCTGGGGCAGAATCCTTAGTCTCTGGGGCAGAATCCTTAGTCTCTGGGGCAGGGGCAGAGTCAGGCTCTGGGACAGAATCCTTAGTCTCTGGGGGAGAATCCTTAGTCTCTGGGGCAGGGGCAGGGTCAGGCTCTGGGGCAGAGTCCTTAGTCTCTGGGGCAGAGCCAGGCTCTGGGGCAGGGCCAGGCTCTGGGGCAGGATCCCTATTCCTTGGGGGACGTATCAGGGTTGTCATCCAAGTCAATCTCCCCTCATCTCGGAATGTTAAATAGAACAGGTTTACAAGGCCTATTAGCAATGTCAGCCACTGTATGATATCATTACTGCTTAGAAGAGATTTGAACCCCTCAAAAGCTGGTGGAGCAGACCCAAAAAACTGTGTAAGGGGTTGGGACAAAATTTTCCCTGGTGTCATATCCTCACAGTATGTACCATTATTAAAGTAGCCCCAAAAACATACAGTTAGAGTGTGATAGCTCCGAATCCATGTGCCCACCTTCCAGAGGAAGTTAAAAATCCATGAATTTCTCATGTTATCAGCCCACAAAAGGAACTGGATAATAGTTACAGCAGCCTGAGTTATAGGACCCATGTTCAAGTAAGGGATTGCAAATGGGAGAGATAGAGCTGTGGCCACATGGAGCCCAAACCACGGTAAGCTGGACAACATGATGCCACCTAACACAAAACTGAGGTAACTCAAGAACTGTTATTCCTTTTTCACCCTTTTCTCTCAATGCCCTCGGGCCCCACGTTGGGCGCCAAAATCTGTCCTGGTTTGAAGGACAGGTGTTTGCCAAGGAAAGCAGAAGCTTCCCCTTGGACTGAAAGAAAATATGATTCTTCCGATTATTATAATTTCGGAATTAAGAGAGCTCTCAGGCAAAGATATGGGGGTAGGAATAACAGTTCTTTACTAGTATATTTAACAAGACAAACAAGAACAACAACAGCTATGAAATTACCCACAAACAGAACAGTAACTCAGTCCCAGTGTTTTTTGGCTGCAGGCACCTTTTCCCTGAGCTGCAGTTCCCGGTGCTGGGGGCGGGTGGCTCCCGCAGAGCTGCAGGAGGGCTGGGGGTGATGGCAGAGCTGTCCCAGGGGGAGAGAGAGATGGAGAGAGAGCTCTCCGCTCACGGTGTCGGTCCCGGTGCTCAGTAGAGTGCTGGATGGTGGTAGTTCACAGCGAGAAGACAGCCGGGCAGGGTCCGATGGTGGTTTCCCGACGCTGGGATGGGACACAGACGGCGATCGTCCTTCTCGTCCGAACTCCGCGGGGGAAATGGGCCGAGGCCCAGCCTTCCTCTTCCTCTTCTGGCTGTTTGAATCTCGCAGGGCTTGCTTCTTCCCTCCCGTCCCCTCCCCCTTGTCACCAGGGCCCAGTCAACAGGTATCTTAGCATGACAATGGGGAAAATTCCACAGAGGGAAAAAAAAAAATAGAAAGAACTAACCCTCAACATGGGGTTAAAATAAAATGTTGAAGTAAGGCATGGATGGGGACATGTGGCGGACAAGGACATGGGTGAGGTCATGGATGGGGACGTGAGGGGACACAGCCTTTCATGGAGACATAGACATGGATGGGGACACAGACCCAGCTGGGGACATGAAGGTACATGGACATGGGTGGGGACACGAACTGGGACAGCATCAATGCCACCAGCACCTTCATCTCAGCCATGGCAAAGCACTGCCTAATGCAGTTCCTGCCACCACATTCCCACCATCACTGCTGCAGTATCCCAGCTGAATGTCACCATCCACCAGGGCGGGAGGGTTGTCGACAAGTTGTTGTCAGGGCTTGTTCAGTTGGTGACAAGGGGTGTGGAAGCAAGTGACAGCCACCACAGTGTACCAGGGCCACCACCCTCAGGGGAGCCCAACCACCTCTGAGGACAGCGCAAATGTCAGTGCCACCAGCAGTGTCCCATGCAGGGTGTCACCAGTGGTGTCCTAGTGGCAGTGTCCCCACAGGTGTGGCAATGTTGTCCCCTGCTGTGTGTCCTGGTGGCACTGTGTCCCTTCCCCTCCATTTGTCCTCATCCTCCACTGTGGCCATTACCTCTGTGTGTCCCTGTCCCCTTCCATGTGCCCCCATGTCTCCTCCTATGTTCCTGTCCTCCACCCCTGGTGGGGCCTGATCCTCCAAGGTCCCCAGCCCATGTCCTGCAGAGTCTCCCTGTGTCCCTCAGGATGTTTCCGTGGCTGCTCCTGGTGCTGAGTGTCTGCACCCACCCCAGCACACGTAGGGACACACCATGACAGTTATGACACCCCATGAAACCTTTTCTCCTTGGATTTTGGGTCTTCCCCCCTTATTTTGGATACTTTCTCCCTATTCTGGATACTTTATCCCCTATTTTGTGTCTTTCCCCCTCTTTTGAGTCTTTACCATTTATTTTGTTTCCTTTCCCCTTATTTTGCTTCCCTTCCTCATCTTTTGGATCCTTTCCCCCATTTTCCATCCTTTCCCCTAAATTCAGGCACCTTCTTGCTTCTGGTACGTTTTTGGGTGCCTTCCCCCTCCTCCAATCCTCTCCAACTTCTTAAACCTCCTCAGCCCCCACACAGGTTGCCCCCCAGGCATGTCCGCAGCTGTCCCATGCCACATGGACTGGGTGCTCGCCATCCTCGGCGCCCTTGAGTCTCCAGCCCGGGGCAACTCCCCCGGCACTGCCCCCAACAGCGGCACCCCCAAAACTCTGCCGTCTCGGAGCCGCCGAGCGGGTGCCTGGCCCTCGGCCCTGAGCACAGAGCTCTGCCCGGGGGCTCCCGGGGAAAGGCGGCGGCGCTCGGCAGAGGCCCCAGCCCGCCCAGCCCGCGGCAATTCCCCCGCATCGGGACAAAATCCTGCCCCGAAGGAGCCACTTGCAACGTCCGTCTGCGGCTCCTCCGTGCCCCGAAGATCCCGGCAGCTGCCCCGCGCTCGCCAGGCGCTACGGCTTCCGCAACCGGGCACAATATTCACTTCATGCAATCTTTGCTATCTCTGCTTACAGGTGCAAAACCAGCTGCTGCTCAGACAGTCCCAGATCAGACTGAAGGGCTCCCACCCAAAATGCTGCATTCCGTTCTGACCCACCATTAAGAAATCCAAGAGCAAAACAGACAGCTCATTACAGAAAACCTTGCAAAATCACATCTGACAACATTTTGGTCCAAAATCGCAAATATGAACAGAAGCTGAGCAAGTCAGCAACGTTAGAAAACAAGCTTTGAGCATTGCGACTACAAGAGCTCAGGCAATGCATTTAATTGGAATCAGGCCTCTCTTTCTGACATGTGAGCAATGCCATCCAATTTCCCAAACCAGGGAAATGGGGGGTCCTGGCAGCTGCCGCTTCACACGCAGCAATGACACAGAATAGGGCAGGGAGAGCAGCTGCCAAACTCCTACCTTCTACTTGCAATTAAGAACTTTTATTCTGATGTCTAATAAAGCAACGATTAATAGTCAAAAAGACTAAAAATACCTGTACTAATTATAACACAACTAAGAATAACTGTACTATTGATAGCAATAATAGAGCTAATAGCGATAATAAGAATTAATCATGGTAATAAAAACCCTACCACACTTATACTAGGTTTGCCAGGCCAGGTTTTGGTATGGGGGGTCTCTAGAAGCACCTTCTGTGAGAGGCTGCTGGAAGCACCTGCTCCTCCATGTCCTGCAGAGTCAACGCCAGCTGGCTCCAGGACGGACCAGCCGCTGGCCAAGGCTGGGCCAGGTAGAAATGGTGGGAACACCTTTGGGAAAACAGACTGAAGAAAAGCAGTTCTTGTGCAGTTGTAACTGTGGCCAGGGAAGAGCAGGGCGAGAACATGAGAGGAACAACTGTGCACACAGCCAGGGCAGGGCAGGAGGAGGGGCAGGAGCTACTGCAGGTGCTGGAGCTGATTGCCCTGAGATTCTGTGGTGCAGTCCCTGGTGAGGCAGCTGGGCCCCTGCAGCCCATGGAGGGCACAGAGTGCAGAGGTGCACCTGCAGCGCCTGGAGGGGCCCATGCCAGAGCAGGGGGACGCCTGAGTGGAGGCTGTGACCCCATGAGAAACCCGTGCTGGAGCAGGGACCTGGCAGGGACCAGCAACCCGTGGAGAGAGAAGCCCACGCTGGAGCAGGGTCCTGGTAGGACTTGCGAGCCCATAGGAACGTGACCCACATTGCAGCAGTTTATGAAGAACTGCTGTCCCCGAGATGAACTCACCTTGGAGAAGTTCATGGAGAAGCGTCTCAGGGAGGGACCCCATGGTGCAGCAGGGGAACGGCTCCTCTCCCTGAGCAGCAGCAGGAGAAACAACATGTGATGAACTGACCAGAACCCCCATTCCCCATCTCCCTGCACCCACTGGGGGAGGAGGCAGAGCTGGGAAAGAGGGAGGGATGGGCAGAAGATACAGTTATCTTACTTCTCACTCTCCTGGTCTGATTTGGAGAGCAGTTAATTCAATTAATATCACCAATTTCAGACCTGTTTCACCCATTGTGACATTTGCTAAGTGATATGTCCCAGTCCTTATCTCAACCCAGTAAGCCTTCATTCTGTTTTCTGTCTCCTGTCCGTATCTGGAGAGGAGTGAGAGAGCAGCTTTGGTGGGTGTCGGCCATCCAGCCAGGGTCATCTGACAACACTTCCTTTCTCTCATTCTTTCTTTCTCTCTTTCTTTTCACAGGTCACTGTGAAGAGGTTGAGTGGTGCTTTGATGGAGGGAGTGAAGGTGGCAGGGAGCAGCAGGGACAGGAGCCACAGGGATGTGGCACAGGCATCAGAAGGGCCCAGGCAGCTGGCAGGGGCTCTCCCCCTGGCCCAGCAGCAGCCCCGTGCTGTGCCCAAGGCACTCCCACCAGGGGCTGGGCCCAGAGGCAGGGGGAGACTCCAGTCCCGGGGGCGGCGTCTCTGCCCGGATCCCCGTCCAGCCCAGCCTCCCCCGAGTGCGCAGTGACCGCTGGCACGGCTGCACTGGACAGAGTGACCTGTGGGGACATTGAGAGCTGCCCCCACTGTGACACTGCCCTTGGGATTTCACAGGCACCAAACAAATCACAGCCAGCCCTGCTCCTTGTGATGTCACAGGCACCAGAGCACATCACAGTCCTGCCCCTTGTGATGTCACAGGCTCCAGAGCACATCACAGCCCTGCTCCTTGTGATGTCAAATGTGGAGGCCCATGGCTTTGCCTTAGAGGAATTTCCCTTGAGTGGGCTGTGATTAGCTTATCTCAACCCTCCTAGAAGGATGCTCATTAGGTTAGCACACCTTTTCTTGTCATGGTGAGCTACTGAATAGCTTCTCTTATCCCACCATGCCCTAGTATCCATGTTAATCCTTTGTAACCAATTGGTCTTTCCCCCTTGCTCTCTCCCATAAAAACCTCAGTTATTTCCCTCAGTTCTCTAGGGAGCAGTCTTTCCTGGCTCCCTTCACAGAGCTGCTGAATAATAAAGGAATCTTTGTGGAATTTGCCATAAGACGCTTCCCGTCTCTCTGTCCCTGAGGCAGCCTGGGAAAGCCTTGCAAGCAGAGCTGGAATCGCTGAGATTAAATCACTGACCAGAGCTGATGACTTGTGGCCACAGCTACCCCTTCCTGAGGCTTATCCAGTGGCCAGGAGAACAGACAGAAGATCCCCTAGAAGGCAGTTCCTTGCAGGACTCTCTCTCTCTGGGAAGGCTGGCAGCTTCCTGGGTCTGAAGCATTGAATCTCAAAAGACCCCCTACCAGCCTTCAGTCACAGGTACCAGAGCACATCACAGCCCTGCCCCTTGTGATGTCTCAGGCCCCATGAGTGCCCCAAGTGTGGGAAGAGCTTCTCACAGAGCTCTCATTTCACCAGATACCAAGATGCACCACTGAGGGAAGCCCTGCAAGTGCCCGGAGTGCAAGAAGAGCTTTGTGCCAGTCTAAGGTTGCAATGTAAGATGTTAACCACAAGTATATATTCTATCACCATCTGTTAAAAGCAGGTGGAGCAGTGTTCCTTCTCTCTTCCATGACCCATCCATCATAACTCCAGGGGGCAGGGGGAAATATCTTCTGTTAATAGGCCAGCTGTTAAAGCCAGGTGGGGTAGTTTTGTTTACCCCTTTCAGGACCCATCCTTTGTCCAGGAAGGTGTGATAATTGATAAAAGATTCGTGTCAATCATAAAAGTAGTGGGGTTTGTATAAACCAGAATACTTAGGTCTGAAATGAAGCATGGACATTAGATAGAGAAAAATAGAGAAAAATATATATGATTAAATAATTCTCTTTAAATACCCCTGTTATGAATATTGTGTTTTTTAGTAAATTGTATTCAATACCAGTTTGCAAAATGAGGATTTCCCACAGCCTGAAAGATTTTGCAAAATCAGATTTCCTGCCTTTGTGTAATCAATTGCAACCTATCTGCTAAGACCAGACTTCCCACTTCTGCTGTTCTTTATCTACCAAAACCAGATGGTTACTTGACAAATTGTCCAGAGATTTCACAAGCGGTCCCATGGATGTTTTTTTGACCACCACCGCTTACCTGGCAGAATTATGACAACAAAAAAAATAACAGTTATTGATTACTACGAGGAAAAACATCCTATAAAAAGGAGCTGCAAACCAAGGTTTGACAGAGCGTGGAGTGGGCGCTGACCCCTCACGTTCCCCAGCGCTGCTTGCTCCGTCTATATCAAATAAAGCAACTTAAATTTTGCTAAATATGGAGACTTTCTTTCTCATTTATAACAAAGGTATTTTCTGTTAATAAGCCATTAAGTCTCGCTGCATGATTAATCAAATTACATCATCCCATTTGAAATGCCCCACCCAAGGGGAAGAGCCAAGCATTTCCTACCTAAATAAAATCTAAAATTTGAAATATCACAGCAACCTTTTCCCACTAAATTCCTAGAGAAAGACCAGAAAGACCAGGCCCAGCTTCATCACCAGTAAATCTTAAAAAAAAAAAAAAATCAAAAAGAACACACCCTTCTCCAAAATCATTGCTTCAACAAAACCACATCTGTCACTCCAGTAAAACTATAGCCTGCATGTAATCAGACTGCTACCAACACTGTGACCAATAGGGTGTCAGGTTGCATTCTAACTCTATCAGTGTTTTCTTTTTAATATTACTATACTTTTAATTTTCCCAGTAAAAATCTGATATTCCTATTCCCATATCTTTGCCTGAGAGCTCCTTAATCTCAAAGTTATAACAGAGAGAGAGAGAGTTTACATTTTCCATTTCAAGAGAGGCTCCTGTCTTCCTCAGCAGACACCTGTCTTTAAACCAAGACTGTGTTCCTCCAGCTCCATCCCCCATGGCAGGGTCTGCATTGGATGATCTCCAGTGACCCTGGGTGGGCAGAGTCCTGGTGATCTGTGGTGCCACTGATCCATGTTGGGGAGACACCTGGCTGGGGGATCCACATCCTCCTGGCTCCCCGTTACCTGTATTTTCTTTGCATTTCTCTTTGTCCTTTCCAAACACCCAAAACTGGGGCAGAAATAAAGATGTTGAACTAAGATGTGGAAGGGGACATGGGGGGATCTTCCAGGGGATGTGGGGGATGCTGGGTTCGTGGGACTTCAGGGTTCCTCAGAGGGACTTGGGGGTTGCTCAGGGCTTTGGGCACTGCAGGCCCAGCAGCTCTGTCGGCACTGGGACACCCTGGCAGAGTTTCTGGGGCAGCTGACCAAGGACCCCCTGCCCTGGAACTGTCCCCATGTCCCCCCATCCCGGTCCCTGGTGTGCCTTGTCCAGGATCCCCCTGTCCCTGCTGCCAGCTCCCTTGCCCCCAGCCCATTCCCAAGTCACCCCACTCCTGCTCCCATGCCAGTTTGGATCCCATTCGAGGTCTCATTCCCTGTCAGTGTCCTGAATTCTCTGTCTGGTTGCCTTTCCCAAATTCCCAGGCCCATATTCCTTGTCCTGTTCCCACTGACATATTCCCAGTTCTGCTCCAGTTCCATACTTCCATTTCTATAGTCCCTGTCTTGTTCCAAAGTTCACATTCCTAGTTCTGCTCCCGTACTCAGGTTCCCAATCTTCCTAATCCACATCCCATATTCTCTCTCTGGTTGCTCTTTCCATATTCCCTGTCCCATACCCATGTTTGCATCCCTGGTCCCATTCCCGCTTGTGTCCCGTATTTGGGGTCCATTCCCAGTCACTGTCTCCAATCCCAGTCCCAGCCCTGTATTCCCGGTCCCATTCCTGTATTGCCAGTCGCTGTCCTTATTTCCAGTCCCTGTTCCCCGGTGCCCTTTCTCAGTCCCCACCCCCATTCCCGGTCTCATTCCAGATCTTGGTCTCCATTCCTGGTCCCATTCCCAGTTCCATTCCCAGTGCTGTCCTGTATTCCCAGTCCCATTCCTGAGGGCCGCCTCTCCCATGGGGGCCGAGGGTTTCACAGCTGGGGCTGCCGTGCCACATGAACCCTTCAGCCCTGCTGCTCTCCTTGGCCAGCTGCAGAGAGTACAAGGCTTTGGGCATTGCTCAGAGGCCCCCAGCTGGCCACAGCAGCCCATCCTGCCAGCACCCCTGTGCCTCAGAGCCCTCCCTCATAGTGGGGCCATGCAAGGGCCATGGGCCTGCACGAGGCTCCTGTTCTTGACACAGGAGCAAGGCTGCAGCTCCAGCCTTGGGGCCCTGGGCCGCAGCAGCCCAGGGCAGGCCCAGCTGCAGAGCTCACAGCCCCGGGGTGTTTCACTGGAACACTTCTGAACACTAATCCCCATCCCATATTCTCTCTCTGCTTGCTGCTCCCACATTCCCTGACCTGCTCCCATATTCCCATCCCCGCTCTCATTCCCGGTTCCTGTCCCGTATTCCCGGTCCCATTCCCCGTCCCATTCTAAGTCCCCATTCCCAGTCACACTTCCCGTTCCCGAACCCGGTTCCCATTCCTCGTCCCCATTCCCGGTTCCCGTCCCCTCTCACCCGACGCCGCCGCCATCCCCAGCCCCCCCCCCACGTCGATCCTCACGTGACTGGGGAAACCCCGCGGTCCTCCCTCCCACCAATTACAGCGCGCGATCGCTCTGGATTTGCATAACCATGCCCTTGTATGTGGCCCCGCCCACCGCCGGCTGCAGCCAGTGCTCCCAGTAAGAGCGGTCCTGGCAGGGATAGCGCTGCCAATTCCTTTCTGGGGCTCTCAGTATCGCTTCCAGTGCTCCTAGTATCGCTCCCAGTGCCCCGCGGGCGCAGCTGCTTTGGAATCCCCCAGGGCAGAACGGGAGGGAGAGTAGCAGCCGCAGAAACACGCAGTTTTCCCCTCAGGCAGCAACTCCCTCGGCTGCGGCAGCATCACCCCCCCTCGGACTCCGCAGGTGAGCTGGGAGGGGAAGCTCGTCCCAAATCAGTCGGCGGAAGGGTCTCCGGGAGGGGTTTTTTGCAGGGCAGGGATCTTGCTGGACCCGGAGCCGGGGGACCCCCGGCAGCCTGGAGGGGTGCGGGAGGTTGGTGCTGAGCGGGCTCTGGGCTCCCCGAGGCTGCAAGGGGCCCTGGCTTCTCCAGCTGCCCTCGGGCAGAGGGACCATCAAACCCAGCGTGCTCAGACCTTGTTTTCCCACAAACCAGGATTTCCCATTCCCCAACCTTGGCCCGATGGAGCAGGGGAAGGAGACCAGGAAGGACAAATCCCCGCAGCAGAACCTCGTGGAAGAGGCCGTTTTGAGCAGCTCCACGGTGCAGCAATCCAACGGGGAGGAAAAGCCCTGGAGATCCCGCATGAGGAGGGGCTGCAAGTGCAGATCACGGGGATCCCAGGAGGAAAGACGCGGCCAGAGCTTGGAGCTGGTGGTCCATGAGCAGCTTCATGATGGGAAGAAGCCCCACAAGTGCTCAAAAGTTGGGAAGAGCTTCAGTCAGAAATCCAACCTCATCTGCCACTGGAGAATCCACACGGGGGAGCGGCCCTATGAACGTGGGGAATGCGGAAAGAGCTTCAGGATAAGTTCAGAATTGACTGTCCACCAAAGGAGCCACACAGGGGAGAGGCCCTTTGAGTGTGATAAGTGCTGGAAGAGATTTCAGAGCAGTTCTGATCTGCTCAAGCACTATCGCATTCACATGGATGAGAGGCCCTTCTGCTGCCCTGACTGTGGGAGGGGCGTCAAGCAAAACTGCACCCTCGTCAGGCACCGGCGCATCCACACTGGGGAGACGCCCTACGGGTGTGGGGAGTGTGGGAGGAGATTCTCACAGCACTCTAACTTGATCATACACCAACAGAGTTTCCACTAAGAGAAGCTCTGTGAGTGCCCCGAGTGTGGGAAAAGCTTCATGTGCTGCTCCAGCTCCATCCCCCATGGCAGGATCTGTGCTGGATGATCCCCAGTGACCCCCAGTGGGCAGAGCTCCGGTGATCTGTGTTGCCACTCATCTATGTTGAGAAGCACCCGGCTGGGGGCTCCACATCCTCCTGGCTCCTCGTGGCCTAGATTTTCTTTCATTTCTCTTTGTCGTTAAAAACACCCAAAATCGGGGTAAAGTCATTGTACTAAGGCATGAATCAGGACACGTGGTGGACAATGACATGGGTGGGGAAATGGGAGACGTGGACATGGATGGGTACATGGCCATGGATGGAGACGTGGCAGGACAAAGACATGGGTGGGGATGTGTGAGGACATGTAAGGACACAGCCCTGGGTAAGGGGACATGGACATGAGGGTACATGGACATGAGTAGGAACATGGGGAATATGGATATGGGGGGACGTGGATGGGGACATGAACTGGGATGGCATCAATGCCACCACTTGTGCCACCACAGTGCCACCAGCACCTTCATCTTGGCCATGGCAAAGCGCTGCTCAATGCAGTTCCTGGTGGGAGGGAGTTTGGGGTCATCTTGGGACTGACCGTGGGTCTTGTCCACTCTGCAGTGAGGAGTATCCCTGGCCAGGGAGTCTGGGATGGATGGGGGCAGGAGAGGTTAGACACTGGTCCTGATGGACACCAGAGCCATGGATACCAGCTGGACACTGGTTCAGATGGACACCAGAGCCATGGATCCCACTCTGGATGGACAGTGCTCTGGGTAGATCCCAGCTGGACATTGGTCTGGACAACCCTTGGTCCTGCAGACCCCCAGCCTGGCCAGCCCCCAGCACAGATGATCACCAGCCTGGCAACGCCCTGGCCAGCCTCACTGGTCCACCAGCCCATTCCAGTTGCCCCAACCCCAAACACCCCAAAATAAACCCAGTATCAGAACATCAGCTCTGGGTAGTCCCTGCAGAGTGAGGAGGAAACTGAGGCATGAGCTGGGGGGGGGGTGAGTATGGTGGTGGGAGGGGACTTCAGGACCTAGGGATCCACCCTGGAGATTCCAAAACAAGCACCCAACCCCCAGATTGTCACCGCAGGATCTCAGGCCCCTCAGCTGTCACACCAGGGGGACTCCAGGAGCCACCGTGACTCTGCAGTCCCCTCGAAGGGTGACCCGTGGTGTTCTTCTGGTGTCACCAGTGAGTCCACCGCAGGAGAAGGAGGAGGAGGTGAGGATGTGACTGAAACTCCTGCCCGTTTACATGGGGAGGTTGCGACAGGAACTGGGGCCAAGCACAGGTGGAGCAGTGGAGGTACCACGGGGGGTCAGGGGGGAGGGGAGGACATGGGGACAGTCCCCAAGGTCCCTTCAGGGAATGCTGTGGCAGGGGCAGTGTTTGGGGGGGCGGGGTGATGTGGGGTGGTGCAGCATCCTCAGGATGATGCAGGGAAAAGGAAATGGTCGGGAGTGACCCCAAAAATGTTGCCACCACCCCCACCTCGGGGATTGCACAGAGAGGGGGTCCTGCGGTGTGACCAAGCACCCCCTGACTGAGGGGCACCCCAGGGTGATAAAGAGGTGGTCAGGGGTATCCCCAAGGTGTAGGGGGGAAGGGAAGTGTGGTTGGGGCGCAGCAGAAATGCCTCCAGTCCCTCCTGCACTTGGGGCACAGGGGTAGCGGGACACCTGTCACCCTGTCCCCAGCAGGGGTGGAGGCTGCGGGAGGCTGGCATGGGTGGGCAGGAGAACCCAAAAATTTGGAACCCCTGGGTGGTCAGGAAATTTGGGACCCTTCAAGGTGGGGATTCCAGGCTGGGGATGCTTCCCACCACCACCCTCAAATCCAGCTCCTGGACCCACCCAAATTATTCTCCCTACCCCATCACTCCCAAATCTGTCCCCAAAATGCCTCCCCTGTCCCACCAACACCAAATCCAAGCCCAAAATTCCTCTCCCCATCCCACCAGCCCCAAATCCAACCCCTGGTCCCCCCAAAATGACTTCCCGCATGATGCCGCCAGCAAATGCAGCTCCTGGACCCACCCAAATTATTCTCCCTACCCCATCACTCCCAAATTCAGTCCCCAAAATGCCTCCCCTGTCCCACCAACCCCAAATCCAAGCCCAAAATTCCTCTCCCCATCCCACCAGCCCCAAATCCAACCCCTGGTCCCCCCAAAATGACTTCCCGCATGATGCCGCCAGCAAATGCAGCCCCTGAACCCCCCAAAATTGACTCCCTGCCACCACACATGGAGGTGTGAGCCCCCCCGGACACCCCTGAGCCCCCCCCGCACTACTGAAGACCTACAAGTGGCACACTGTGGCCGTCACCACCCCAGGAGGGGACCCCAAAAGGGGCGGGGGGTCCCTGGGGAGCCAGCGCTGGGAGCGGCTGCAGGGCTGGAAACGCTCCTACAGCCACCCCGACAGCGACAGGGCTGGTGACAGGGGTGTCCCCAAGGGCAGCGTGCACTGGGCGCTGATCCAGAGGGTGTTTTCTGTCCCCTCCAAGGTGCCCAAGGAGCCGTGGGGTCTTGAGGGGACACAAGGGACAAGGCCATCCCTGCAGCTGTACCTGCGCCCTGTGGGCAGGAGGAGGGGACACGGCGACAGCAGTGCCAGGGCAGAGCTGGGGACACAGGATGGGACAGTGTAACTTTTTGTTGTGTCCCCTGCCGTGTTGTTGGGCAGGGGAAAGTGACAAGGTTTGTGAGCGCTGGCCTTTCAGGCACTTAGCTTCATGGTTTCTCACAGAAACCTGTAGTTTCCAGCCGGCATAAAAAGACCGGGAGAGCAGCTCAGACTTTTTTCCACAGGCTTTATTATTGTCCGTGAAGGGGTCAGGCTACAAATCCAAAGATAGGGGATCACACATGTACTTTTATAGGTTTTGGGGGGATCACAAGTAAACCAATGGAAAACAGGGTAAACACATTTTGGCTAACTACATTATCTTTCTTTGTTTGGGACAACCAATTATAAAGAACCAAACCCAACCAGTAATATTCTAAAAAGATAGGAAGAGCTTGCATTTTTATAACATGAGTCATTCGAAGCAAGTAGTTTTTCTTATCTCAAAGGAGGTTCCAGGGGACTGTTGAAGGGCTGTTTGCAGAGAGATTCATCTCCTCTACAGGGCAGGTGAGTTATTCTGGAGTGGAAGTTGAGTGCTGGATGCTGAAGTAATTTCAGAGAAGTTCAGAATGTGCTGAGTTGGAAGGGACCCATCAGGATCATTGAGTCCAACTCCTGTCCCTGCACAGGACACCGCAACAATTCCACTATGGTCCTGAGAGCACTGTCCAAATGCTTCTTGTCCCAAGACAGAATTGGGGCTGGGACCACTTCTCTGGGGACCCTGTTCCAGTGCTCAAGCCCCCTCTAGGTGAAAAAGATTTTCCTAATCAACCTAAGCCTCCTCTGACTCAGCTCCAGCCATTTCCTCGAGTCCTGTCCCTGCTCATGAGAGTGAAGAGATTGCTATTATCCTCTGGACACTCTGCAATGGCTTTATGTCTTCTCTATGTTGTGCTGTCCCTCAAGGTGAGGCCACCCCAGTGCAGAGCAGAGCATGACAATCCCCTCCCTGGCCCGGCTGCTGATGCTGGGCCTGCTGCCCCAGGACATGGTGGCACTTTGGACTGCCAGGGCACTGCTGACTCATGTTCCACTTGCCCTTGGCCAGGACCCCTGGGTCCCTCCCCACAGCTGCTCTCCAGCCTCTCCTTCCTGGTCCATACACCAAGGCAGGGGTGCCCCATCCCAGGGGCAGAATCTGACACTGCCCTTGTTAAACTCCACAGTTGGTGATTGCCCATCTCTAGCTGTGAGGTCTCTCTGCAGAGCCTCTCTGACCTCCAGGCAGGTGACGGCTCCTCCCAGTTTAGTGTCATCAGTAAATTCACTGATTATCCCTTCAAGCCCTGTGTTCAGGTCCTTAAGGAAGATGTTGAAGAGCTGGGGCTGGCAGTGGAGCCCTGCAGAACCCACTGGTGACCACTGTCAGTGTGGTGTCACTGCAGTCACTGCCACCCTTGGTGCCTGACCCCTGAGCCAGTTGCTTGCCCATCCCACAATGTGTTTATTCAGCTGTGTGCTGGACACTTTGTCCAGAAGCATTCTGGGAGACACAGTACCAAAAGCTTTGCTGAAATCCAGAAAGATTCCATGTGCTGGCTTTCCTGCATCAACTGATGTGTTTTACCCTGTTGTAGAAGGAAATCAGACTTCACCAGCAGGACCTTCCCCTCATGAAGCCATGCTGACTCTGACTGATGCCTGTATTGTCCTCCAGGTGTTTTTCAATACTTCCCAGAATAAACTTTTCCATTATTTTATTTGGTATTGAAATGAGACTGACTGGCCTGGAGTGTCTGGGGTCCCCCTTCTTGTCCTCCTTGACATTTGTACATTTGCCAGATTCCAGCCAGCTGGGACCTCTCAAATCCCAGATGTGAGCTCTGTGTATACTTTGATTACTCCAGGGGAAGCAGCCTGCTCAGACCCGCATGTCTGAGCTTCTATTCTCCTCAGGCAAACCCACTCTGAGGGTAGCAATGGTTAAAAGAATAATTAAAAATACTTCCCATATACAGGCACAAAGTCATTGCAGATAAAACAATCTTTACAAAAGCTCTTTAAGGTGAGACTCACAGGGCAAAAGTGGACTGCCGTGAAAGTCAGGTTGGAAAAAAAAAGTCTTAGTCATGTCTGTATTTAGTATAAAATCCCAGTTTCAGGAGAAGTTGAGGAATGTGTTATTCCAGAAGGAATTGTCTTAAGTAGATATATTGTACTTGTTCTTTGCAAAGCAAAGGAGTCTGTCCCATTCTGCTGTTTAAATTAAACTGTCTGATTACATTTCAGGGATTTTGGTGGCTTGGAAACAGTTTGGTGCAATTTTGTGAGCATTCTCTTTCTGTGCATTTCAGCCCTATGTTTGAGGAGCAGTCTCCTGTGTTTTCCTGTAGAAAGCAGGCGTTATTTGGCTGGATGTGTGGGGCATAACTCCAGCAAACTCACACAGTGATAATAGAAAATGCTTCTGTTTTTATACTCTATTTTATATACATATTCACTGATTTTCCTGGAATAAAGATACATATTATAATCCTTTCTCCCAAAATCATTAACATATTTAATGTCCATCATGTAGATGCCCATGTCCCCAAGAGTTGGGCTAATGTGGAGCACTGACACAACAAGCAGATAGATCAGGCTGCAAGGATAGAGGTGTCACAGATAGACTTAGACTGGCAACACAAGGGAGAATTGTTCCTGGCTCGATGGGCCCATGATGCCTCAGGTCATCAGGGCAGAGATGCCACCTATAAGTGGGTATGAGATAGAGGGGTGGATCTCACCATGGACAGTATTTCCCAGGTTATCCATGACTATGAGATGTGTGCTGCCATCAAGCAAGCCAAGCGAGTGAAGCCCCTCTGGTATGGGGGGCGGTGGTCCAAATATAAGTATGGGGAGGCCTGGCAGATTGACTACATCACACTGCCTCAGACACGCCAAGGCAAGCGCTACGTGCTGACCATGGTGGAAGCCACCACTGGATGGTTGGAGACCTACCCTGTGCCTCATGCCACTGCCCGCAACACCATCCTGGGCCTGGAAAAACAAGTCCTTTGGAGACATGGTACCCCTGAGAGAATTGAGTCAGACAATGGGACTCATTTCAAGAACAGCCTCATAAGCACCTGGGCCAGAGAACACGGCATCGAGTGGGTGTACCACATTCCTTATCACGCACCAGCGGCTGGGAAAGTGGAACGGTGCAATGGGCTGCTTAAAACCACCTTGAAGGTGATAGCATAGGGTTAAAATGTTTCTAAAATCATGGGAATTGTATAAATTTAGTGGATGGTAAGGTAGGCCTGGGGAACTAGGCCCTGGGAATGGGAACTAGGCCCTGGGAACAAATTAGATCAGGTGAAACTGCACCTGTGTAATCACCGTATGATAAATGATACGATTGTTTGGTAGTTGAATATAGTTATTGTTTAATTGTAATAAGAATCATGAGAAAAGGTGTTTGGAGGACCTGATGAAAATTACAGTAATTCATGCTTGGATAAGATCAATGTATACAATAGAACAATATGAGTTTAATAATTAATATATAGTTACATAATTAAAAGGGTATAAAATCATGTTCATCTCAAATCCATGTTGGGGTCAGATTTGGGTTTGTAGCCCAGCTCCCAGAGCTTTTCAATAAATGCACCTGCATATAATCATCCTGTGACTATATGTTTCCACGCTAACATTTTGGTGACCCAGATGGGACCTTGTGAGTGCTGCTGATGACCCCATGACCTGATCACGCTCCAGCCGGCACCAAGGGATTCTCGGGGAGCCCATCGGCACCAGGACCCCCCACCGCTGACAACGTCCCCTGGAGAAAGGTAAGGTTCTTTTAATCTGGTCTGGTTGCCTGCCAGTTAGACGCAGTGAAAGCTGTGTGTTGTTGGGCTAAGGAATTCCTGGTATTGCCTAGGCACCGTCTGTCAGTCAATCGCAAAAGCATTGCAGGTTCAGCATCAGGGGTCTATTATAGCTGTAACATGGAGAAGTTCAAATGGATTTTGGGCGGCAATGCCCCCATACTACACACTTATCCTTTGGGGTGCTTAATAGCACATTGGAAGGAAGGTAATTTTGGGCACGAGTTACGTAAGGTTAAGTTGATTGATTATTGCAACACTTGGTGGACAAAATATGTCTTGCATATAAAATAAAAAATTAAAAAAGGTTAAAAAAAGAGAGAAAAAAAAAGGAAAACGTGGCTGAAAAACGGTTCTTTGCAATATGACATGATTTCACAGTTATTGATGTTTTGTAAACAGGAGAGGAGATTGGATGAAGTTCTGTACATTGATTTGTTTTCCTGTTTGCAGGAAAAACCAGAGTGGCTGGCTCAGTGTGGGTTAATGATTGTTAAAATACCTGAAAACAATAATTGCATGGGTTGTGTCCAAGGGAAGCGTTGTTTAGAACACCTGGCATTGGATGAAAGTTTATATTGGAAAAATGATATAGATGGTGAATTGCTGGTAGCCCTCATGGCATCAAGGGAATCTGACCCTACCTCACCTGACCCTATTTCACCTGGCTCACTTACACCCCCCTGCCAAAAGATACCCTCCTCCCTCACCTACTCGTGCTCAGGGATACCCTCCTCCCTCACCTACTCGTGCTCAGGGATACCCTCCTCCCTCACCTACTCGTGCTCAGGGATACCCTCCTCCCTCACCTACTCCTGCTCAGGGATACCCTCCTCTCCCTCCAACGCCTCCTTCACCTGCTCCTATCTTCCTGTACCCTCTTTGCTGTCTTCACCTGCCCCTCCTTCCCCAGAAAGTGACCAAGATGTAACTGTAATACAGAGATATGGGGAGGGTGCAAAAGGAGTAGATAGTAGTGGGAGCGATGAAGATAAACCACTAACCCCTATTGCTCGTTGGACATGATTAAAATTAGCCCCGGCTTGGTCTAAAACAAGAGAGGGTTTATTAAGATCAGACAAACAAAAGAGAACTGTAGTTGCCCCTTTGAGACAATGAGCGGGAGTGGACAGACCGTTTTTTGTAAATGTACTCTTTTCCCCAGGAGATTTAGTAATTTGGAAGCAGTCAGCTTGGACTTACAGAGAAAACCCTGATAAAGTGGCCAGAGTAGTGAAAATTATTCTGAAAACTCAAAATCTGGACTGGGATGACATCCAAGTTATATTAGATACTCTAATGGCCTCTACCAAAAGGAAATGGTAGTTAGTGCAGCCAGGGAAAGGGTGAGAGAAGAAATTTGCAATGGGACTTTGGATTATAACTTTCCTACTGTGGACCCATTGTGGCATCCTAGTAGTCCACCTGGAGTGGATATGATGGGGCTGAGGAAATATCGAGGGTGGATGTAGGTGGGGGGGTTCAGGGTGCCATGCCTGGGACTGTGAATTGGTCCAAATTATATGAGATCAGGCAAGAAAGGGGGGAGTCTCCAGCTGCCTTTCTGGAAGGACTTGGGGAAGCAGCCAGGAAATATACTGACCTCCAGGTAGATGCAGAACAGGTGAAAATTCAGCTTGCTCTTGTCTTTCTTGGCCAATCATGGGATGACATTGGGAGGGAGTTGCAGAGATGGGGGGGTGGGGGGGGTGAGTTAAGAAGTTTGGACAGGTTGCTTGAGGTAGCTTGGACGTTTATAACAATAGAGAAAAAGAGGTTAACAAGCAGCAGGAGCAGAATCTCTTGGCAATAGTACAAGGAAATTCAAGGGGAGGTGCTAGAAGCAGCTGAGGCAGAACTATGGGGAGGGGTGGGTTTGGCAAGGGCGGCAGAGGGTCAGTCATGCAAGGGTTGGGCTTGAATCAGTGCCCATTGCAAACAGCATATTGCAAAAGCCGTACAGGTCAAACAGTATCCTATAAAAACAGAAGCACGGCAAGGAATAGCAAAGACTATTGATAAATTCTATAATATCAAACTCTAGAAGAATGTGAA